>NW_027315779.1:23931926-24237288 GCF_026437365.1 Eucyclogobius newberryi | reverse complement strand
TATCATATTTTAAGACTAAATTGGGGCACCAGCCATAGATTAGGCATTTAACAACTCTATTATCAAATATCTAAATTCTCTCCTTGTGACTTTAACAGGTACTCACTCTGCTGGAGATACAGATTCGCCCAGAGCGTTTGTCCAGATCCAGTGCTGTCTTTCTGTGATCCTGATCTCTTCACTGATTGACTGCTCTGACGGTCTCATATCCCTCTGTCTCTGATTGGATCCTGTTTCACAAGTCCGCGCTTCACTCGAGCTGTCATTTGTCACCTTTGTCATGTGTGCTTGCGTTTGATTGGACGCCCGTAGAAAGTAGCCGAGACTAAACACCATCAGCGCTGGATTCAGCTCATGCGGCTTGAATGGGGTTGTGGATAAACATTTTCAATAAATCAATAAATAGCAATTACTTTATATGAAGTGATAGACGCAAAGATGAAGAGAACCCCTGACAGAAGAAAACCTTACAGACTGTTTCTGAGGAGATGCAGAGTAAGTCTTTGCTAACATGGGGCGACAATTACGACACAGGACACGAGAATATCCTTTATAACCTTTATGTTCTGTCAATCCGAGTTAAGGTTTGGACGAGATTCATTCATCTGAGTAATGTATCCTAAAGGTAAGAGTTACATTATTGTTGCTCACT
Source organism: Eucyclogobius newberryi (assembly GCF_026437365.1). Lineage (NCBI taxonomy): Eukaryota > Metazoa > Chordata > Actinopteri > Gobiiformes > Gobiidae > Eucyclogobius > Eucyclogobius newberryi. Next base: position 24,236,636 of record NW_027315779.1, on the reverse strand, counting down.
TTGTTCAGGGAAAATGAGCCTTTCTTTAACCACAGGCTCAGCAGTGCCCTTTGTCTTGGCCAATAGTATTCTGATATTTGATTAAAGCTGTAACTTCTCTTCTGCTGTTTATCTGTTTATCTGCGGTGTGCTGATCAGTGTGTTGATTAGAGGTTTAGGGCAGTGGTCCCCAAAACTGTGGATTAGCCCCCAGAATGAAGTCACATGTTTAAATACGGTAGATGGCAGATTAGTCGTCCTATTAAAACCTTAAATTGCATAAATACAGTATGTTAAAATTCGCAAAACCTGTACTTTTATAATGATCAACAACAGAACATTAGATTATTGCCACCTCCACTTACCCTAAAGGGAATGGGCAGGTTATAATGTTTCATATTTTATATAGAGATTTTGCTGTTGTTTGTAAATGTTGTGGACATTCTTTTTCACTTATTCAGCTTTGAGTACTCCTCACTATGACAACATATTAGTCTGCTGTGAGTGCTGCTTGTGAACGCCAGTAAAACGGTCATATACAATACTTGGCAGCAGACAGCCCAAGGCCCCCCATTCTTTACAAGTCTCCAAAAGCTGTTTTGAATGTCAGCATTATCGCTCATGGCCATATGATATTGTATTGATTATCTGTCTGGTGTTGTTTTTCTCTGATTTTTCGTTTTTTCATTTAAAAAAAATTGAACATCTGCTGAAGAGAATGTAAGTCATGCAGCAAAACTGAAAAACAGCTTGGCATCTTATCCACCGAGACAAAATCATTCTTAAGATTTTTGTTCTGCTAATTGAGATTCTCAAAGACAAGAAAATGGACACGGGCGCCACATTGATTATTTTCCAACCTGTTCTCCACCAGTTGTATTTGAACATGTGGCTACATTGTAAATAATACTAATACTGAATATTATTCAGCAGACTGAAGACACAGTTATGAAGTAAATCTCATTTTAACTTGTAAAAATTAGATTTATATATCTACACTTATTACTGCTTTATTCATTGTGAACAAAAGATGAATCGACAATAAGTCAGCCTTATTCTGTAATTACTAAATGAATACTTAGAATTATGAATTAAGACTCAAATTAGAGTCAAAGTTTGTCTTCTCCTTGGTAAGTAGGGCTGTCAAAGGGATAAAAAAAATCAGATACTAATTAATGCTAATACCATCATATAGGGACCGGACAGCCCTGAGCAAAGGGCCCGATGGAGAGTATAGAGCTGGTCAAGTGTTTCACCACCAGGACGAAAACCACTCTGCTCCTGAATCCGAGCTTCGACTATCGGTCAGACGCTGCTCTTACCCTAGACCTTACCAGGGAGGCTGAGGTGTGTGATCCCTCTGTAGTTGGAACACACCCTCCGGTCCCTCTTTTCAAACAGAAGGACCGCCATCCTTGTCTGCCAGTCCTGAGGAACTGTCCCTGACCGCCACACAATGTTGGTGTCAACCAAGACAGTCCTAAAACATTCAGCAACCTCAGAGACTTCAGCTTGGGTGATGGACGAGTCAGCCTCCGAGTCCTCAGTCTCTGCTTCCTCTTTGGAAGACATGACAGCGGGATTGAGGTGATACAATAACTGAACATCGCTCGGGTTCAGATCTGGGAGGCCCCATCACTCCTCTCCAGGTTCCAATGTTGTTGCTCACGTGGGCATTGAAGGGTGGGGCCCCAATCTGGGGCCTTCTATTCATTCTATTCTAAACCGCTCTTGGTCTGACCGTCACCAAGGACCTGTTTGCCTTGGGTGACTGAGACTGAAACTTATATTGAAAATATTTTAAATAAATATAGTATTTGAATACTAAAAAGTCACATTAATGCTAAACAAATCGGCCTTTTGTTAACAATTTTTAAATTATCTTGAGTGACATATTTGGTCCAAAAGTACAGGAGAAGGTCATATTTAAACCTATATTTTGCCATTGCAATTTTTATTCCTTAACATATTCTTCAACATTCTTCACAAGATAGATACTTATCCAGATGTAGAAAGTGATTTCAAATGAATGTATTGAACTTACAATAAAAAAGAGCACCCTTGTTTATAGTGTGACAACAATAGTATGAACTACTCTAGCAATGGTGTAGTCTGGTTTAGCTCTAATATAGACTTGGATACTCCTGTTATAAACCTGGTCTGATGGCACTCAGAAAACCAAATCTTTTAGTTCTTTGCATGAAGTTTGAGAGGCCTAAATGATTGTAACCATTGCAAATTCAGATAAAGCACAGTGAAATAACTATTTTGGTCATTGACAAGTTAAAGTATCCAACTATCTCCACCACTAAGTTTCCAAAGTCAGATTTTCTTCCAAATCCAGTTATCTGCTCCATTGCTCTCACAGCTGTGCCTTTGGACTTTGGGTTGTCTGGTTGATGTAATTGCTGGTAAAACCATTATTCTTCTGCTGTTTCCGAGACGGGCCCACGTAGAAGCACATTTGTAAGCCATACGAGACAAAATTCAATGTGCGAGTCCATAAATTCATGGCTTTACTATCACAACTCTGACTACATTCATGCAGAGAGTGGATTATTCTAAAGCTCGGCGATGCTGGCATGTTTACACAATTCAGCCTGCTATTACAATGGCTGACAGCTTAATCCCGGAGCGGACTTTGGAAATGGAACGGCGCGTAGTAACCATTAATAAGACAACATTTTGACTGGTTTCTCTATTCCGTGCACATCCTCCAACTTCGCAAGTCCAGGACAAATTAGAATGTGAAGCAACGAGCAGTGTGCCAGCCGCCGAGCTACCCGCTGAATATTTTTTAAAGTCATTCAATTTATCCATGTAATCTCAGGATACAATGTGGTAACAAGCTTTTGGGAAACGCTTGGTATGCTAAATACCCATGGCTGGTCATCGCCAGCCATGGGTATTTAGCATATACGCTAAATGTGAGTTACTGAGTTTGCTCCAGTTGGTGTGGGGATGTGTCTATATTTGAGAAATTGTCGGAGGTATGGAAATGTATCGAGGTAGTGGCCTTGTAGGAGTCTTGCAGCAGTTGGAGGACTGTATATGTAATGAGCGCAAACCCACTTCCTGGAGTCGACACTGTTGGGGTATAATTACCACCTGCTCACAAATGCACAATGATAAAAGACTGTGAGGAGCAGAATATATTGTTATTTTAATATTGTAGCATACATTTGATTAAAATGCACCAGTACTGATATTTGCCACTGTGAATGTAATGAATAGTGCATCGTTTCCGAAACTCTAATCTCTAACTGAGCCAATAACCCATTATACTGTATCTAGAATTATATAGAAAAATAATAATAGCATGAATCAACTATATATATATATATACATTTAAATGTATTTTTAATATCTTGAAATAAAACTTGCCAATGGAACAAGCTGTATTTTATTAATATTTCAAGCGCTTTTTTTTTTTAATTGTTATTGCTCATTTCAAGTGAGAAAATGCTGTATGTGTGTGTTTTAGCAAGACATCCTTGTTCCATTGATACATCTTGTTGCCAGACTGTCAAAATATCCTCGAATCAAGATAAAATTGCTTAATTCCTTGTTCACATATTATCTTATCTTATTTGAGATTTTTTTTTTCCCCAGTAACTTTAAGCTGAGCATAGCGCTAGCATTGTTAACAATAGAAATCAATAGGGAAAGCTAATCGCCCTGAATTATGTTGGAGACTGATGGATTCAATATTGTTTCACAAAGAGCTCTTTTGAGTTTATTTTCAACTAGCTTGTTGTGGCATAGTTACTGCAATACAATCATTTCCAGGTATGAAAAACTCACATCATTTTAGAAACAGTCTTGATGACATGTGCATAATTCTAAGGAAAATCACCTGGTATCAACTGATTATTAGTGAAATTAATGAATTAGTTTATACCCAATCCTTACCTGTTTCCTCAAAGTCTCCAGATCAATCAATAACTTCTCTATTTGAGTGACTGGGAACATTATTACTATTAAATGCATACTATTATACATCACTTTTTACAACATTTTTCCCTCATCAAAAAACATACCAGGAGTTCTATTTAGCTTCATTCACACAAAAATTTCTCTCTTACCCTGAGCACAGAAAATAATCCATTCCAATTGTGATGTCAAAGGTAGAGATGTTTTTAAATCCATAAATCACAAACACTCTGCTTATATTGGCACAATATTATTTCTATTTTCATGCCTCGACTCTCATATCAACTTTTCAAAATGCTGTACCTAAAACACAATAATCTACTATTTAAACACATATTGCAATTGTAACACATTTTTGGCATGTACTTCAGTCTATTCACCTAAAAACTGCTCATCGACCAACGACACAAGGACGATAGAACACACAGGAATGACAATATCTGAAAACGTTCTGATATCAGGGGCTAAAAAAGTGAAACATTGAAATACATACATTATTTTTGTCATATTTAACTAATTTGCTGCATACACCTCATTCTCAAACCAACAGAAACAGTGCGATACACGTCCTACAGGTCTGTAACTCCCTCAGCATCTAAAAGCGCGGCGGCTGCGTTTCAATGAAGGTTAGATACGTTTATAAATCTGATGAAAGTGTCCTTTTTACAAGAATGTTCAAAGTTTGGTTCACAAAGTTAGATTCTTCAAACACTCTGAGCAGTTTAAAGATTTGCAGGTAAATGAAAGCGGTTAAAGGAAAAAAAGTTAATCCACGTTCACCGGAATTGGGAGATAAGAGATGAGACCTTATCCCAGACAACACGCCCTAGTATAGAATATGAAAAATATGTAGCCGTGGCGTGGCCTGGGTATGATCACTGAACGGAGATGCCAGGCCAATGCCCACTCCCACTTATCTGCCATAATGGTACACACAAAACTAAAAAGCCAGGTCTCTTCCAAAACAAGCATTTAACAGAATCTAAATCCATAGCAGTGATCCGGCTGAATTCCCCGCAAAGACTTATTGGCTTAGTCTTTGATCTTGTTACATCGCAAAGAGGTCACACAAAAGATCCTTCATGTAACTTTAGCCTGCCATATTAAAATACACACTTTTCAGGGCTGTAACAGGAGACCGACTCTTAGCATGCTACTCACAAACACCGAGCCCCAAAATGGTTCCAATCAATGCTACCGGAATGGGACGTATTACATGATATTAGTCTTATTTGTCAAGAGTTTCCTCAGGAGATGGCGCGCAATTGCTGCAATCCATGTTTACAATAAATGGGATTTCTAAAGCGAATGAGCAAGAATATGGATTGATGTGTTATATTAAGCAGCGAGGCGAGTTTAGCGCTTTGTTTTAGCACGTTATTTTGGTGAACGGAGCTGGGAGAACGGCATTTGAAAAGGAGTTTACAGATCTAATAATGGATTGTTATTAGTTTGTAGATGGAGAATTGGATTAGGCTGGTTTTATTTCCCGTTTCTATTATAACCGAGCTCAATCTGTCAAATTGTAGTCATTTTTCTGCCGTTATAGATGCCATTGGTAGAAAATATTTTACCTTTCAAAACATAAAAAGTCATGCAGTTTGATGTTAATACTGACAATCACTCAGCCACAAATTATTATTTTTTTTTCTCCTAAAGCTATTAGCCTTAGCACTCATTGACCACGGTTAAAAGCATTGAGTGTGTACACAGTTTTATTTTAGATAACAATTTGCTTGAAAGACTGGTAACAGAGCTTAAGGTTAAGGAATATTAGCTTGAGACTTGATTGTTTTGATTTCAAAATGAATTATTGCTGATGTAACCCCATAAATCACTTAAAATAAAATAAAAATATAACTTTATACCATTATATACTGTTATTTGTGGACTGACTTCACCATTTATTTGTTTGTGACTGAACAATTAATGCTAAAACGACTTTCTGTGAGCAACTAGCAAAGATGTCCTATCTTTGTATCTCTATGAATAAAACATAATGTACATGTTCAATCGTTGATGGTTCAAAATTCTTTATGAAACAACAAATAACACAATCTTAACAAAAAAAAATGGACTTCTTAAAGCTCAAGAGTCAATTTGTGTACAATTCAGACTAGTCCATTGCATTTTTGTCTACTTATATTATTTTCCTGTGCAAGTTTATGAGTGCCGGCACGACTTCTCTCAGATCTCTTAAACCCTCTTAAAACATTTTCCCTCCACTTTTCATGGTCCTTAGACTTTTGGACAGAAATAAAGTGTCAGGCGCTGGCTTCGATGGGCACGGCCATTTTTCTCAGCGAGGCTCGAGGCAAACTTCAGGCATTAAGTGAAGTGTCAAAACAGTCTAATGTTGCTCCTAGCGCCGACTTGCAACTCCGTTCACTTTTCAAAGAGTGGGCCCACCAACACCACAGAAGGGAGTCTTCTGCAGCCAAAACGGAGCTGGATTTCACAACTTTTTCAGAGGGAATGTAGGTGAAGCTGTGTAGGTTCCGGGACAAGCCATATGCATTGGTACAAAGTTTAACGTCTTTTCTGTCAGTGCAAATTTACCAATGTGAAAAGATTTTTGCCAAGACTTGGGTGCATTAATCAATGTACAACTACATTTAGGCATTAGTGTTGACTTGGAACCATAAAATGTACAGGTTTGTGAACCCAATCTATGTTTTTTTGTGTGTACAAAATATGACCTGAACTTCGAATGCAACCTATTCTCAAATGGTTTCCTGTAAGGCTACCCCAAATAAATTGTCTGTTTGCTGTAACCCGAGTCAACATTTTTTAAGTGGCTCGGACGGTAGGCAAATTCTTATTTTTTTTACTTTGAAGGCAAAAAAAAAGATCCAAATTTTGCCATTTTTTGAGTCGGAGTGACCACCAGGGGTCATGCTTCAACAGTCAATGAAGGAAAACGTCTCTATCAACCCGATCAGGAGACTAAATCTCACGATTTAAGATATTTCAGTTGACCTTTTGTACGCCGCTATCCTTTATTTTGGTAGCGAAGGCGAGCGGGGGGAACATGCGGGGGACACGGGCGCCGCCATGTTTGTTGTGATGACGCTGCTGGGCGTGTGTCAATCCCAGAATGCATTGCGTAAAACACCCTGACAGAGCCTGGCATGTCCTATGGACAGATAAGTGGCGCCGATAGAGGCACGCCAACTTGTTTAAGGCAATTTGTCTTCATTAACTTTCGTTTTGTTACAGACACATGTGGGGGAGTGATAATAAAGACACACATGTGTTGCGCAGTGCGTTATCTTTGCTATAAGGATGAAAGATAGGATAACAAGCGTGATAAATATATTCAGCACGGTAGTTTAGGGAAGTCCGGTCGGTGAGTCGGCGAAATAATTGAAAAATAAAAGAATTCAACGTTTTTTCAACAAAATGCTGATAAAAAAATGTCAGTCAGCTAGTTTCACACCGGGTCGGTCGGGTTACGGCAAACAGACATATTATTTTGCTCAGCCTTATTAAGTTTTAGAATAAACCATGGCAAAATGATGGAGAAGAAAGGCCCCATCCACACAAAGCTTAATCCGAAATTCAATCCGCATAGATATTTTGGAGTCTAAAAAGTGAGATTTTCGAAACCAATTCCCTGAGTGCAAAGATCTCAAAACGGCGGTTTGACGTCTCTGTATCTGCAACTTTTTATGAAGGTTACGTCACTGCCTCGCCTCAATTTAACGATGAATGCGCCAAAATTTGACAGCCACAACAATGGCACCACACAGCGTTTTGTACGTCCTGTGGACTTTGATTACCTCGTTATGGCTTTTGCTGCAAAATCTGTTTCTGCTTCACTGCCACCTGGAAAGCCGTCCTGTTTGTTTTGTTTGTGTACAACCCACATGCAGTTTTCAGCTTATGCGCATTGTCTTTTTATTGCTTTTCAACAGCATCACCAAAGAACATGGCATATGGATTACGTTTTCAGGCGTGTGGACGTACACATATTTACAGGAAACGTTTTAGACACTATCGCCATTTTGTTTCTCTGTGGATGTGGCCAAAAACGAATTGAGGAAAGGGATGATTGACGGAGAGAGAGACAGGAAGTTAGAACGTTACACAAGCTACTACATTATACCCAATTTGGGCTAAAACTGCTATTTTTCTGATTGACTCAAACAAAACAGCAAAAAAACACATCCACCATGAGTATATTATATAGTATTTGTTTTTTCTTCAGTTACTGGCAAAACTAGTGAGCAAAAGAATCACAGCGCTTACAGTTTTCAGTGTAATGGAGATTTGAATATGCTAAATACTAAACATGACATTCATTCAAAAGTATTCTGACTCGGGGGATAAATGTATTTAACAGTAGCGACCCGGCAGTTTATCTAGTTGTTAGCGCTTTGTTGACTTTTTAACGTTGTTTTGACTAATGTACTGTATCACTACGGATATTTTGCGCATCCGTCAGTAACTAAGGCAGAATTTATCAATAATGGTTGCTTTTTGGCTCCATTGAATGCCAGCTATGCGGTAAAGCAATCCACACCAGAATCTTCTTGCTGTCAGGCGGCTTATATTTAGGCTAACGCAATCATTTGCATTTCTCCTTGCTTGTAACCGCTCTGATTCTGAAATATAGCCCTCATTTGCATGTACACCGCATAAAAAAGGTTGTTTGCCTCTTTGCCATAATCCAGCGTACTTCCTGAAAGGTATATGGGGATCCTGTTGGCAGGGGGCGGCGCGCTTTCTGTGCGCACATGACTCATTGCACAGCGGGACGGTGCAGAGTTTTATGCCACACGCTTCTCTGCTTGCTTTGGCTCTTTCACAGAAGGCTTCTGTTGAAACTTCTATCTTCAAACTAGTGATATTTAATTGAAAACAGCCTCCACTCCCAACAAACTCCGAGTTTGGGGGGAGTGAGGTTTGCTAATGGAACAGCAGGTGTACCAACATCTGATGCTGATCAGTCATTTTTGCATGAACGAGCCAGCGCCAGGCAGCCGGAAAAGAGGCTGACTTGTTAATAAGGAGTTTGAGAAGTGTCAATGGGAAAAGGCTGCAACAGGATGCGCGCTACATCAGCACTATTTCATATTCAAACTCAAATAGTTGAAATCTATTAGCCCCATTTCAACAACAAGACCAGGTTCAACTGTTTGCGTGTTTTGTTTTAGCTATTGTTTTAGTCATTTTTGTATTAATTATTTTAGTAGGGGCGTTAAATACATGTAAATAAATAGGGACGACTCTGAGAAAACACTTACTTCCACTTTAACACTATATAATTACACTGAATTAAACTTAGACCATAATTGCAGTGCAGTGTGTATTTGTATATTGTATAGTATAATCTTGTATAATCTTACATAACACTATACCTACTCGGTTTGATTTTATTCTTATTACACTATATTGCTTTACCCTGAAATATCACTGTAACTAAATTGGCTGTACCCATTTTTGACTTCGTCCAAATTGATTTTGCCAAAGTATATATTGTAAAAACAGCTCTTACGGTCAAAATGAGACTGCTGCTGCTACTGTCTGCATCTAATTTTAGAATGTTTTTTATCCTCTACGAACCAGGACTTACGCTGTTGGCATGCTACTGCCTCCTACTCTTTTTTGCGCATCATGGACTATATAGTGTATTATAATGATGTATCCCATTGAATCTCTTTTCTACTTGTAGTATATAAATGGTTCTGGAGGGTTTTAAGTGATGGCAAAACTCTGCACTGCCTTCTCAAAGTTGTGAAACACTCTTATAAACTCATCTAGGTGAATAGATTAGGATGAGGTGAAGAATAATGTTGGAGCGCTGCAAATGTTTAAAATTAACTAGTTTTGTTTGTCACGTTTTAAGAAAAATCAAGAACATCACCTTTAAATCTTGTGTTGTAATTACAAAAAAAATACTTCCACTGTAATTCCACAGTAATAACAATGTACGTAATAATTACTTTATACTGCTACACTATTTTTACTCAACTTCAACAGCTCTTACACAGTACTTGCATTGTAGTTATTCAGTAATTACACTATACACTATTACAATGTACTTGTGATAATGCGCAAACACCACATATATACCAATTATCTCTTTTTTTCTTTGTCGCCAAATGGTTAATTTATTTTATATTTAATATCTTCTATGACAAAATAACAAAATCATATTCTTGCTTTGACATAAACAAATAGTTATCTATAAGGTAACTTATTCAGACACATTTTTATGCCTTCCTATATGATGCTGCTTTGTCCAGATGCTGTGAAATCAGTGCCAGCGACACTTGCCACATCCGGTGCTTTAGTGTGGACATGGTGCTGAGTGCTGGACACGGCATGAGCTGGTGCAATGGTCTTCCTGGCCAGAGGGGTGTCCGGCTAATCTGCGTCACGCCTCACAAACGGCCCCTAATCTTTTTAGCAGCGGGCCACATCAGCAGCTCTGCGCACTTTAAAGACAGCTCCATAGACTGGCTCACCATCAGAACATCCCAACGGCTTCATCTGGTGATAACAATGGCATGAACACAGATCAGTGTGTCTGTAGGGAAGGAACAGAAAAAGGGTGAAATATGTGTTATGCTTGGGGGAAATGCTAAATCTGTTTTTTAAAGGTGCAGTATATGTAACTTATATGGAATAGTCTTGGCAAAGTAATAACATTTCCATAATTACCCTTACCAAATGTTTATTGTTGTAATGTTTTAATATAAATAAGAGTGTGCAATTTGTTTAAGTTGTCCTGTTTTTGATATTCCACTTCTTTGGAACATTCTAAAACTGAAAAAATTAAAAACATAAAATACAAATTCTAATTCCTCATGTTTAGTTCTGACTCCGGCACCAGCAGGAGGCCGGTCCCTGAGCTTCATGCATAACCCATGTACTTTGATGCGAGGTGGTGGTGGTGGGGCCTGAGTGCAACATTTTGAATGTACTACAGATTGTTTGGAGAGGCCACTGAGCAGGCTACTAGTAACCTTGCCAGCAAGATTAATTCGTAAAATAAAACAAGATTGATTGTGATTTTTCTGTTCACAAATTCTTCAGAATCCATCTTATTAGTCCGAACCAGTGGTAAACAGGCCAATTACATGGTATTCAGGGCCTCCAGGAGGGACTGGAACCAGTCAAAGAGCAGCAAAACAAGCCTGATGAGAAATATGGACAGTTTTTAATTTTTATTTTTTTTCAAAAATGTGCACATGATGGCACTTTGTACATATGTGGATGAGCAAGAGGACTGTGCTTTTATGAACACTGGATTCAACACGATCAGCATGAAGTATTTTTCTATCGTCCCGATGGCTTTCGGCGAGAGCCTTCCAAGACTGATTCACGTGACGAACTCAATTCAGAGTGAAACACAAATCAATCTGCCATGAGCCATTTTAGACAACTAGACCTTCTGTGTCGAGTTTGCATGTTTTTGAGTCTATCTGTCAAAAATGTCACATACAGTGAAATGCCACTATGAACAGACGGAGCTAATTCAATTTACAATTTTTAACAGGAAGTTAATGAACCTGTTTCTATTATTAAGCCACCATACATCAATATTTCAGTTTGCAATTAACACCATGTAAGATAGTGATCATCATGGTGATAATAATGTACATTATACTGCAGTTTAATACTATTAATTATCACTTGTATTTAACATAACACTATAAATGCAAGCAAAGCAAAAAGCAGTCCTATAGCAACATTGAATAGGTGAGATAATCTATTCCAACTGAAAAGATTTTAACTGTGTCTTACCAGCAAAAGGCTTATTGGGCTCACTTTCCAATTTCAGCTACCCTAATGTGGAATATTTCAAATGGCTCATTAGGTGTATTTTGTGATGCAGCGAGCAGCCCACCATAATGCGCCCTGAAGCCTATTACACCAGAGCGCACTGAATTGAAAGGGGCCGTGTGCTTCCCTGGTCTGTCCACCGCCATGCTCCAACTCTAATCAGAGAAACACAGAGCCACATCATCACACTTGACCAAGCTAAAGAGGCTAATCCCGTCCTCTATTTAGGGCACTCCATATTTGAATTGATTCACTCCTGCTTTTTGAACATGTCATTTGCAGTTCTTTGTGCTGTGTTGTCAAATTTCGACCACCCTTGAGGTCAATAAGATACAGATATTAGTATTTGGAGATTTGGAGATTACATCAAAAATGGGACTAAGTTTGAGTTGGGGTGCTCAACTTGTTAAAGAGTACATTTTGTGTTTTCCACGCAACATTTGTGACAAAATTGAGACAGATGCGTGCTGTCTGCATCGAATAATAAAGTGTTTTAAATCACGTCAACCCCAAAGTAAGAGCTGAAATGGCCCTCTGATTGGCTTGCTTGTGGGGCAGTCAAAAAAAAAGTTATTTTAAAGCTGTACACAAAATAATGTTACATATTAACAATGTGCGAGTTACACGGCTCTAGGATGCGCTCACACTTGTCATTATTTGGTCCTAAATTGAACACATTTTAGTCCTGACGTGAGCTTGGTTTGATTCTGTTCTAGTCCTTGTTTAATGCTAGTTTTGTTCACATATGTGTCGAATATGCAAGCGTGAACACTTTCGGTTCTGCGGTGTGAAAATCAGGTACTCTAGTTAAACTATATTGTAGGGAATAGTAGAAGTACTGTAGTGTTATTCGTGTCTTCCCACTTTGGAAAGAGGGAGACGTTCAAAGTTAATATTGATCAAAGAATTGGATAGAGATTTCAAAGGTGACACACAGCATGAATGTGGGTATGTTTATTAGATTTTATGAGAGTTATGTCTGGCACCATCCTGTATTAGGCATTTAAGAATTCTATAATCAAATATCTAAATTAAAGGAATAATAGAGGATTTTTTGGCACCAAATCTGAGTCTCATTTCCTTGTGGCGTGGACAGCCGAGTAGTTCATTCACATGTCAATCATAGGACGCACCTACTGCACACCTGCAGGTTCGTTCTGGCTCGTCCCCAACATAGCAGCACGTTTCCCTGGTTGTGCATGCGTGGTTGATATGCCGGTGTGTGTTTAGCGAGATCCTTCAGCGTACAGTACAACATTTCGACAGAGAAAGACTGTGTTCGAGCTCAGACGAGAGATGCGATGCGATCCAATCCGTTGCGCTAATAAACAAACGCACGTGTAGCAGCGAGGCAGCTGCATGCTCCCGCACGGGGTGAGTACGCGTATGCGCACTTTTTTAAAAGGGACTAACAGTAGCTTAAGTTCTCAAATCGGTGAAAATCCTCTATTATTCCTTTAAGTGATTTATTTAAAAAGTGATTTTGCTCATTAATCTGACCAAATAATGAAACAGATAAATATGCTAATTAGTCCATTACAGCTGGAGACGCTGGACATGATTGTTATAGATCTAGCTAGTTGCCTGTGAGTTAATGTTGATTCTATATGATCTTATCAGCCAGACGTGAAATACATGCATTTTTCATACGACCAGAAGCAGGAGCCTCCAGGGTTCACTCAGGGGTCACGCTGGGAGGGACTGCAGTAGCTCGGTCCACACGCTAGGCAGGGCACGGTCACTCTGGAGAAGCACCGGATTATATTAGATCATGTCTAAAAAAAAAACAGGCACAGAATTCTTATTTATGGGAGAGAAAAGTTCGCTTTCGCGGGCGTGTCTCTGGAAGGTCTTTGTTCCACAGCTTTTGTCTTGGGAGAGAAAATGACTAGTCACTTGATGGAAAAAGAGACGTCATAAATCTCCAGTATCATGGTACAACCTTACTCCCGCATTCCTGTCACCATGGCAACATTCAGAGGTCATCTGCAGGTCACTACAATATCCAAAACTAAACCTGGACTTGAGTAGAACCAAACCAAGTGAACAGGAACCTGCTGCTTAACGGTTCAGTCAGGTCTAATTTGTTCCTATAAATACATGGCTGTACTTGAACTGAGCTCAAACATGACCAGACCAGTGCTTTGAATAGGTCAATCAATCCTAAACATTAAAAAGGGTCAAAATAACATGGCTAACCTGAAATAATGTACAAAAATGAAACACCTGAACTAAATAGACCCTACTAATGTATGCAATGTACCCTAAAAGCAAGCATTTTCCCAACAAAAAGCTATAATTGTATGGGTGATATACTGTATTTCAGTGAATGTTAACAACAACCTTTTGACAGTCCAATGTAAATATTGTTATAACATGATTCAAGGCTTTGTTCAAACACAAGTCTATTATTCCACAATTAGCGTGTGACTGATTTTTATTTTTAACATGTCTATATAATATTAAACAAAATATATTTCAAGTAACTATTCAATTATTAAGTCAGGGTCAGTTATATTCAAACTTATTTCCCATATTATCCCAACCCAACAAGGAACAGATGTGCTCCATTTTCTTTCAGGATGGCTTTTAGAGGGATTCATATTTGGTTCCTGTATCTTTATGTTAAAAAAAAAAAAAAATCCAGTGAATTAATTTTCTAGAAATAGTTCAACATTTTGAATAGTTTGAAGAGACGGGCTTAAAAGTTTGAATGTTAAAAAGTCTGATAAGGACTCACTGAAGGACTCTCACAGCCGACAGCGGTTTCTTATCAAAATATCTCACTTCAAGGTTAGTATTCTGTATGTAGCCCTTTTTCAACAATTCACAGAATCTGAATCTGAATATTTCAATGGAGGTATGTAAAGGTTTGCAAATGTCCTTAAGAGTGGAAGCCGAAGTTCTTCTTCTTTGGTGTTTTATGGCGGTTGGTATCCATAAAGTGTTACATTACCGCCACCAACTGTAGTTTTACGTCTTCAAAGCATGTGTTTTACACTAGACCTTAAAAAAGAGGGAGAAAAAGAGAAAGGGAAAAAAAATAACTTTTTTTGCATGTGCATTCTTATTTAAAAATAAGATAACTTCTTTACTCAACTAAAATATTTAAACCATAGAAATAATAGATAATAAGATAGAGAATATTGTTTATAGTAAATAAACAAATATAACTGAAAAAAGTGAAGTTGTAAACTTTCAAATAGGAGTATATAATGATATTTTTGCTCTTTTGTGATCCATTTTACAGACATTTCACGTTTCTCTGACAATTAAACCTCAACTAATATATTTAAAGACATGTGTTAACAACAATTTTGTTGGATTAGATTGACATAATATCATCTTTGTTTGCTGGTTACTCCAAAAAAGTGTCCACCCTTACATAGAAACAGTCCCCATACATGGCTTTTTAGTGTTAATTTTGCACAAAACAAAAGAATATTTTTTTTCTCACGTTCTGATACCCATAAGCCCAATGACTTAAATCATAATAACAGGTAAACCAACCCCTCTAACTACGAATGCAACAATGTCCTCTTATTGCAATATTTTGAAAGCGCTAACAGAATTGTATATTATGCTACTTTATCTTTCTGAAATATCTAGACAAGCTTTTGGTACAAATAAATAATCATAGACATTTTCCAGAGACTTTACATACAAAAGTGCTAAATAACAGTTGTGTCTTTCTGCGCTGAAATGGTGCAAAGGATCATGGTTCATGTAGTCCCCCCTGTTTTCTTTGGCACTGCATTTAAACAAAGAACCTTGTTTTTTAATGTATTGTGACAGCACGCAACATTAAGCTGAGACTTTTGATGATAAAATATCACAATATTTTGGTTATTGTTGCATCCATACCCCTCTAACACCTACGCTTAGCCCTTACTATCAAGAAATGACACGCTATACCGGTTGTTCCGTAGTAATACACACTGTAAAGTAAAGCTTGTCTTCTCCATTCCGTCAAAGCAAATTGTCAGGAGAAGAGTGGACCATTTCCAGTTGTAGATTTCAAGAGGAGTCCCTTTGTAGATTTATTTCAACCATACACTAATTGCAAGCTAATTTATCTACCCAGCACATCATCCATTCATTAGATTCCACTTGAGCTCCGTTCCCATTATTTTGGACCCGATCCTGGAAGATGCGTTGCTATGCCTCCCATCTGCCAATCTGCCTTTGAACTGACTGGCTGCCACTTTGAAAGCAGGTGTCATCTTTCATGCTATCTACCAAAGCAGTGGGAAAACTAACCTAGTTTATTTTCAACATCACCTCAGCATGAATCGCATTCCCCCGCCGTTTGATACCACATCTCAGGGTACGCGCTTGGATTGTGTGCCCGCTGCTGCTGCTGCTGCTGCTGCTGCTGCTGCTGCTGCTGCTGCTGCTGCTGCTGCTGCTGCTGCTGCTGCTGCTGCTGCTGCTGCTGCTGCTGCTGCTGCTGCTGCTGCTGCTGCTGCTGCTGCTGCTGCTTGGGCTAGATCTGTTCCTTTGAATTAACAATATTCACAGACAAGTACGCCATTTGGAACCAAGAGGTCTGTCATGGAAGCGCAGAATTTCCGAGATGAGAAGCGGGATTGGGGGAGCGTGCAGACAGTGATTGCTTTGATGTCTGGAGTGAACGGTAATTTGTTCTGATTGAGGAGTTAGCATGTATTATTGGGCAAATGTTGGCACAGAAACCCGAGCTTTGATGTCGGAAGATGTCAAAGGTTTAATCTCCAGCAAAAACACTACAAATGTATTTTCCGAGACCAATCGAATTTCTATATTTTGCTGCTGTTTATTGCTCCGTGGGGGGAAATTAAAGCAATATTTTTACCAGCTTGCATTCTTTGCATAAGTGTGAAATGAGAAACATGGCTGTATTTTCAAAGCGTATGCCGTTGTTATTTTCTAATAATACACACAGCGTGTTATTGCCCAGTGGACATCATTTGTTTTAAAGACACAACTTTTGTAAGCTGCAGTAAGGCTCAATGGTTCAAATGAAATCATGTACACTCTTTTGTCCAAGATTGTGCTAAAACAGGCCATGTCACTGACCTTTAGATGCAGAGTTTGTGTCCGTACGAATAGAAAGAGCCATTATTTTCAGATTTGTTCTTTTTGCATTTTTACCAGACCAATACCTTGGTTCTGTGTGCTTAAACTATTCACAGAGTTGCAAAATCTGGAACATTTTGTATTTTACATATAAAATACATGCTATTTTTCTTTTCCATATTTGGGGAAGGTTTTAGTCTCAGTGCGGCTTAAATAGAATTCTGATGCAGGTTTGCGTTGTTGCATGTTAAGATATAACTGTAAAGAGTTTTTTAAAAGATCCATCTAGTCCAGGGGTGTCCAAACCTTTTTCACCGAGGGCCACATTTTGAAACTTATATGGAGCAGAGGGCCACAAACAACCCGACAATGTTGAATTTGAAAGTGAATACTTAAAAATGTTGCATTTGGCATTGTTCGATGAGCATCCACACCTTTAATAATACTTGGGACATTAATAATAGGTTGTTATCACATGAAAATGCTTGAATTCTTCCAATTTTACAGTAAAAAGTACTACTTTTTGTTGTTTGGACCAACTTAGCAGGAAGCTGGAGGGCCAACAAAAATTGGTCCGCGGGCCGCATTTGGCCCCCGGGCCGTAGTTTGGACATGCCTGATCTAGTCCATACAGTGCACATTTGAGACATTACTTTGAGATACTTCTTTGAAATCAAGGTGATCCATTAATTTCAAGAAAAATCATGTTGCAAGGACTATACAGTTTCAGTCTAAAGTTTCATAAAGCGTTTTGATAGATGAAAGTAAAGTGTATTGTGAAGTACGCTTCATTCAAGGCTAATATTTTTTGTGTGCGTCATATTTCTGTGAATCAAATATGACCCTGTAGAAAATCATATACAGCATGAATGATTCAAGTACATGGAACACCGGCATGAGCACACACCATGGCTCTGATGCATAATGAAGCACAGCACAAGAGGGGCTTCCCATGGGCGGGCGTATGGGTTTTATCGGCGGTTTGCAGTGGTATAGACATTGCACGAAATGGCAGACTATAAGTGGGGCACACTGAACTCAAAGCTGACTGTCTTTGTGTGCAGGCGGCGATGCTTGTCAAGGTTGGGAAAATAGGTTAGAGGCACATTTGACGGAGCGCATCGCAAATACAACCTTGGTGATGCTCCCGCGGTTACAGGGATTTGATGGACAGACAGGAAAATAGGTTACTTGACAATGAGATGTTGGGTATACTGTATTTCAGCTTTTATTTGCTATTGTAAGACGCATGACATATGAGGGAGTAGGATTTCATGATCATTGCAATTCCTATTGTCATCCGTAAATATAGATACTTTAGAAATATATTTTACAAATTGTGACCAATCTTTAAAGGATCATTTTGTACATTTTCTAGTGAGGACTTGGCCACCGGCTGTCTCCATGACGATGTCTGATCTTGGCAGGGGCCTCATTTAGAAAACTTTACATAGAGTTCAGACTACAAATGTAAGTATACGACAAATCACAAGATAAGATAAGATATTCCCTTATTGTCCACACATGGGGAAATTTCGTTGTTGCAACGCAAGTAGATACAGAGGAAAAGGACAGATAACTTATAGGAAGTTTAAAAAACACTCTTAATAGAAGAACTCTTATAAACAAGCGTCCACAAACTTTATAGTGTTTATTTCGCATCTCTTTGAGCTCAAATCTCCTTCTTTTTCATCTCCGAAAGGCCTAATGTGCCAAGTTTAAGGTTTGAAACTCTAATTTCGGTGTAAATGTGTCTTTTACAAATTTACAAATGGAAAATGGAAAGTCACATATGCAACATTTTTATATATACAGGCTTTATAAATGAAATCCCTGATCCGTGGAGAGGTCAGCAGTACATTCCCAGAGTAAGAATATATGAAGGTTTGAAGTTTTTTTTTTTTGAGAAGTAAAAAAGAAAATTGAATTGGGTCAACAGGACAACAGGACAAATGTTTCACCACTCATCCAAGTAGCTTCTTCAGTTCTTCTGACAACGTTCTGGAAATTCTCAGCTCCTCTCTCCAGACAGATATTTGAGGCAAACTATCAGAGAAACTGAAGTAGCTACATGAACGAGTAGCCAAATGTATTCCCTGTTAGTACTTTTGTTCAGTAGATGGAATTCAGTGTTGAAATTGTCAATGTTGCAGATCAAAACGCTTCCATTGAAATTGTTATCGGCACGTTTGAACCGTAAAAAGCCATTGGAAACATGTCGAAACCAGTTTTCTCCGTTATGTTTTGCAAAACTGTGTGCTGTTATGTCTTGAAACTTGCATTGTTGTCACTCACCCTACTTTGACAACTTTTGTTTTTGACCTAAATTCCTAGTTTCCTGTAGTCTTCTCACGCTTCAGCAGCTTAAGAGAACAAAAAAGGGAAAAAAATAAATAAATCCCTGTGCCATTTTCCCTCATTGTTCAACTGCAGAATGCCCACAGTTCATATTCTGAAAGAAGACAACACATTGCCCTTTTCCAACTCCCTATGTGGCTCTACCATTGTGCGATGATGCGAATATTGTTTAGAGAGGATTTATAATTGCAAAATTAAAGCAGACATATGTTTTATCTTGTGTCATCCTGAACTAACCAGAACATTTCTGGTTTTAACTCCAAAGCTGTTCAAACGTTATACCTACACTCGAGTTATTCTGATCATTTCATCACTCAAATAGCCGGCAGTAAAAGACCTCCCTTATTTCTCACCATCACGTTGATAATATGTTCTTAAGCTTTTCAACATGGTGAACTTCCCACTTTTACAGAGACATATACCTCATCCAAGCTTCCTCTGGGCCGCAGAAAGTGTTACTTATATAGGCTTACAAATAATCTCAACGTACAATGTGTGAAATATCAATGTAAGAATGTTCCTCGTAAGAAACTGGACTGCGCAGTATAGAATTCTTCCTGTTCCTCCTTAGGCAGCCTTTTGGACTCCAGTTAATGACTCATTGGACTGGCCATGTAAAGATGTCCCTAGGCAGCGGTCACATCCGGGAGGCCATGTTTTTAATCAGCCAGTCAATGGAACCATCCTCCTGCTCTGCACACTAATGCCGCTGTCTGACCACTTAGGCTCTGTCTAGTTTGGTTCTTATAAATGTTTAAATGTAATATTTGGATGATTGATTTAATGGCAGGTGGTTGTCCATGAAAAATATAAAAGAGTTATGCAGTTATGAAATGAATGAATAATGCACCAAAATGGACTGTGAGTGCATTTTTGAGGGTATCAGTGGCTTAGCCGTTAGAACATTATGTAATGATAATAAAACATGTAGTAAAATGGTCACTTTATCAAGTAATAAAACCATAGTGTGTAATCATTTTGCATTTCATCAAGGACCCCCTGGAAAAAGAGATTGATCATGTTAAGGGGTATCTGGGGTACTGGATTTTCCATCCTAGTTCCTTGCCCATTGGCTCATTGTACATTTTCC
Organism: Eucyclogobius newberryi; assembly: GCF_026437365.1. Classification (NCBI taxonomy): domain Eukaryota; kingdom Metazoa; phylum Chordata; class Actinopteri; order Gobiiformes; family Gobiidae; genus Eucyclogobius; species Eucyclogobius newberryi. Next base: position 24,216,424 of record NW_027315779.1, on the reverse strand, counting down.
GATGCATTCATTTTAAGCCCCATGCACGGCTTTAGAACAGCTTTTGCAGATGGCAAAGTGAAGCTGAGGAAGACTACCTAAGTACAGCCAATCAGAGCACTGCTTTCAGCCCTTACTTCTAGATTGACGATGAATTCATGGATGTTTTATATTATGGATAAATTAAATGATTCGTTATTGGCTGCAGACAGTGTGTAGACGCCCTATTTTATTGCAAAATGCTGCTTTTACATTATACTATTTGGTGGAAGCACACAATCTACTACACCCCAGCTTTAAATAATTACATACTTTTTGAGACAATTTATGGAAAAATTAAGGAATTATTGTTCTTATGAAATCAGATTTAGTGCATGTGCGCACTAATCAAAGGTTTAGAGTCGACGTTTGTCCAGTGAAGATTTGTATTGTCCCACGATGAATAAATTAATTTATTCTACAGAATAGTAATGCCATGGTAACCACATGAAGAAGAATAGAAATGACCTGGCATTTGTGGTAATTACAGGGCATGTCTCTCTTTCCTGTGAGGTGTAGGGTCATGTTCTGGTAATATGATAGAATTCTACCTCTAACCCAGTGTGAAGATTATGAATCTAATGGTTGATGCTTTCTTGGAAATAATAGACGGGCATTATGCATGTAGTCCCGGTTACCATTCTATCAGCATGCTGCTACCATTCATTCAAGTTCAAGCCATTTTTTCTGTTATTACATTTTCATGAAAAAAACAAATACAAATGGTGTCACGTCCTTATCTCCATGTCATTTCTGCCATCCTGTGAATACTTTGTAGTAAAATAATAACATCTCCATGGAGAATAGAAAGGTTTGTACCGTCAACCACAGCACTTAAGTAAAAACACCTTTAAAACACTTTAGAAATAAAGCTGACTAAAAGCACTATATAGATCAATTTATCATTTTTTATCCATACTGTGGAGCATTATAGGCAAAACATTAACGACTTCATGGGGACAATCAGGTGCTAGACCTCCCACCAGAAAAGCTCCCCTTTAATACTGCAATCAGATTTAGAGGTGACTTTCAAAGTCATGACTGCACAGTATTTAGCATTATGGCGTCCTGCTCTACTTCTGTTTGCATGCTTGGCTGTCAAGCTGACTTCAGAGCATTTTAAAATGTCACATGTTACATTTAGCATCAATTTATCATTTCCACATTAGTTCTGTTCCATTAGTCCAATTGCTATAAACATTGGAGCTGTCACACATCCTGCCCGTCTGCCACTGCTGCAGGTTTAGCAGTAAATCTGTGGGATTACATATCGGGCAGAGAAAGATTCTGTTTTGGAACACATTCTGAGCTGGCACAAGGACTTTAGTTTTCAGTTCATTTCTTATGACCTTTAGGCAGTAAAAGTAATATTTGCTCATGCCCACTGGGTTTACAGCCGCCATCAATTTTGGACTAACGCCATATTCCAACATTAAACAGATTAAATGGAAGAGAAGTAAAGAGAGTTCACAAAACACTTTACAGTTCCAATAACTACATTTTCATTATTATGCTTTCTACTTCTGTTTACCCATTCATAGATGCATTGAAAAAAATCCTCATCTTATTTGAAAAGTCTTTAATACATTGTCAGTAATATCCCACTGCAACTGCAAAAAATAAATACACCTTAATCAATTCATCGCCTCTGCAAACATGTTAAAAAAGAACCCTACTTGTTGCTAATCCCCTGTTTTCAGCTCTACGGACCACCTGTTAACTCAATCATGCCCAAATACATCCAATTGGTGCCAGTTTATGCCACGTAACACTGTATCACGATGATTTTCATATGCGCTGAATGAAAGGAATGAAAACAGCACGACACATTCACCAAATGAGCCCTAACATTCAAATTGCCTGTTTCCCCCCCAGTCCTTAGCCGTGTGCCGGTCTTTTTACATGAAAAAAACAAAGGATAATAAGAGGTTTAAACATTGAGCGACACACAGAGACACATGCTCGACTGCCATGCCTTTGTGCGGAGTCTACAGTGCAGAGAAAGGACTGTGGGGGCATTGAAGTCAGCCAGATGGTTGCACAACTGCAGCCTGTCGTCGCGGGTTGCCAACGCAAATTGTGTGCCACCAAAACATGGACGATTTGCAAAATTGGTGAACTTTTGTTGACTTACAAAAGAACCTGCAGCTCGGCGCCTAAAAAGGAGACAGACAAGCCATTCTTCTCAGGGAAGAAAGAAAAGGCTTTCAAATTGGGAGCCTTCTTATTAACACTCCATGTCGAGGAGATGCAAATGGGTTGAGGAAATTGCAGAAACAAAGTGGAGAGCAGTGGAGAGGCATCTGGCTGCAGACCCCCACCTGCATCTTGGCTCTGTCAGGTGGCCCCTATTGTGACTAACCTCGATCTACAGGTCTCAAATAGTTCAAAAATGGAAACCATGCCCAAAAGGCCGCGACAGTCTGCCAGTTCCTGACCGCTTTTTACCCTAACTATTACAAATTAGCATTGTTTTACGTTAAATACAAACTGTAACCATTACATATTTGTGCCCAATTCACACACAAACCTCATATAAAAGGCTAATGCTACATACGCTATTGTACATTTTGATAGTTGTCTTATGTTTGTGACAAGAGTTTCTAATGGCTAATTACCATATGCAAGCCAACACAAAAATACTTGATTTCAGAGTAGAAATTTATTGGTGGTTAAAGGTGATTCGCTTTAAAAAAAAAAAAAAAAACTTTGGAAATGAGCTTTATTCAACAACGGTAAGCGAATGCAGCATTAACGTTGTTTCTATAGAGTGAATGAAAACGGGGGCATTATGGTAGAGGAAGCGTAGGGTCCCATGGATAGTGGCCTGCAGCTAGACTCTCTTGCAGTGGCGAGTGTTGGACTTTTGGTTAAGCAAAATACATTTAAAATATATTTGCAGTAATAATGCAGTCACACTAGTGCTATCAGGAGTAGTGGCCAACTGTGCTGCAACAAGGAACCCATCGTCAGATCTTGCGCTGGGTTCATGACAGGAGTATCGTGCTGCAGGATTAGAGTATTTTGTGTTGGGCTGTTGAGGGAAAACAGAGTAAAACACCTTGAAAGAGAAAAAGGCTGAACATTGAAAACAAGAGTCTAAACGTCTTACCGTATCTTCCGTACTATAAATCGCACCTTTTTTCAATGTTTTGGCCGGGGTGCGACTTATACTTATATTTATACTTATATACTTATACTCCGGAGCGACTTATATGTGATATTATTTGTTATTTTCACACTTGCAATCGCATTTCATACTCCATTGCAACTTATATGTTTTTTTCTTCTCTATTATGCATTTTTTGGCTGGTGCGACTTATAGTCCGGAAAATACGGTAATTTCGGGTCTAAATAAGTACCTATAAAACCTTTCCTACTCTGCCTAATGTTGGCCATTTATCTTATAAAGTAGTCATTGCAATGCTTACAAATAATGTGTGGTTATTTTTCTCTATTGTGTTCTACGGACCTCATATAGAATTAGTATTTCCATTCTCTACATCTTCTTGGGATAATGACGCTTCCAACTGTGGCTAAGATAAATCTTGACATATACTTGGCAGGTTTTGCAGATGTATTCCGGTCAAGTCAAAGTCCTATTAGTCATATTCTAGTAACATACAAGATGTCAAATTCTGTACGCCATAAACGCATGGGATGAAGCAGACTAGATCATTGTATTGTGTTCCCATTCTTCGTTGCGGGCAGAATGTCAAGCCAGTGGTGACCTGCTCCAAACAGTGTCATGTGGAAATTAGACTGGTGCAGCTGTCAGAGGCTTTGCTACGGCGACCAGAGAGGACCTTAAAACTGCGCAGTGAAAAACCCAGCAAGATTTACAGTGGGATCAGGCTGGTGAATGTGTTTTAAAAAGAAGTGGTGGCATTTGTGATAGACAGTAGTATGTCTTGTTCGTGTCAATGACTGTATTCAATTTAAGATGCAGTGATGGTAATAAATCAAACTACCATCTGCTCAGAATCTTAGCATTTTTCAAGTGCTTAAATATGTGTTTCAATTCAAGTGTGTGCATACATTTCCCAGGTGGAATGGTTCTAGATTTTAAAATAAGATTAAACTTAATAGTACTAAGTTAAAAGTTCTTTGTGCTTGATTTTACATCTTTAAGAATGTTTTGGGGGATTCACATAGCACGTAAAGCTTAGGGGGTATTCACGATTAAGAAGGTTTGAAGTCACTTTAGGCTTGTCCCCTTTATATAGCGCTTTTCTACTCTTATTCGAGTGTTTGATTTTTGAGTTTTAGGGTTGGTTCATATTTGTCATTCTTTGGTTTTAAATTGAGCACATTTTTAGTCCTGATGTGGATGTTGGATTTATTCTGTTCCAGTCCTTGTTTTGTCCTGATCTAATCCAGGTTTAGTCTTGGTTTAGTCCAATTTTGATGTGAATTTGCCAGGGCAAAAGCATCCCTTGTGGCTGAATTGGAGAAACAGCTGCAACATTAAAACAAAAGGGTACTACTTTAATCATTTGCCTAACTCATAACCCTAAAACATTCATTAAATAGTTAGAAATATGCCAATTAAAGAGTAGTTGTTATAAAGTATCACCAACAGAAGTATCAATATGCTTTGTTTGGTCATTTTATCCAACTAAATTGACAAGATTCTGATTAAATTCAAAAGCATACTTCAAACATGCAAGCTTTCCACCAAAAGACATTTGTTAGAGGTTTGCTCTTGCCAACCTCCCAAACAGAGCCCTGTGATAAAGTATTAAGGTGAATGTCAGCAGCGCTTGGACATATAGTGATGGCATTTGGAGCAGGCAGGTTGCACACCGTGCCCTGAATGAAGCTGGACTGTGCGGCCCATGTTAATTGAATAAAACCAGGCAAAGGTTAATGCCATGCAGACGCTTTAGAGCTCAATAAAGACTTCCATTACAGATTGTGGGGCAATATACAGTATGTTTTCTTATGGTACTGTAGACATTTGTCAAGCCAATGGAGTGTTCCAGTATGTTAAGGTCAGGCACTGATTTTAGCCTGGTTTAATGCTAATTTGTTAGAACGATCGTTGGTGTGCAAACAAATATTATTTTTTTTTTTCATTATTCTTATTACGGTGTATTTATATAGCGCCTAAGGACACTAGCCGGCTCACTGTGGCACCTGGTGTTCCAGCGGTCTCCCATCTAAGTACTAAACACGCCCTGTCCTGCTTAGCTTCTGAGAGCTCAGGCATTGGCAATAGCTATGACCCTAGCAGCTATGACCCTAGCAGCTATGACCCTTGCAGCTATGACCCTAGCAGCTATGACCCTAGTAGCTATGACCCTAGCAGCTATGACCCTAGCAGCTATGACCCTAGCAGCTATGACCCTAGTAGCTATGACCCTAGTAGCTATGACCCTAGCAGCTTTGATCCTAGCAGCTATGACCCTAGCAGCTATGACCCTAGCAGCTATGACCCTTGCAGCTATGACCCTTGCAGCTATGATCCTAGCAGCTATGATCCTAGCAGCTATGACCCTTGCAGCTATGACCCCAGCAGCTATGACCCTTGCAGCTATGACCCTTGCAGCTATGACCCTAGCAGCTTTGACCCTAGCAGCTATGACCCCAGAAGCTATGACCCTTGCAGCTATGACCCTAGCAGCTATGATCCTAGTAGCTATGACCCTTGCAGCTATGACCCTAGCAGCTATGACCCTTGGCAGGTTCCACTGGGTCCTAAGGAAGTTGATGGATGTAGTCTCATTTGTGATATTATGTATATATTTGTGTTACTTTTTTAATGTCAGAATTACACTGAGACATATGTTGTTGTTGCTGTTGCAGTTCACAATCTATTGCTTGCCTTATTATGTCAGTGTGAATATTTGAATGTTTGAAATTGCTGACACACTTAATTTACACACATATAAAGTTATTATTATCAAATATTCATCAAATACCAAAGCAAAATACATTTTCTTTTATATATATATATAATATTTTGTTTCATCGGCTGTGACTGATTTATCTGCTAACTGTAAGAAGCGTTAACTCCAACAATAGATCATTTTGTATTTGTTTTATTGCGAGATAGTGACTTTTCCTTGATGGCGAATTCTACTTTTTGCTCAGCGTTTCTAGGATGAAATAGACTTATGAATAAGATTTCATCCTTACTGGTACTTCATTTCGAGCCCTGCAGTCACAGGCCCTATACTCCACGGTTACCTCCAGTTACCGCACATGTGCCGGTCCACAGAGGCAAATGAAACCTGCTCTTAATCAGTCTGATGCTTGTCTAACGAGCACTGTGATGGAGTAACTCAATCATGTAGAACACCACCACCACAGGCCTGAGGAGTGTCACATTTGTCATTTCATTTCATGGTAATTGAGTTCCGGATTCGGTTATTTTTAACCTGCTCATGCCCTTTGCTTGCAAAATGATCATTGGCATCCATTAACATTGGAACCCGTTGATAAAGAAGTATTTTAAAAGAAATCTGTGGTATTTTTCCATGCCTTAAAGGTGGATTTAACTTTTCTGCTTGTCTCAATGAGATAAGTGCTGTATGTAACTTTTCTGGTTGAGCTCCGCTGCCGTGGAGATGTTATTACTTTTTTGGATTGTTCCAAGGTTTTGCAATTGATTTTTTTGCATTTATTCAATTACAGGTGAATGAATTGCTAAACATACCTAGATGAAAACATGGTAATACTGTACATAAGTAAAGTTTTATATCATACTTCTGAACATTAACTGTAGATGCAAGCAGGTATACAAAACCTTGATTTCTGAGCATAAAAAGGCCTAGGTCGGTCTTTGATGTTGAGCTGTGTAGTAAAGCAGCGGACCAAAAATCATAACGGAACTGAAGTACAGAAGTTTGTTTCCATAACTACAAACCAACAATTGTAGTAGAGAAAACGTGACATACATCATTCAAAGATCTTGTCAAGTCTTAAATTTGTTTGTTTCTTTTTTTCTTTCTTCCAGTACCGGCCCGGATCACAAACATCTCGAGGGACATCACAGTGAACGAGGGCAGCAGCGTCAGCCTCATGTGTTTGGCTATTGGACGACCAGAGGCCAACGTCATGTGGAAACACCACTCACCCAGAGGTAGGACCAACATATTCCAAAACCTGATTAATGATTGTTTCCAATTCACTCTAAAGTGTCATGATATGGAGTTTCTGGCATTGACATCTTTGGCATGATTTGTCCTGTTTTGTCAATGTGTTGGGAGGAGAACAAACATGAAAATTGGATTGAACAAGTCTAGTCACAGACCAAATCACAAAGGCTAGAAGACTGGAAAACTATAATGCTTTTAATCAGCATGTTTTTGTCTCCTGTGTTCACTCCCACCCTACATCTACATGAGATCTAAACCAGGATCAGGGTGAACGCAGCCTATTTATAACCCATTACAAGATGGCAACTTCCAATTGAGGGAAATCAAAAAAATCTGACGAAGAAAGAAAAAATAGTCCCATATTAATTTTGACATTTCTTTTAACATGAGGATTTCAATGTTTGCTCACAAAGTTTAAAGGCGCAAGAGTGTTTGGACCGCTTTGCCAAACGCAGATAACCGTTTTAGACTCTGCAAAGGGCTAATCTGATGTGATGTGCTGCGATGTGTCAGATGAGCTCATCGCTTTCAGGCTTTGGAAAAAATATGAGATTAATTAGGGACAGGGAGCCTCAAACTTGTGAAAAAGAATTGTGCTTTGTACTTCTGACTTCAACCTTTACTATTGAATGCTACACTGTATCCATTTTTTTTCCGGCTTGCCACCTAACGACAGATCCTTTTGAGGGAGACAGTCTATAGTGTGAGATTACTAATGCATGACTAAGAAAACATAACATTTAAACAACTCAAACAAAGAAAATGTACTTAGCATATGACCTATAGCAAGAAAAATCCAACATCTACAATTTGAACACATTACTGCTGTCTGATTTCAAAAAGTAACATTGTCAGTAGCATTGTCTTTACTCCAATTAAAGTTACCATGGGATGTAAAACTACTCTTGTCTACCCTGTGTCATTTTGAAAGTTATAACTTATGATTTACTTTTTTATTGGTTTGAAAGTAATAAGGGAAGTGAAATTCTTATCACTCACTCATTCCCATACATTATATTATCTTACCGCTCACAGCTCCATCTAAATTGCATACTGGTCGTCTTGGTGCTACTGACTGGTTCACTTAGCCTTCGGATGCGTCTTCATTTGCACATCAGACATCTTCTTCGCAGGCATTGTAGATTAGGTTTATTGGAGGTTTTCTCTATAATTTTGCTCTCCTGCTGTCAGAGGTAATTTCACATAATGAATATGTCGGGCTGAGCCGCTACAGCTGCGTAAAGCCCGTCCTCCCACACAACATACAACACCTTCAGATCTGGATGGATTAGCTCTTCAAGTCTCTCTCTCTGTATGCTTATGAGAAGTGATGGAAGACTTCAGACATACAGGCTTTACTATGAGTCAATTGTATAGTAGCTTCTGGCGTGCTTCCACTGTAGGGTTTTGGTTTTAAGATGGATAGTTAAGCGATATATGGCATATGTTGTGTTAGTAATCAAAGTAGTCATTCATACAATTATATTAAAACATATATCTCTTCTTGCTCATAATCTTTTTTCTTTTTTATCTTTTTGCTTCTTTGATTTCAATAGGTTATATGCACACATCCAGCCAGTAGTAGTAGTGGGGAAGTTGGTGGTTGTGGTAATTAATTAATAATTGAAGTTGTGGTGGTAGAAGTTGTGTCGGTAGAAGGTGCAGTGGTAGAAGTTGCGTCAGTAGAAGGTGTGGTGGTAGACGTTGTGGTGGTAGAAGTTGTGGTGGTAGAAGTTGTAATGGTAGAAGCTGTGGTGGTAGAAGTTGTGGTGGTAAAAGTTGTAGTGGTAGAAGCTGTGGTGGTAGAAGTTGTAGTGGTAGAAGCTGTGGTGGTAGAAGTTGTAGTGGTAGAAGCTGTGGTGATAGAAGTTGTGGTGGTAGAAGTTGTGGTGGTAGAATTTGCAATAGTAGAAGGTGCAGTGGTAGAAGGTGTGGTGGTAGAAGTTGTAATGGTAGAAGCTGTTGTTGTAGAAGCTGCGGTGAAAGAAGGTGCAGTGGTAGAAGTTGTGATGGTAGAATTTGCAATGGTAGAAGCTGTTGTTGTAGAAGCTGCGGTGATAGAAGGTGCAGTGGTAGAAGGTGCAGTGGTAGAAGTTGTGATGGTAGAATTTGCAATGGTAGAAGCTGTTGTTGTAGAAGCTGCGGTGATAGAAGGTGCAGTGGTAGAAGTTGTAGTGGTAGAAGTCGTGGTGGAAGAAGTTGCAATGGTAGAAGCTTTGGTTTTAGAAGGTGTGGTGATAGAAGGTGTGGTGGTAGAAGTTGTGGTGGTAGAAGTTGTGGTGGTAGAAGTCGTGGTGGAAGAAGTTGCAATGGTAGAAGCTTTGGTTTTAGAAGGTGTGGTGGTAGAAGTTGTGGTGGTAGAAGTCGTGGTGGTTGAAGTCGTGGTGGTTGAAGTCGTGATGGTAGAATTTGCAATGGTAGAAGCTGTGGTTTTAGAACAGGGGTGGGCAAACTACGGGCTTTTCAATCCGGCCCGCCAAGCTTGTCCAAGTAATATTAATATCTTTTCCTTTTTTGCCGTCAGGCATCTGTCTGCACTTGTATCCTTGAGAAATATGATGTGAAATTAATTAAATAACAGATTCAATAGCCTATATTTGACAGAAAAGTCACACCAATGATCGCGGGCCGGCCCTCTCCTACTTACCTGGATTCGAATATGGCCCGCGGAGGAAAATAATTGCCCACCCCTGTTTTAGAAGGTGTGGTGGTAGGAGATGCAGTGGTAGAAGTTGTGGTGGTAGAAGTTGTGGTGGTAGAAGTCGTGGTGGTGGAAGTTGCAATGGTAGAAGCTAGAAGTTGAGCTAGAAGTTTTACTAGTAGTCGTAGCAGTTGTGGTATCAATACTAGAAGTCGTAATAGCTATGGTAGAAGTTGTACTAGGAGTTGTGGTAGTAGTAATAGTTGTGGTAGAAGTTGTACTAGGAGAACCATTAGTCTTTTCACACCAACACTCAAGGATACAAATTCAGTAACATTGCCAGTCAAAGGGATTAAACCGCCAACTTTCTGGTTTGTGGGAAAACAGCTCTATAAAATCAACACCCCAGATAGTTTAAATATTAGGCTAAAGGAAAAGTCTTTGTTCCACAACTGTCATAATGTCTGTACACTTTGAGTGTGTTGGGGCTCCAGGCTGAGCACTATGAACCGCATGTGTCATCATCAAGTAAAATAGTTGTTCAAATTCTATATACACAAACATTGGGAGGCATAATGCTCATTTCAGCTGGGTGCTAATTAGTAGTGATCATGCAGTAAAGAGGCTAAAAAGTAGCTCTGCGTACAGATAGTATGGAAATCTGGTATTTGTGTTTTCTTTTTAATATTTGAAATGTCTTGGTTTTTAATTTGTTTCTTTTTTCTTACTGTAGATTTGTGTGTATGTCTGAAATACAAAATAAACTAGTGACAGTAAGTTGACATACACAGAATCAAGAGCTACATACCTTTATATTTTAATGCTTTAGTTGTTTGCCATTGGTCAATCTTTAACAAAGATCATTTGAATAGTATGTGGAATTGAGATGTAGGGTCATCAGTTCCCTCATACATTACTAGATGGTGAACTAAGCAGTGGCAATGGTTGATTTTTTTTTTGTTATAGATACAAAAAAATCCTGGAAGTACATGTCAAATTTTCTTACAAGTAGCTCTTGGTTTTAGCTCCAGTAAAACTGCTTCATTTCCAAGTGCACCAGTAGGTGGAGTTATTGTGTCCTATGTTGGAAACACTCACTTTTACTTGTTATGCGTTTCTATGTATATACATGTTTAATAGGGTTACATTTTATCATATACACTAGACCTATTATTGTTTCTGTAGCACCTTTACTAACTTATACATACTTCCATTGTGTCACTGGGTAAAATATTTATGTCGGACTTACTTTGTTCGTCCCAAAATGTGTTACGTAACAATCTATTACTTTGAGGAGTTCTGGCACTACCTTGTGTGCTTTCTAACAGCATATCTTTGAACCATGCTACCTGAAGTGATTCTCTTCAGTGGAGGTTGTGTGGGGCCATCACTGCCTGGAATTGTGCCCATCCTCCTCTGTGTGCTGTGTATGTGTAATGTGTATGTGTGCTGTGTATGTATATATGTGTGCTGTGTAATGTGTAATGTGTATGTGTAATGTGTATGTGTAATGTGTATGTGTAATGTGTATGTGTGCTGTGTAATGTGTATGTGTGCTGTGTATGTGTAATGTGTATGTGTGCTGTGTATGTATATATGTGTGCTGTGTAATGTGTATGTGTAATGTGTATGTGTAATGTGTATGTGTGCTGTGTATGTGTAATGTGTATGTGTGCTGTGTATGTATATATGTGTGCTGTGTAATGTGTATGTGTGCTGTGTATGTGTAATGTGTATGTGTGCTGTGTATGTATATATGTGTGCTGTGTAATGTGTATGTGTGCTGTGTATGTATATATGTGTGCTGTGTAATGTGTATGTGTGCTGTGTATGTGTAATGTGTATGTGTGCTGTGTATGTATATATGTGTGCTGTGTAATGTGTATGTGTGCTGTGTATGTGTAATGTGTATGTGTGCTGTGTATGTATATATGTGTGCTGTGTAATGTGTATGTGTGCTGTGTGTGTGTAATGTGTATGTGTGCTGTGTATGTATATATGTGTGCTGTGTAATGTGTATGTGTGCTGTGTATGTATATATGTGTGCTGTGTAATGTGTATGTGTGCTGTGTATGTATATATGTGTGCTGTGTAATGTGTATGTGTGCTGTGTATGTATATATGTGTGCTGTGTAATGTGTATGTGTGCTGTGTATGTGTAATGTGTATGTGTGCTGTGTATGTATATATGTGTGCTGTGTAATGTGTATGTGTGCTGTGTATGTATATATGTGTGCTGTGTAATGTGTATGTGTGCTGTGTATGTGTAATGTGTATGTGTGCTGTGTATGTATATATGTGTGCTGTGTAATGTGTATGTGTGCTGTGTGTGTATGTGTGCCTGCTTGCTCCCCCCATATCTCTCTCTGCCCACAGTGCATCCAAGTATGAATCATCCCTGCTTCCCCAGTCTATAGGATCAGTTGTGGAGCCTCCGACATGACTAGAATGCTTACCGGGGCCAGCTGTTCCGCGATTTGCAATATTTACCCCCAGTATCGCCATCTCCAAATGTTTGCTCTGTAATCACATTCCAAAGAGGACAAGTTTAATAGCCAACGTACAATACCGCAAGACAACCCCAGATGGTGCCTTAAATGCTGACTATTAATGTGAACCCTCTAGACAGTAACCCCAATGTTGTTTTCAGCACTCGGATACAGCTCATTTTAGTGTCTTTTTATAGCCTTTTAGCTGGAAACTGAATATTATTACAATGAAGCTGCAATAAAGTTAATTCAGTTTTACCCCAGTACAGATATAAAAGGAGGGTCAAAATCAGACCGCTGTGAGTTGTTTCCATCTGATTATAAAGTAGTGCTGTTAGCATGCTAGTTTTTGTTAGCTGTGGCGTGATGGCAAAACGCTGCTCTGACATATGGATGTCGTGAAATGCGCTTACAAGCTCATAACAGTGAATAATTAGGATGATTGAAATGTGTTAACGACGGGAAGAATGTTTAAAATGTTCTAGTTCTGTTAGTAATGTTTTAAGACCATAAAACAGTGGCGTTAAAGACTTTATTGTGCATTTTTGGAGCTGTTCTCAATACACCGTTGGGATTTCCTTCAGTACAACTGCCTTAGGCAACCACAATATGTATAAAAAGAACCAGTAGAGGGTGATAGGCCTGTATCTGCTGACACATTGAAACTGACATTAGTTTGTATCAGCTAAAGAAAACACTTCCAACGCAGATGAACAGAGGCCATTTGAGCACTGAAATGATCAGAACCACGGGAAACTAATTTAGTTCTAGTTTAGTCCTGCTCAAGATTAGCTCTAGGTTTAGTCCCAGTTTAGTCCTAATTTTCATGTTCTGTCTGTGCAATCGTGAACGCACCCTGAAAGGCTCAAAAAGTTAGTACATTTTGCATGATGTAGTCCCTTTCAGCAAGAAAACAGAGCCCAGAGCAAGCGTTCTCAATCAGTAAAGTGCCGGGGCCAACAGTGCCAGGGACCTGAAATCAGAGAGTTGCCGATCCAGCCTGATAAAAGTCAAATTGTGTAAAGTCGCACTCACGCTGATATGCAGGGTTTAGGGCAATAGTGCAGCAAAGTCAGGGAAAGACAAAGAGAACCAAACATGCTCAAAGAGCAACAAAGTAGAACAGAATAAAGACAAAGATAGCTGGATATTTAGTGTAGTCTCTCTCACTAACCCCTAAATCAAGTCAAAAGTAGTTTGTTCTGCAAATTTAGACTATTCACTCATAATGGAAATGTGTTTGTACAGTTTATCCTATAATAATATTGGTTTAATACTACTACAATGTCAACTATTCTACCTGGGCTCATTATTTATTCCAAATATTACAATTCATGAGTCGTGTTTTCTTTCTTTCTTGTCCAGTTTGGGTCCTATTTCTGTGGGCTGGATGAGAGAATTTCAAATGCTTACCTTCACCTGCCTTTTTTGAGTATGATATATTTGATTCAGAAAATATGATAACATTGAAACCAAACTGACTAACAAACACTGAATCTTGTTTGTCCTGCACACTTTTATAAATGTACAATCTGGTTAAACACCATGTGCTGAATTACATAAATAACAGAATTAAACACTTATGTACCTTTATTTGTATCTGTTATGAGGAGTGTAAGTTGACATTTGACCCTCTATGGCACAAACCTCATCGTCCTACAAACAAAACAAACTAAAATGACCCAACAGTCCAATAAAAAGGTACTTATGGTAAATACTGACCCATAGAACATTGTTCCTTCTCTCATTTATTGAATGATAAGTTGATATATACTGTAATATTGTGGCAGATCTGACCATAAAACCTCAGCTAAATGAGCCTGTTTTACATTTTAATATATAATTAATTTTGAATATAAGAATGAAAAATGTCTTGCATGCTAATTATATTTCTAGTTAATTAACACTCATATGCCTAATTGAGTCTAATCATACTTACCCTCCTGTGTGGATTGAAATGCACTCTTCACTAGTAGTAGTAGTAGTAGTAGTAGGTTGAACAAGTAAACAAAGGCAGGGCAGTTTCAGGTGAAACTCCTCCCTGGGGCAGGGCCAATTCTGCTCAGAGCTGTGTGAAGTCAAGCTTCTCCGACAATTCCTTCAGACTCAAAAGGACTGTTGTATGTAAGTCAAAATGCAGTGGCGTGTGGTGACTTTTATGGATGGACAAGCAGACCTGGGATGTTCATTAATATTTAGTGGATAATAGAAAAGTTGGGTGAAAAAAAATGTATTACGCAAGAGTGGACTTGAAACCCAGGTCTTCTGCATGAAGGGCAAACACCTATGTAAACTAAAGTGCTAAATGGACTTCATTGACCAATTCATTACACAAATTAGAATTCTGTATTGTTAAATGACTGCCTGTATTTCTAACTAACATCTAATCTTTGGAACAGAGCCTTAGTTACAAACACAGATTTGTCTGCACATGCTCAGTTAGGCAAAACCTGCAAACATCCCCGATTCCCACACAGGTTTATTCAGCGTGGCTTGAGCATAGATCCGTGGGTTTGAGGCTGTGTGGTCCTCAGAGTGCATGCACAGACCTCTAAAAGAAGCTGCTGTCCGCTCTGGTTCTAAAAGCTCATGTTAGAGAGCGGAGCATGAACGGGCCTCTGAACACGGCCACAGACTGAGCAGCTACGGCAAAATAGGAATCATGCTTCCCGTGCAGTCATGCTCAGCGGCCTGTAGCGGCCACTAAAAGACTGTGAGTTCAGCCAAGCTTCAGCAGCAGAAGTGAGGGGAAAACGGGCTTATTTGGATATCTTTTAGAACAATTTGTATCAGGACTGCAACAATTAAATGATTATACCGCACCTGTCAATAAGCCGCAGGTGCGGACACACACACACACACTGGTTGTCTTTTGAACCGGGGGTCTCGCGACACATCTGCGCTGTCCCTACTGCCCCCCGAGTCCTTGATTACTCTGTTTGAGCTGATTTACCTGTTTCTGTGTCTTCACACATGATTCGTCTGCTCCTGAGCTTGTGCTTAGCAAGTAAGTTACGTTGTTCTAGATTCACTTCCTTGTTAGACTCATTTCTCTGTGAATATGAGTCTGATTGTAATAAAACACAGTATTTTGAAGCTAAAAATACAGTGACCACTGTACACTGACTTCTTCTTCTACAGTGTGTCAAATGCTTGTACTTCCTGCTAGAGTGTCCCCCGGTGGCCACTAGCCAGACACAAATGATAAATTAACCGCACCGTTGTTTGGTGAAGTCCGAAAAGTACTGCAGTAGTAAAAGTACTAGGAGAGTAGCCTTATGAGCAGCAGCAGCAGTGGGTTTCAGCGTCCTGTTTTGTGCAAGATTTTGATGTATTTTTCCCATTCAAAGACATCATATTTTATATTAAATTGTTAATTGCTATGGCAACGGCCCTTCATCAGTCTGAAACCCATGGATGGCTTCAGCCGCAGTAGTAAAAGAAGCAGTAGCAGCAGTAGTACGAACAGCAGCGGTGGTAAATGAAAGGATTGAGAGGTAATATCCCCACATCCAAAGCCGGGGAGTGGGCCGCATGTGTGTGTCTATGTGCTGTTGTCAGCGCTGAAGATAATGGCTTATCTTACTTGACATTTCTGTGAACAGCTCTAATGAAAAGAGGGTCTATGTGGGGAGATGTTTTGGGCAGTTGGAGAAAATATGTCACAATCTTAATTCTTGATATATTTTTTTCCTTCAGCGGAGTGGCATTTTCCTGACTAGCTGCTCACCGGTTTCTTTTCATGTTTGTCCAGATAATGGAGTGTTCTCTTGGAGGATGTTGTTCGGTAAACTGAACGAGAGCAGTTTGGAGTTGTGTGTTGATCTCAATTCCACATCCTTTTGAGCCATGCCATAATAAGCACCTGTCTCATTTTGGTCTGGTAATATTATGATTTTCACAATTGTTTGTTGGTTTATTTTTAATTATGTTGGCTTCCTCAATTTGATTTTAACCAGAGAAGTTTGTTTTACATTTTTATTTTTACTTTGTCAAGCAGACAATTGTTTGCACCTTTGACGATCACTTAGTTTAGCAATATGGGGCGAAAAATGAATCACGTTTTCTCACCATTTCTTGATTTTCTAAAATGTCTTTATTCTTATTGAAAGCATGGACAGGATCACAGAAGTTTTGATTTCATGATATCAGATTTAAAGTTTGGGCAGCACAATATTAAGATTAACTGCATGGAAAGGCTGTAGTAGAGGTAGTAGACAATGTGCAAACCTTATCATTGAGATTGACCAACGTTTTGACCATGATTCTAGTTCTTTTGAGACATTACAGCACCATTGACTGCTCTAATCTTGGAGTTGGCGCAGATTTTTTTCCTCACCATTTTTCATTAAATGTGTAGGAAATAATTGGAGTCAGAATAAGAATCAATACTGGGCCCCCTACAGTGGTCAGTGGGAGCCAATTTAAGTGCACAGTTTTCCTTTATCTAGAAACGGCCCTGTGGCTCAGCGGCCGGAGCAAACGCAATCTGCCATGTTGTTTATTGCATTTTGCTAGTGCCATATAATTTTACATTTTCACACTCACCAGTGTCAGGAACATGAGCAACACGTCGCCGGTGCACAGATGACTTACCTTTTTCTGCAAGAGGGAAAGAGAGCAGGGGGAGGAGGGTGAGAAATCTGGACTTCAAGTGAAGTAAGCCTTAGAATAATGGATTCTTTGCATTTTTAGATTTAGAGTTTTTTGCAGGTATTTCCCCCAATTTGTATATTGTTTTATTGTTTATTTCACCTGTCCTTCCTCTGCATAGATTCATTTATACCTCTTTTAATTTACGTCTACTTTACTTTTAATCTAAATTTGACATTAGTCATCTTTTCCTCCACTTTCCGTCATTTATTCCGAAACTGTCCGTGTGTTTTGTTTACAAGTGGTCCCTCTGCTCTTAGTGTAATATATGTAGCCTGTCAGTTCAAAGCTCACCTTTGTTTTGTCCAAGGCAAGATTCAATTCCCATTTCGGCCCAGTGGGGACAGCATAAATTATTCAGCAGTGTCCACCGACTCTTTGGCTGCGGGCCACTAAAAGGATTACAAGATATATGGTGGGGTAAAACGTTTATTCACTGGACAATGCACTATGGATTTCTTCAAGCCATTAAGACTCATTAAAGTAGATAGGTGGCAAATGTACACTGTGGTTGAGAGTGGTTTATGTTTCCCAAATGGTAGGCTTTTGAAGGATGAGTGAAGACGGCAGTTCTCTGTGTAAAAAGGCTCTCACAGGTGGAAATATGTCGGTGTAATCCCTCATTCGTCCAGGCGTGTTCCATAGTAGAAAAAGCTTCAGTTGTAGTCATCTGGACTCAGTTTGAAAAAGTAGACGTTTCGACTCTCATCCAAGAGTCATTGTCAATAACAGAATTTAGGTCGAGAACTCCGATATTAATACTGTTCTGTGGTAAGACCCGCCCATTGGGAGGAGCCTTCCTGAAGTAGAAAGAGTTGTTTGTTTCAACAGAAACTTCCCCCTTGTATCTACCGAGCTAGCCTATTCAGAATCTTAATGGGCTATTAGAATCCTCTTTGTCTTTGTGAGACCCTGGCTCAACCACCCTGAGTACCTGATTAGCATCTGAATGTCCTTTACCTTTCCAGGGGTTCAGAATCCCATTATAAATAACAGGAAGATGAAACCTAAGCCCTCCATTTCTGTTTAAAGAAGGTCTTTCTTTTTTAACAAAAATAGCTTCCTTGACTCCTCTTTCAAACCATCTTTTCTCCCTGCTTAAAACCTTCACCTCACCGTCTTCAAACGAGTGATTAGAGGCTTCAAGATGGAGATGCACGGCGCTCTGAGGTCCTGAACTAGTATTTCTTCTGTGCTGATAAAGCCTCTTGTGTAGAGGCTGTTTCGTCTCACCTATGTAACGTTCTTTACAACTTTCTTCACTGCATTGGATCGAATAAACTACATTGCTCTGTTTTTGAGTCGGCAACTTGTCCTTAGGATGAACCAGTTTTTGTCTTAAGTGTTTCCTGGTTTAAAATAAACAGGGACTTCGTGTTGTCTAAAAATTCTCTGCAGTTTTTCCGACAGGCCAGACACATGCAGAGAATTTTTAGACAACACGAAGTCCCTGTTTATTTTAAACCAGGAAACACTTTAAGACAAAAACTGGTTCACCCAAAGGACAAGTTGCCGACTCAAAAACAGAGCAATGTAGTTTATTCGATCCAATGCAGTGAAGAAAGCTGTAAAGAAAGTTACATAGGTGAGACAAAACAGCCTCTACACAAGAGGCTTTATCAGCACAGAAGAAATACTAGTTCAGGACCTCAGAGCGCCGTGCATCTCCATCTTGAAGCCTCTAATCACTCGTTTGAAGACGGTGAGGTGAAGGTTTTAAGCAGGGAGAAAAGATGGTTTGAAAGAGGAGTCAAGGAAGCTATTTTTGTTAAAAAAGAAAGACCTTCTTTAAACAGAAATGGAGGGCTTAGGTTTCATCTTCCTGTTATTTATAATGGGATTCTGAACCCCTGGAAAGGTAAAGGACATCCAGATGCTAATCAGGTACTCAGGGTGGTTGAGCCAGGGTCTCACAAAGACAAAGAGGATTCTAATAGCCCATTAAGATTCTGAATAGGCTAGCTCGGTAGATACAAAGGGGAGTTTCTGTTGAAACAAACAACTCTTTCTACTTCAGGAAGGCTCCTCCCAATGGGCGGGTCTTACCACAGAACAGTATTAATATCGGAGTTCTCGACCTAAATTCTGTTATTGACAATGACTCTTGGATGAGAGTCGAAACGTCTATTTTTTCAAACTGAGTCCAGATGACTACAACTGAAGCTTTTTCTACTCTCACAGGTGGAGTTAAACAAGTGGGTATTTTAAACAAAGAATCATGGCTACATTACACAAGACACATAATGAGTAACATAAAATATTAACGGTGTACAAAAATAATGTACCAGCATTTTTTGTTGTTGTCTTTTTTGGTTGTCTTGTTGTTTAAAATTAAGGTTTAATCCACATTTTCATGGTCCATCCATCCATCCATCCATCCATTTTCTACCGCTTGTTCCCTTTCGGGGTCGCGGGTGACTGAAGCCTATCCCTGTGACTTCGGGCCTTAGGCGGGGTACATCCTGGGCAGTGGCCAACTCGTGGCAGGGCCAATACATAGACATTACAGACAACCATTTACTCTCACATTCATTCACTAGGGTCAATTTAGAGTGACCAATTTTGCCTAACACGAGCATGTCTTTGGACGGTGGGAGACGGTGGTTCTCTCCGGAGAACCCGGAGAGAACCCACGGTAACACGGGGAGAACATGCATTTCCAGGGTATCTGTCCAAAACAGGAACTCTGACACAAGAAAAACAGCTCAAAGATGACCATTTTCTAAAAGCCAACAATCCCCACTAATGACTGTTTTCCCTAAATACTTATCTTTGCGAGTCCTTTTTGTTTTGTCCTTGTTATATAGTACATATATATAAAAGACCACTTATAGCTCTATAGAAATGTGTCAAATTGTACCTTCTCTCCAATATGCTGCAAGTCAAATTACCAGTCACACGAACATTTGGCAGCATGTAGCACAATGGAAGCAGAAAAAGGGCAGTGTTCTTGTCAACTGTAACATATTAACACCACTTTAGACTCTTTCAAAGTCGACTAAGTGTGCCATAATTTCCCTGCATGTCATCTGCAAGTACCCTGCCGACTTCAGATTAGTTTGGTGATTTCTTGATGTTGATGTCTGACAAATAAATGGCGAGTCGAGCGGCAGTCAGGAAAGGCCAACGCTTTTGAAAAACGGCTGGTGACAGAAGTGATTGACATCGCCGCAGCCGCACAGACAGGCGTTGTCAACTTGTGATTAGTCTCCTGATGAGAACCATTTACAGGCGAAATGATTTTGCGGCGACGTTCTTTTCTAAAAGCCTTGCCATAGTGCTTTGTGGGAAAATATCATTTTTGTATCAAATATCCTCTCAAATATCAAATTGCCTCTCATGACAAAGCAGAGTTGCCCACCCACACAAAAAAGGCCCGCTTGCATGTAACGGCTTGTTTTTGCGCATTTTTTGATTAGAGGGACAACTTCATGAGCTTTATGCAAGTCGTTTAGCCAGAAACATTTTTAGTTGAGCACAGTGGACTTAATAACTAATGATCAGCATAAATTGACTTGTGCATGTTCTTAAGTTGCATTTTACATTACAAAAAGAGAAAACTGCACTCTTTGAAACTTTGTCCAGAAACACAAAACACAGCATTGTCTGTAATAGTCCACAGTATGGAATTAAAGTCTGTGGAGAGGCGAGCCCAGTCCCAGAAACAATGTTTTTCAAGGCATTTCTTTAGCAATGAATGGACACATATTATTCTAAACTGACTTTTTTGAGTTTTTAACCATGTTAGAACTTCCCTCATCATTTAGCTTTATTCACACTAGTTTGATGAATCCTGGTTTGAAAATCCAAGTGCCAAAAACACTCTCCTTAATAACTGACATTTTTTTCAATCTGTGACGTGGCTCTGAGAATCTTCTCTGCTGTTTTTTAAGTAAATAAAGTATTTACAGACTCCCTCTGCCCTCAGTAGATTGTGCCAACAACAACAACAACAACAACAATCCAGCTTGTCCTGTAGGAAACAGCAGAGATCCAAATGTATTTGTGTTTGTTACAAAACTGAATATCCTTTAAAACTTAGATGAAAAGATACATACTCATACAAATATTGAGTTAAATGCAATTTCTAGTTTTTCAAGCAGACATAAACACCTGGCCCTCTACTTAAACGTTTGAAAGCTGGAAGTGCACTTAAGAATAATACAACGTGAAAATGAAAAACGTCCAAACAAGACCAGCATAAACATTAAAATTAATAGAATCAAAATGTATTAGAATTATGTTAAAAGCAAGAGAAACTTTCAAAAACATTATAAAAAAAACTCTGGTATATAAAATAAATATATTTTAGTGCAGGTTCAGCCATGTCCTTTCAGTCTGTGCAGCATAAGGACTTAAGTTCTCTATTTATCCAGCTCATACATAATACCTCAGGTCTTCTGGGATGATTTGAGCTCTGCCTTCCCATTGCTCAGTCTGATCACAAGCCCCGGTGTGTCCTTGTTTAAAACATTACCTGCCCTGGCACCTCGCAGATGTCCACCGCCGAGGAGCACGTACAAGGACAGCCGCTCCTCCTCTACGCCGCCTTCGCCGTCCTCTGTAATAAACCATCTCCGCCTCGTCCCACCGCTGAAGCTGGCAGAAGCAAAACAAGCATTCCACTGTGAGCCTCCAAGCAGTTGGCTGTAGTAATCCCACCAACCAAGTGGATAGGGCCCAAGGCTGAGTCTGTGTGTAGATCAATCTGAAATGGATGACAGAGACTGCAAGCGTTGAGGGGAAAAGGGAATTTGCTATAGAAAGGCCTTGCAAGCGAATGGTGTACTGTGATACCCCATGTTAGAGAGGCAGGCATTTGGATGTATGGAGAGGAGTTGGAACGTCTTAAAGGCTTTAAGATGTTCCACCTCCTCTACATACATCCAAAACCAGTCGATCACCTACAAGCTTTTTTTGCCAAGGACTGTGGAAATTCACATTTAAACCCGATGTGAATTATTGCCATGAATATCCAATGTGGTTTTACATTAAGTGCCAACCAACCGAAGGCAGTGCAAGGCATTGGCAGTGATGGAAAGTAACAAAGTACAAAGAAAAAGTACTGTAACTAAGTGTTTTACAGTGGACACTTTTTACATTTACTTCACTATATCTATGAGCAATATCTGTACATAGTAGCCCACTGACGTTATTTGAAGTATTTAGACCTGCTGGAATTGCTGCTGTATTTTGTATTAGTATTATTTTAGCATGTGTATGGACACATTCAACTTTGTTTCATTCCTTTGAGCAAACAGAATAAGCCATACAGAGAAAAATACTCGTCTTCTGATGACCAAAAATCAAATCTCAATCAAATCTCTTCATCATGATCACAATTTGATGCTTCAACAGTTCCCTCAATCTGCCTGAATTACTTTTACAGTTTACTTTGTAAGTACTTAAGTGATACTTTTGCTTGTGCGTTTTTTTGCTCCTATATCTGTACTTTTACCTAAAATGGAGTACTTTTCCACCACTGGTCATGGAGGCATACAGTGTTTTCAGTAACACTGTACATTTTATCGACTGTACCTATACAAATCATCATCATCAATTTTATGTATGATGCACTCAACATGAACACATATCAGAACAGCAAAACAATAACATTGAATTTTAAGGGAATCTTGCTATGAGGCAGAATATTGTAATACTTAAAGTGTTGTCATGACAGTAAAACTACAAATTATTAGGCTCAATACTTGATGCTAGTTTTAGACCACAATATTATTATTTTTATTAAAGCAAAACAAAAATTGAGGACAGTAGACCCAACATGCTTGTATTTTCTTTATGTTAATATGTGGTCATATTCTATAAAACGCTCATGATTATTCTTAACTGTTCACATTTTGTCCTGTTGATTGGATTTGTAATCTTTATTCGAAACACCGTTGCTCCGATTCTCCCTGTTTTCACCAAACCCCAGTAAATATGCAACTTTCCATTCCGCACATGTTGGATTCGGCAACATCTTGTAACCATTTTGTCCCAAATGAGAAGACAAAAAGAGTCCACCACTCGCGACAAAACCAAGGATATGATTATTGTTTTTCATGGCAGTGCTCTTCCACATACTGTATCAAAGAGCAGCCAGTTGAAAGTGTGGAGTCCTTCAAATATATTGGAACTGTCCAAATTGACCTTTGACTAAAAACTGTGCTGCTGTGTGTAAAAAAAGCATGAAGAAAATGGCCTTTCTTCCTACACTGTTGATAAAACCATGATGGAACTTCTTTATCAGGCTTTTATAGAACCAGCGTTGACCTTTAGGCTGATCCCATAGTTTGGAAGCATCTCTGCTAAAAACAGGAACTCCCTTCATCGGGTGGGTAAAGTTTAAAGTCACTGGCCATCCTCAGAACAGCCTGGACCCTTTGGATTCAAGGCAGTTACAGCAGATGTCTCAGATAATTCTAAAAGGCACACAGCATCCACTATACTAATGTTTTTAGTCCCTAAATCCCAAACAAATCACTTTAAAGCTTTGTTCCAGCTGCTTTTACCTTGAAAATGTAAATTATCTCAATTTTCTTTTGCATTATGGATCCCCCTTTTAACAGGTTTGTACTTTTTTGGTTCTTTCAGGTATAGTTCAGGGTTTTATTCTCATTTTTTGCATGATTTAGCACTTTGTTCTACAACAAACTTGTACAAATAAAGCAACAGGAATAAACCCAGAAGTTGAAAAATTAAATTGTCCAAAAATGTAAAATAATGCTGTTTACTGTCATAGATGATAACTATATAGCAGGCCAAACCATACAATGCATTTAGTGCCGTGCCTCTGAAATGCTTGAACACAATTCTATTCCGAAGACTTCTCTACTGTTCCAAGCTCGCACATAAATAATACAATGTGTGAAAAACTATCCGAGTTCACCTCACAAAATAAATCCAATCTTGCGGGAGCTCGGAGGGGAAATCCGGTGAAATCCATTCTCGCCGCTGTAGGTTAGGACAAGTAATTAATGCCTATAGCCTCCGACGAACTGCGCTGGTATTCAAATCAAGCACTCCCTTCCACACCGTCCTTTATGCTCGCCCTTCACCAGCAGACACCTGAACAGGGAAATTGGCAGCTTAAAAGAAGACTGGCTCTCACAGGGCAGAGGGCCAGCCAAGTGAATGTGCTCATCGTAATTGGTCAAGAATGTGAATACAAATTACAGGCAGCGCGACAGACAGGTAACTACGGCTGAATAATAGAGGTCGGTGTCTCCCATTCTCGACCCGAGGTAGCCTCCCCGTGATTACCATCCAATTAGTCATATTTCAGCAGCTTGCAGATAAAAGTCTGTTTCACAAGCCCAGATGTTCACCAGTATGTTGGGGAAAGTGTTGACCTTGGAGATGAAGCTTGCCAGTATCCGCCTATTCCGTCTGCACTTGCTAGTGTGAGTCGTTCTTGATCACAACCGATTTAAAGTCCATTATTGAAAGTTAATTGTGTATTTTTTTAGGATTGACTGCCACTGGGAGTGTGGATGTCCCATTGCGTTGACTATAAAGAGGATTTTGATCTATAATATAAAGTCAGAAGCAACTACCGATCTTTTATCTATACTCGAATCGAAAGATGGATCACATGCAGAAAACACCTTTGTGAGAGTATTAGCTTTACCTAAACTAGTGAAGAAAATACATGTAGATCTGTTGTTAATTAAGTATGAATGTTTTCCACTGAAGGTTGCATCACTTGTTTTGTAACATTTTGTAGACAATTCCAGGCAAAACAACTTCTGCATGAACAAAAGAAGGCTTCAGACTCTCCACCTAAAAGTTGGAACACTCTCAAAAAGAAAAGAAACAAGGAACAACCAAAGCTTGTATATTTAGTCCTGTTGTGATTTCTACAGTGCTGTAATTTAGTGTAATTTTAGTGTATTTGTTTGTCCTTTTCTTGTTGCCCTTGGTCACAATTGAAATTAGTTTCAACCTGGGGCCTTTCTGGGGGCCTGCACGACAAGTTTAATAATCATAGAAGTCATAATTCTCAATATGCTTAAATAAGATAAGATAAGATAATCCTTTATTGTCCACACATGGGGAAATTTCATTGATACAACGCAGGTAGATACAGAGGAAAAGGACAGATAACAGATTATAGGAAGTTTAAAAAACACTCTTATTAAAAGATCTCTTATAGACAAAAGCTCCCATTTCCCAACAAGGGATGGAGGGGCAAAATTAGGATGTCCGCCGGGATAACGTGACGATCTCCGGGTAAGACGATGGTTTCCCCCTCAGTTTCATGAGTTCCTCCTTAGTATAAACGCGCACGGTGGCGGTGGCCGGGGGGCCCGGTGGGGCCGGGGGGGCTAGCTCGGACCTAGCGCACATCACGACGACACAACGAAAAACACTCAATAATCCAGCCGAACAAAGTCGAAACAAGTTGAATTAAAGTGATTCCAGCGCTTGTCCCGATCGTACAACTAAAGTGGAAAAAATATTTACAAAATACAAAAGATAGAGCACAATAAGTATGAAAAAAGTGTGAAAAAAGAGCAGAGCGTTGCACCGGGCTGCCAGCTGGACCGGCGCCTTTGTGACAAAAAGTGCCCCACAGAGATGAATCAAGTTACACTATATTGATTGACTGATTGATTGATTGATTGATACTGTGTGGAACATTTCATGCAGATATCTAAAATATTTGGAGGCAAGAAGATGTTGAACCAGTCCAAAGTTACACGGCGCACCTTTACGTCATTTGTACAAGTTAGCTGTATTGAAATAGCATAGACCTTGATCCTTTGCTCTAAGTTATCAATGCATTTCAAGTTAAAACTATATAACTTTATGTGAGTATTGCATATCATTCAGAATGTACCACTGACCTTACACCACTGCGCGCCTTCACCAAACAGCGACACCACCGTAATTAGATTGGCGCTGGTTGGAAATAGCATCCATATTGGTAATAATTTGGCCATGGCCTGGTTGTGCGGTGCGCTTCAGTGGAGCATTTAGGAGGCCAAGTGCTCCCCAGATCAGGTGTCAGCCGTGATCCGTCACATAAATCACAGCAAGGATCTCAAGGACAAACGGTGAGTCCCCCGGCGCTGTCTGCTACTGTAGAGACCTGATTTAGCCCAACCTGAGCAACCAACCACCTCCGTCTTTACCCATGAGGGGCTAAGGGAGTTTTAAGCACACTCAAGCTGCAACAGAAAGCAATATACAGGAAAAATAACAGTGTTTTAGCTGAAGTTGTGCAGGATAATGTTGAAACGTTCACTAAAGGTTTAAAATAACTTTTCCGATGTTGGTTGTGGAGATAATTTAGCTAGCGATACAAAATATTACATACATTGGCTTGCGCTTCCTGCTGAATCGCCCCCTCGCTTCGTCTCTATTGTCCCCACTTTTTCTATAACCCTGGCAAAAATAAATGAAAGACGATGTGTTGCAGTCTAGTTTTAATGTAAAGCTTATATGAACATACATACAAGAACATGAACATGAACATACTTACAAGTCACACAATTATATAGTCAAAAAGTGACTCTGTAGTGCTTTAATTCGCTAAAAATGTAAAGTAATGCTGTTGAAACCAAACCACCCGAGTGAACCTAAACAGATCGAGTTCAGCAATCTAACTTCCACCCAATTTTGAGAAGCTTCTGAAGCTTCTCCATTGCTTCTGAAACATTTGTCGCATTCACTTACAACTACGACTTCACAAAGCTTGCGCACGCTGCTCCAGAATCGTTTTGTTTTACATAAAAAAAAAACTCGGACGGGTAAAACGGCACTAAAAGCAGCTGGTTCGTCTCCTGTCTGAAACTGGGTCGAGCTAATTGCGGCTCGACTTCCACGTTCTAAAAGGTTCAGGCTGACAAGACAGAGCGGTTCAACAACAGACCCGTATCAATCTAGTCGTGATTAAAATGTGCCTCATGTATATTCATAAAGATCTATATTTTAAAGAGGGCCGAGGGAAAAGGCCGCTGTGTCTTGTTAAAAAGTTTGGATGTGGAACAAGGTAACACGAACTATTCCAAGTGATTAAGAGCCTTTTTATTATACGGGAAAGTGTTTAGAGTGAAAATGTAAAGGTCTTATCCATCCGTACCTCATGAATACCAATATTGGATGTTAACATAAATACAGAAATCAAATGTCTTTCTAAACAAAGGAAAAGGCTCGATACCACAATGATATTCTTCTTTGTCCTATCCAGTGCTTATTTTCAATACTTTTGACAACCCTAATTTCAACAACAACGCTTGGTGTTATTTGCAATTTTTAAGGCAATTTTCTCAAAGCATTTTTCAATCACTTGTTTTTGTTGCTGTTCTGCACCTCTGGCCTTTCTGATCACACAAACTGTGTTTATTAATCGGTGAAGTGTGTCTAGTGCCCAAGGACAAACCACAACAACATAATGTCATAATACCATACTTGGATAGCTATTCTCTATTTGATAAATGTCCCACATAGAATTGTAAGGTGACCTGTATATAGATGTTATATATTCTTGGCCCTGAATTACGTTGAGTACAAGATTTATTGGGCAAACATTGGAATAACTACAATGTAATGACCTTAGAAAATCATTTGTAATTAAGGTGTAATAATACACAAACAATTAAAATATTAAGGTTATCTTTCTGGATAAACTATTTGTTCATTAAGAGTCTTTGTCAGGTCTTTAAAAACACCTCCACATGTGCAAATACTCGTTTTTTTAGGTTTTTGTTTGGTGCATTTACATTGAGTGAGAAGACAATGGCTGAAATGAGCACCAATTGTCTGCATTATACCATTTATAGATTAAAAGCATTAACTGGAAAAATGCATGAAGTGCTTTAAATGTGGCTTTAAAATCACATGTGTTCTTCTATAACTATTATGTTAGTCTCCGTTGTAGATCGCACCCTTCGAGGCACATTTGCCTTTAGAAGTGGCTAATGAATAGACTCATTTTTAATCCAGCAGCGCGGTTTAGTTTCATGTTCAAAGGATTTTCCAGTAAACAGCTTCAGAACCATGTCACAGCTAAACCTTAGCCTAGCTTTTTCTCTGCTACTGTGAAGAACTGCACCAGCTGCCTCTGCCGGGGAGGATAAAATCCCCCCGGCCCTGGAGATCAAATCTTCCCCTTCGCTAATGCTTCCTCTGCCACCGACTGAAAGGGGTCGCGTCCAGAACTGCAGAGTCAGCTCGAAGTCTGCAGCGAGCCATCTGAAACCGCCGACATGTGCAGCGGCTGATAGGGGCGAGGAGGAACTGTGTCAGAAACTGTAATGTTATCTTCATCAACACGTTCATACAAGGATGTCTTCTGCAGCTCCGTGGGTCATGGTGGAGCTAAAGAGAACACGTAGGAGGTTTTTATGTCAGGGATTCTTTTTTTCAAATGGATTACAATTAGCTGTGGGGAATATTCATAAAAATCGCGATGATTAGACAATAATATGTCGATCCAACAGAAATGAAGTGTTAAAGCGTGTCTTCAAACGTATTAGTTGAGGTCTGATTGTCAGACAAATGTGAAATGTCTGTCAAATGCATCACAAAAGAGCAGAAATATCACCTAATACATAATTTTTTTTAACCCTTAATGGAGTATTTTCTTTTACCGTTACTATAAACTTTATTTTCTTTATTTTTTGCAAACACTATTACCTACATTTTGATATATTTCCAACCTCAAATTACACTTTTGCACATTTTAAAACAAACCTAGCTCTGTACGTCCTCAATGCTCCTCCAGAGTTAACACAAGGCTTAGGTACATGTGTTTACTGCAGCTTCAAATGTCTCGTCCTCGATAAGCTTTGAACTGCTTGAAAAACATGTCGAACTCACCACATGTACGTAATCTACACTGTAAATGTTCTGCTACAGATGCATCAATGCTATGTCCAATCATAGATGTCAAGGCCCTGGTCACGCCCCCTCCTCTGAAGCCCTTTAGCCTGTTCTCAGAAACCTCTAAGACTGTTTTCCCTGTCCTCTTGCCACCTTCAGCCCTTCTCGGTGCTCACGGCTGGACCATAATGAGGAGGACACTGGCAAACTAGGAAAGTAACCCACCGCTTGATCTAGGCTTCTGAAACGTTATTCTACAAATGCGCGGCGAGAAGCTGGAGCGGACAGAGAGAGAAAGACGGTGTCAACATAAGCACGTAGAAGATTTGAATGAGCAATCCTTCCAATCTTTAAGGCAATAAGTGCGATACACCCCCGACAAAAAGAAAATAAGTGGTCTAGTTGAGTTTACAATGTGTTAAAAAGCCCAGAAATATCCTTTTCCAATCAGCAGAGCCAGTGTAAAAAGCTTTTGGTGCGAGCTCTGCTTTGTCTAAAATTGCCCCAGCCGATCCCATTCAATCTACTGTAAGAGCCTATTTTCTACAATGCAATCTAATGGAAGCCATGAGCCATATTAATAGAAATATACCACCGCCCTTCACGGATAAAGAGTCTGGATTGGGGTGGGTTTGTAGGGGGAGATGCATAATTTGAGGGATTGTAACAAGTTGTCTTTATTTATTTCAGATGGATTACAATGTGTTCTTTATTGAATTACAAAATACAACTGAATTTGCCCCTAATTTGTTTTATTTTTGGTGGATAAAACAGATAAATAAAGCGGAAAGAAAAGTGCTGATTGGTGCTGAGTTTTGAGAGTAACATACCTTAAATGTATCTTATACTGTGCAACTGTGCAAGCTGCTATAAGGATTGAAACATACAGAAACGTCTCCGCCACTACCCCCTTATGAATTATGTATCCCTCTTCTGACGGACATTCAAAAATCTCCACGGAGTACTTTTTATTGCAGTTTGTACTTCAGCGTGCGTCACTTTGGGCGGACTCCAACTGCCTTATTAAATGTTCCAAAACACGCCACAATACAGCGCATCAACTGACCTATTTTGAGAGCAAGGGGAATTGTCTTTTTATGTAGCAGGCTTTTCTCCAGACACCAGTGGCTCTGCGGCTGACAGTGTCCCTAAAGCTTTCAAATAAACCCGCCCCTTGGTGAATCTAAAACAAAGGCACGCTCAGTGTTGGCTTTGTTAACTGCCGCCTGTTCGCGCTGCTCTAGTCGTTCTCGTGTACCTTGGTAGCAGAACATAATTCATGTTCAAATCCCAGTTTGGGACCAGCGCTTACTGTCCTAGCTTTGTTGTTGTCGAGCCGATATCTGGGCTATTAAGGATAAAAAATAGGGGAATGATCAGGGAGGAAAGGCACAAAAATAGTTTGTGTGTAGGTACGGAATTGAGTATTTGGTTAATGTATATTTTTACTGTTACGCTTAACATTCATTCCTTTTATGTTAGTGTGTACTTGAGTCATTTATTTATTCATTTATCTGTTGATCTTTATTCAACCAGGTAAAAAGCCAAGATTCATACCTGGGGCAAAGGCAACAATATGACAGCACACTGAACAAAATACATTTACACAATTAAGAGACAATTAAGAACATGCAAAAAGAGTTTACATTTACAAGCACATTTTAATAGGTTTCTCTTTCTGTGTTTTAAAAATTGCTCGAAACCACCCAAGCTAGGTTCTCCCAACCCAAAGTCTGCATGAGTCAGAATCAGAATAGTTTTATTGACATTGAACAAAATTCAAAAACATAGGAACTTGTCTTGGTGATTCGGTGCAACACAAAACAACAAAACAATGAACAAGATATCAGACAAAAAAAT
Organism: Eucyclogobius newberryi; assembly: GCF_026437365.1. Lineage (NCBI taxonomy): Eukaryota > Metazoa > Chordata > Actinopteri > Gobiiformes > Gobiidae > Eucyclogobius > Eucyclogobius newberryi. Next base: position 24,185,831 of record NW_027315779.1, on the reverse strand, counting down.
TATTAAAAAAATAATAAAAGAATAAAGGTATTAAAATAAAAAAAATATATAGGCTTAATATGTACACACATGTTGTACAGATACTGATGTAGTGCAGAAAGTGAACAGGGCAGTGAGTGATTCAATTAAAGTAAAAGTGACAAGCTTCAGGAGAAATGTAGGAAAAAACTCTTTCCCTTGTCAGTACTTACACGGGACACTTCCAAGCTATACTGTACATATCACGCATAGTAACCCTTAAAATAACCTGGTGCTATTCACTGCAGGAGGCCGGTCCATGTTTAGTCCTGACTCTGGCACCAGCAGGAGGCCGGTCCATGTTTAGTCCTGACTCTGGCACCAGCAGGAGGCTGGTCCATGTTTAGTCCTGACTCTGGCACCAGCAGGAGGCCGGTCCATGTTTAGTCCTGACTCTGGCACCAGCAGGAGGCCGGTCCATGTTTAGTCCTGACTCTGGCACCAGCAGGAGGCCGGTCCATGTTTAGTCCTGACTCTGGCACCAGCAGGAGGCCGGTCCATGTTTAGTCCTGACTCTGGCACCAGCAGGAGGCCGGTCCATGTTTAGTCCTGACTCTGGCACCAGCAGGAGGCCGGTCCATGTTTAGTCCTGACTCTGGCACCAGCAGGAGGCCGGTCCATGTTTAGTCCTGACTCTGGCACCAGCAGGAGGCCGGTCCATGTTTAGTCCTGACTCTGGCACCAGCAGGAGGCCGGTCCATGTTTAGTCCTGACTCTGGGCACCAGCAGGAGGCCGGTCCATGTTTAGTCCTGACTCTGGCACCAGCAGGAGGCCGGTCCATGTTTAGTCCTGACTCTGGCACCAGCAGGAGGCCGGTCCATGTTTAGTCCTGACTCTGGCACCAGCAGGAGGCCGGTCCATGTTTAGTCCTGACTCTGGCACCAGCAGGAGGCCGGTCCATGTTTAGTCCTGACTCTGGCACCAGCAGGAGGCCAGTCCATGTTTAGTCCTGACTCTGGCACCAGCAGGAGGCCGGTCCATGTTTAGTCCTGACTCTGGGCACCAGCAGGAGGCCGGTCCATGTTTAGTCCTGACTCTGGCACCAGCAGGAGGCTGGTCCATGTTTAGTCCTGACTCTGGCACCAGCAGGAGGCCAGTCCATGTTTAGTCCTGACTCTGGCACCAGCAGGAGGCTGGTCCATGTTTAGTCCTGACTCTGGCACCAGCAGGAGGCCGGTCCATGTTTAGTCCTGACTCTGGCACCAGCAGGAGGCCGGTCCATGTTTAGTCCTGACTCTGGCACCAGCAGGAGGCTGGTCCATGTTTAGTCCTGACTCTGGCACCAGCAGGAGGCCAGTCCATGTTTAGTCCTGACTCTGGCACCAGCAGGAGGCTGGTCCATGTTTAGTCCTGACTCTGGCACCAGCAGGAGGCCGGTCCATGTTTAGTCCTGACTCTGGCACCAGCAGGAGGCCGATTCCTGAGGTCCTCAGAGTCTGAAGTGTTTTTTTTCTAGTTATTGTAAATGATCAGATTGAGGCCTTTTTTTTCTGCATCCATATTTGTCTTTAATATTTATAACAAAAGTTATCATATCTTCTACTAAAGAAGCTAGCACATAAACCACAATTCCTCTTTACACCATATCACCCCTTTCACTCTGTGCCTTTTTGTATTATGTTTTGGACAAGACACTTCACCCAGTGGCAGAGTGGCTAGCACTATTGCCTCACAGCAATTATGTTCAAATGATGTACAGGAATGGTGTTTACGTGGCTCATTAGCAGCACCTTTTACATATAAGACATTTGGTCAACCAAGACACCATTGACCACTTTTCACAATTACATCTTGTGTCTTGTGGGCTATGGTTTCTCCCATCAACTCAAACATGCACCATATGTAAAATCCTCCTGCAAAGATCTTGACCAAGCCTAGCTCAAGATCTGGTCCCCGCTCCTGGTCCACAGGTTCCCCCAGCGCCAAGGAAGATGAGTCAAATGGGCAAATGTACCTTAGCCATAACCCATTTCCCTTGTGTGTTGTGTTAGTTATTGGTGGTTAGAGAGGCTGTTGGAGCAGAATGGCAGCCACATATGTTTCAAGGTAAGTAAGTAAATATAAGTCCAAGCGGCTTTCATTAGATGATGCATTTGTGATTGTAAGTGAAGCTTGTATACCTGAAGAATACACTGACTTTTACTAACTAAATATTATGCTCTTCATGTCAAGTTTGCTCTACAGTAGATATTTGTGTAAAGCTCAGAGAAGACAAGGTTATGTAGGGGATGTAATATTAATGTATGGACATGAGTGGACATTTTTCTATTAATATGGAGTGGCTAAGCTCTGTTGAAAATCTGTAAAATTAAAGAAAAGAAATAAAAGAAAACATCCCCCATCTCCAGCTATTTACAATAACTGTAAAATCGCTGCTCCAGTCTAGTCGAGTCTGTAAAGTTGGGCCCACAGTAGCGATCCCACCAAAAGATGGCACGTCTGCACTGGGATCACTTAAACCAATTATTGTAAATCAGTCGGCGTAGCAGAGGGAGTTGAGATACTGAGGCCCAGCCAAAGCTCTACTCTGTGTGTGAGGATGGAATATGTTAGCTTACAAGACATTAGACGATGCCATTTCCGATAGTGTATGGCCTGAGCACTTTTAGGAGTCTCCAAATAGGATTTTATTTGCCAAATTCTCTGGTAAAATCGCAGCGAGGGAGTGCATACTTGTTTGGTTGTTGAGAGAAACGTGAAAAGGTCTTTTTTCCATTTTTATTATTTTGTGTGTTTGTGTTCAACTTAAATGGGATTTGGTGGGCGAGCGAAGACGTTTTGGATGAACCTGACGCCCACGGAAGACACTCAAGAGGGGGAAAACAGATACTTGCGAGGGTGAAACTATTCCACTAATTGATTTTATTACATTTGTAGAAAACAGTCCTGAGAGAAGTGATACGCCTCATAAAATGTAATATTCGGAAACTGGTAAGGCATTCGATTTTTTCAGTTATATACTAGAATTTGATGATGTCTTGTTCACACTTTGTTGGGTTCTGGTTTAACCACAGTTTAGTTCTGTTCTAGTCCTAATTTAGTCCCGGTCTAGTTAAAGGCGCAATGGACGATTTTTTGGCGATTTGAGAACGCAGGCGGAAGTGTGCATGCGCACTCCCCGTGTGGACTGATACAACACACACGTGCGTTTGTTTATTAGCGCAACGGAGCGCATCGCTCGTCTCCCGTAGATTTCTGTCCACTTCTGCGTCAGCTCAACTGTCTTTCTCCGTCTTCATTTTGCCCCGTAAACTGAGGGAACTATATTACGATAGATCCATGCGCTTAGGCAAGCGGAAACGTGGGGACGAGCCTGACGCGGCTGCAGGTGAGCGATAGGTGTGTTTTATGATTGATACGTGGCAGGACTAATGATTTATCCACGCCACGAGGAAATATGATAAAAAATTTGCTGAAAAAAATCCTCCATACCACCTTTAAAGATCAGTTCGAAGTTTAATGCCAATTTTATGTAGGCTCTGTGGGCAAGTGTGAATCCATCCATAATCTCAGATGGTGGGCAAAGGCCTACATACAGTATACCTCTATGGGAGATTTACCTTTTTGTTGTTGTTGTTGTTGTTGTTGTTGTTGTTGTTGATAGAATTAATTATGTATTAGTGATTAGCTCCACAAACCTTCAATATCAATCTTATGCCTTAATGTCATTGTCATCATCTATGGAGTAGAATGATGGCACTACTTCCTGAGGCTATTGTGAAGACAAAATAATTAAAACAATAAAAATCACTGACATTGAACTTTGTGCCAGTTTTTTTTTCCATGCGGATCGGGCAAGTAAATACAGAGAATAAAACATAAACCATTTAAACAACCAGAATTCTGACCTGTCATTCAGCTCCGTTTTAAATAGAGATATTTTAGAATATGATAATGCCAATTGAACTCAACCTTTTGCCTTGTTTTAAATGATAACCTATCTACAAAAGTGTGACAATATTCAAGTTTAAACTGATGACATTGCAATTGGTTGGATGCGTCATCATTGTGGCCCCTGGGACGTGACACAGGCAATGGTGCATGTTAGGAGTTATGAACGGTTCAGAGCTGGAGCCACACTTTAATCCAGAAAGGAAAATACTTGGGCACCGGGACTCAAAACTTGCAATATAAGAATACAATCGTAAAGAAGAAATATTGTGTTTTCACGAGTATTTACATTTTTTCAATAACATACAGGGCCGTAGCCAGGATTTCTATTGGGGGTTCTTTTTGTGTCAAGGTGGACCTTTTTAGTATGATGAGGTAGATAACTTACATGTATACATATAATGTTTTATCACAAAAAAATAAATAAAAATACACATATACAGTAATTTCACACAGAAACTACAACAGTAGCCGGTTAAACAAATATCTGAACAAAGCTAACACTTCACGGATCATCCAACACTTTACTTCTGTTCTGGTCTGAACAAGGACTCTTCCAGCTCCAGTCTCCTGGGGTGTTTCCTTGAACACGTTCACCTCATGCTCAAGGTCAAACTGGAACCCTTCGGGGTCCGGAGCTTTTTTGGCCGTTTTTGGGTACCTTCAATTTTGCCCTGATATACTACATTAAGAAATGTTTACCAGACCAATGTTGGGCATCTTTTTTTCAGCACCTCACCTATATGATCAGTTAGTTAGTTTTTCACTTTGACATACTATTTCAACATACTGGACCTAAACACACACAGAAAACACAAAGTCCGTCTAGAAAAAATATATTTTTTTCATTGTAAAACCCTCAAACATGTTCAACCAAGCATTTAAAAAGGTTCAAACTGAACCACAAGGTGCAAATATGAACATATAAAAGTATTTTTGTGATATATACAAGCAATAAATCACTATTTACAATAAAAAGTAGGTAAATCCACAGGCGTTTTTCTATTTGTGCCACTTCTCAAAACAGTTTCTGAGAGCCACATCACAGGCCTTGTACTTCCATGTGAGTGATGTTCAGGAGGAACTCTAAACCAGGTCTAAACCAGGTCTAAACCAGGTCTAACCCAGGACTAAACCAGGTCCAACCCAGGTCTAAACCAGGACTAAACCAGGTCTAAACCAGGTCCAACCCAGGTCTAAACCAGGTCTAAACCAGGACTAAACCAGGTCTAAACCAGGTCCAACCCAGGTCTAAACGAGGACTAAACCAGGTCCAACCCAGGTCTAAACCAGGACTAAACCAGGTCTAAACCAGGACTAAACCAGGTCCAACCCAGGTCTAAACCAGGACTAAACCAGGTCTAAACCAGGACTAAACCAGGTCCAACCCAGGTCTAAACCAGGACTAAACCAGGTCTAAACCAGGTCCAACCCAGGTCTAAACCAGGTCTAAACCAGGACTAAACCAGGTCTAAACCAGGTCCAACCCAGGTCTAAACGAGGACTAAACCAGGTCCAACCCAGGTCTAAACCAGGACTAAACCAGGACTAAAGCAGGTCTAAACCAGGTCCAACCCAGGACTAAACCAGGTCCAACCCAGGTCTAAACCAGGACTAAACCAGGTCTAAACCAGGACTAAACCCGGACTAAACCAGGACTAAACCAGGACTAAAGCAGGTCTAAACCAGGTCTAAGTGTGCCCCTCATTTTGCTTCACAACAACTATATTACTGACAATGAAATACTAAAACTCCTCAAAACTACTCAAAAACAGCATGATTCCTCTTGTTCGTTCTTCCTCTTTGACGTTGACGGCAGCCGTCTACGTCACTTAGTTTTCATGCTGCGCGGTCCTAAAGCCGACCATGTTTCAAAACGCACCGGTGCAGGCGTCGACCCCGAAGGGCTAATATCTGTGGTCCCTCAAGACGGACCTTTTCGGCCCAAATGGGTGGTTCATTCGAACCCCCCGAACCCCCCTTGGCTACGGCCCTGACATACGACTTAGATTATACTTTTACATTTGGTTCCTTGTAAACCTCAATATTGCTAAAATTACTCAACAGCAGATTTGAATTTACTGGGAAAAAAATACTGTTACATTTCTTAACCCCACATATATGACAGTCAAATAATCCCACGTAAGTATAAAGCAGTGGGTGGAGATAGGGGGTAGGTGAAAACAGAAATTAGAATTCAAGCCCCAAATGTAAGCAAACACAACACGATTACTCAAACATGCATGAAATAACGGAAACACAACTCTGAGTATGTTTATCACGAGGTAAAACCAGTAGAACATTGTTAATTGTGTGTAAAAGTCTAATTTACAAAGAGTAAATACAGATGTGTAAATTGAGTGAGTTGTTGTACAGTTGTACGATGTGAATAGTCCTATATCGTTCACTTTGTAACTAAGTATTCTGCTTTACACCGCCTTTACCTCACACCTAACATATTTTTGCACATTTTCCCCAACATTAATCCAGACTTTTGCAGTGCGAGACATATTCTAAAATTCTTGTCTCTATTTTCTAATATTAATTCCCTGCCTTATCTTGTGCGGTAGAAGCATATACCAGGAATGACAAATATCTGAGACTGAGTAATGTAAAATGCAGAGGCTTAGAGATGAGGGAAAACCAAAGTGGAATACATTAGTCTTTAGAATTAAGATGCTCTTGTCGGATACAAGAGCTGAGCAGGTAAAAGCCATCAGCAACTTGTAGACATGTGCACAATGTTCCAAGTCGATGGTTGCTACTCTTCTATTCCGTCTTATTGTTAAGCTTGAGGTACACTTTAATGTCCCATATGGAGATGTATTTTCTCTGCATACTTTTGACCCAGCTGCACATTTTGAACCACACTTTTGATCAGCAGAACCTATGGAAATGTGTATTACAGTGCATTCATTTTAATTCTAATCGTTCTTGCTTTGACAATGCATCATTAAAACAGACATATGCCAAATCAACTTTTCAACAATTTTACAGTTTTCCCTCATCCCTCATTAGCTCACCCAAGTGGTATTTTGCAGTGGTGCGTCTCCAGCTTGTCAGGGCCGTGGCGATGCAGTCTTTGGTTTTCAGAGACACTCGTTTGTTCAGTCATCATTTCTCCCTCTCATCTGTCACTTCAATTCTGTTCAAAAGCCCAGAGTGACTCGTGGATGTTGAGACTGTTGATTTAGCCCTTTGTTTTATCATTGTTCTTTTGTTTTCCTTATTATACATGTTGTGTCCATTCCGTTGTGTTACCTTTATATTCCTGTTTATTAAATATTACCGCTCTATTTTACCATTTTCCATCTTTGTTTTGTTACTTCCCCTTGCCCTTGTACAGAACAGCAGACATGTGATATAGAAAATACCCAAGAAGTCACACCATGTATTAAAAGACACTTAGATGTATTCATAACACCGAAAGAATACAAAACACAATAAAGTTAGTTACAAAAATACACAAAAGTCAGTGGGCTCGTTTCTGTTTCAAAATCATTTTAGGAGATTACAATTGCCAACATATAAATTAATGTTGCTCATAGGTGATTTTTTTTTTTTTTTACTTAATATGGTTTTTGTGCAATAATGTGGACTGTGCAATGAGTGGATTGTGCAATGATAGGAAATGCAATATCACGTTTGCATATATGAAATGTATTTGTTTCGTTATTGGCTCTTTTCAGCCCTTTGGGGAAAAAGAATAAAAAATAAATTAATAGGAAGATAGCAGAAAAGAGGATAATTCTTCCTTAGTTCGTAAAAGATAATGACAGTTAGGATGTCTGCACCTATTTTTTCCTGAAAGGGGCGTCGTGGAGCAGCCTCTTATCCTGTGACTATAGCTTATATGATGAGGAATGTTTGCTAATGAATTGTTTAGAATCCACATAATAAGTTGCTTCAATAGCTCTGTTGTGGAGTCTTTTATGTAGCGGTGCAAGGTGAATAGGGCGCCTTGGGTTTTATTAGGATAGTAGAGTCTTGCTTTGATATGACAGCTATATGTAAGAATGTTGTTTACTTCATGTTTTCTGAATGTACCCTTTTCATGTTTCTTCTAATCAGAGGCTAAATGAAATCCAGTGCAAGCTTATTCTACGTTGTCCCTTCAAGCAGTTAATTAACAAAACATATTCAATTTATTCACATACTGCATTACAAAAAAATGTTTTTACTTCCTTGTCGCGAGCGAATATACATGTTGACCATTTAGGAGAGTTGCACAGTTACATTTGTGTACATTAATTTACTGTTTAATGTATTGTTTTACACATACCTGTTCGAGCATCTGCAGTCAATGGATTTTTAGAGTAAAATAATTGGGCTTAACAGAAGTAATTTCCTATAGATTGAGACAAACTCTCATCTCGTCTTTCTACAGTAAGGACATACTAACCATTAACCCACTGGCTCATTGGTTTTCTCCTCTTTTATAAAAGCAATGACTCACCAGAGCATCCTCTAAATCATGAACACGCACCATCAGAAAGAAGAAATTATTTCAAATGAGCCAATCTTTCTCCACTTCATGTCAGACCATTTTCCTTTATGAATCGTCAAGGTTTCACAGGAAGCTCCAATATATCAATTTACAGAATGGCACACGTCATTGTTAGAAATCTCCAGAGCATTGATTTTACTGGTACACGGGAGGTCCAGCTATCTGTTCCTCCAACTATAAGTAGAAAATCGCCCACATAATAAGTCATTTGGGCGGGAATAATATGAAAATCAATGTCAAATATTGTGTTGTAACAGCCGCATATCCGAACGGACTGAAATGACAGAAATCAAAACCAAAAAAGGGAAATTTAAATGAACAAATGCTTTAGAATAACCCTCCAGAATCCTCACTGTATAGAATGGCAATTTCAAGTCAACCATGGTTCCAGATCAATCCGTAATTGACTTGGTTAAGGTTATAATTATTTTATTTTGTGGAGATGAAGCAGTGTCTCAGTGATATGAGTGTTTGCACATCATCTCGAACGGGGGGATCACATTTATTTTGGGTCTCGAGCCGACTGTCAATGCTCAGAGCAGGTCATGGGCCGAACATAACTTAAACCGGGAAATAAAGTACCTAATAAATAGCTTTCAAAGATATAGGTCTTGTAATTTAATAGTTTAATATTTGTGGATAAATATGCAACTGTGGCAGACTCTTTTCTATATGGACAATTAAACCTTTTATGCTATGAAATGTTGAATTTCAAGATCCATTGATGTTGTCAAATTCGCTGTGAGACTCATATTTCAAAGGTTAAGCTTACAATAAACTATATTCGTGTAGTGACTGAAATGAGCGCATTGTGATTGTCTTCACACATTGTGCAACTCTTCTGTCACACTTGTGTAGACACAAAGGATTCAAGGCTGTCAGTGCTCACAGCAGCTTCACTTTGTCATGTTAGTGCTTCAGTAAGACACCACTTTTATAAAACATCTTTACCTGCAGCTCCCCATCTGTCGAGGTTTTGCACTTGGATGTTTGCCTCACGGAGCTGTCATCACACAAGTTAGCGCCACTTTAAGTACAGCTCAAACATCCACAGACAATCTTCCCCTCTTTCACGAGTTTCCCAAATCCACACTTCCTTTTCCCTGGCTCATTCCTCTCAGTGGAAGTAAAGTCTCTCAAATTTGGTGGCCAAGTCTTGCACGATCACACAGAAGAGAAAACACTGCGCCGGGAGTGAATACAGAAACATGAACAGCTCAACCGGCCGATAAACAATTGCGTAAATCTTACACAGATCTCACACGATTGAAACGCAGCGCCGATCATTTCTTTGCAAGTAGCGTTATCTTGTGTTTGTAGACCGAGCCCAGTTCTTATTGGAGCTGTACGTTTGACACTGTCTGAGTTCACCTGTGCCCTGAGGTAATGATGTCTCTAGTACGGCTAATGTGACACTTCTGTGATATGAAAGCTTGTGCAAAGAACTGAGGCTGTTATCACCTCTGTCTAGACTGTGCAGAATGACAGGTTAGAAAAGAGGAGACAAAATTGGTTTAAAAAAATTGAAGAAAAAAAAGCAGGGACCAACAGAATATTGGTGGAAATGTCAGTAGTGGTGGAGATATAGGATGTTTTTGGTTGGTAATGGAAAATTCCCCCAGTTAATAGTGGCTATTCTGTCTCCACTAGTGTTTAGGAACTAGCTTTACAGATAGTTAACAGTTGCTCCAATAAACACCAGGAAGCCTCTTGCCGTTTTGGTTATTTACTGAAGCTTTGACTGTAAAACTGCAACATACAAAAATAGCAGCATATTACAATCATGTTACAACATTTTAATGAACACAACACATGCTCAGCTAGATAAAGATATATATTTTAGGTAAATATGATGTAGAAAAGAACAACATTGGCTAAAATACCCCAATAAAAACGTGTGTCAAATTAGCGCTTAGCTTGATGCTAACATGTATTGAAAATGCCATAGACATGCTAATGCTAATCGCGTCATGTATTTTATCGCAAATTTCAACAATATTCACAACTTTCAGATGATATACAGCCAATAGGTCTACTCCTAACAGTACAATACTTACAGACAGATATTTCGAAGGGCCAAATGACAGTTTAGAGGCTCAAACAATCTAGCATGTGACTGTAGAAAAGTCAATGAAGAAACTACGGAAGCTCTGAGCAGACAAAAACACATGAACTCAAAACGGAAATCTTTTACCACTGGGGGCAGCACACTCCCCGCCTGGTATACTGAGATACCACTACACTTCACTAAACAATAACACAACTTCTGAAATAGGTCTTGTGTACACCTTAGGAATGCCTTCTTTGACTACTCGTACGTCTATTCTACGCACTCTGCTGTCTCTGCTAGGATAAGTGTTCACAACTAATCCAGTAGGCCATTCGCGTTGTATCAATGAAATTTCCCCATGTGTGGACAATAAAGGATTATCTTATCTTATCTTATCTTAACCTGAGAGTCTTTTAAGAGTACAACATCTCCAACAGCCAAGTTTGGTTGCTCTGTTTGCCATTTTCTTCTAGGTTGAAGTGTTGCAAGATACTCTTCTCGCCAACGTTTCCAGAATGAATCAGCAAGATTTTGCACTTGTCTCCATTGTTTCCTGTACAAGTCTTTCACATCGAAGTCCCCAGGAGGAGCGGAGACTAGATAGATTTTCAGAGTGAGAAGGGCACTTGGTGTGAGCAAATCGGGTTGATCAGGGTTCTCGTTATCACTTTTCCTCAGGAAGTCATGTCCAGTGAAGCAGTTTGTGGTATTTAGGAGTGAGGCTGGAACATTCCGTGTTCCATGATGGGCAGGATTGTTTTCTGTGCTTACGAAGTGCCATTGACTGGGTTCAGTTGACTTTCTGATGCGGGCTACTCGGTTAGCTACATAGACGTAAAACCTGCGACTTGTGTAGTTGATGTAGCCTAACACGACACGACTGACCGTGTAGAACCTGACTTTGTGGATTTCTACATCAAGCTCCTCAAGAAGCATGTCGCCCAGCTCTACTGCCAGCATTTCTTTTGCATTTCTCAGAGTTCGAATAGCATTTGAGTCTGAGGGGAAAGATGTAAGCCCGTCATCAACGTAAAAGTTCCTTAGCACAAACTGCTTTGCCTCTTCACCGTGTTCATCTTGAGGGTCGAGTGCAGCCCTCCTAAGACCATGTATTGCGATAGCAGGCGAGGGGCTGTTTCCAAACACATGCACAGTCATTCTGTACTCTTTGATGGCCTTGTTGGGATTGTTGTCCTCATACCACAGGAAACGGACATAGTCGAGGTGGTACTTGCGAATGACAAAACAGTAGAACATTTGTTCTATGTCCGCTGTAACTGCCACAGGTTCTTTGCGGAAACGCAAGAGGACTCCAAGGAGTGTGTTGTTCATGTCGGGGCCGCTCAACAAGACATTGTTCAAGGAGGTGTCTTCGTGAGTAGCACTTGAGTCAAACACTACTCGTATTTGGTTTGGTTTGTGAGGATGATAGACGCCAAATATCGGCAGGTACCAACACTCTTGGTCATTGTCAAGTTGGGGTGCTGGTTCTCCTGAGTCAAACATTCTCTGCATGAAGTTGAAAAAGTCTTCTTTCATGTGGGGCTTTTTGTCAAGCATTCGACACAGTGACTTAAGGCGCTGGACTGCCTGGCCACGATTGTTTGGTAGTTTGCACCTTTTTGGTTTGAAGGGTAGGGGCGCAACCCAACTGTTGGACTCATCCATGAACATCTGTTTGTCCATGATCTCCAAGAACTGTTCATCTTCTATTGACATTGCAGGTTTATCATCGAATGGTGTGCGTATGAACAATTGCTTACTAAGACTGTCATTTTCATCAAAGTCATTCATACTAGCCATGTTCAAAGAATAAGTGAGGGAGTCAGTTGTGAGAACTCTTTCTTTGACGTGGAAAGTGTTGGGACAAGACTCTAGAAGAGATTCACGGCCGTTGTTTAACACTGAGGTGCGGTAAACACTGACATTGCTTGGTACATGAGCACCCCCTAGGCAGACCTCACCTATTACAACCCAGCCAAGATCAAGACGTTGGGCGTAAGGGGCATCGTGAGGGCCGTTGCAGTGTTCTCTGACCTTATGCACGCGTGGTATGTCACGTCCAAGGAGCACCAGTATTGCAGCGTTTGGATCATAAGCCGGAATCTTGTCTGCTAGATGTCTGAGGTGAGTGTGATGTTTCGCAACCTCTGGTGTTGGAATCTCAGATCGATCATCAGGAAGCATGTCACACTCGATTAAAGTAGGGAGTTGCACACTGGTTTTCCCATCAAGCGACTCTATAACGAAGCCATTAGCAACCCTTGCCCTTGTCTCTCCTACTCCTGAACATGTTTTGAGTGTGTAAACCTTTGTGCCTGCGTCGACTTCAAAGATTTCAAAAAATTCAGTCTTAACTAAGGACCTATTACTTTGTTCATCGAGAACGGCATAGGCCTTCACTGCCTTTTCTTTGAGTCCAGCAGGATAGATCTTTACTAGACAGATTTTTGAGCAGGAACGTGAACTGTTACCCCTCCCACAAATGTCAGTGCATTTTGATACAATGGTTTGGGTAAAGTTACCTGACTGCTCCCCGCCATGCTGTTCCGGAACTGGTGCGTCTGGAGCGTTCCATGGTGCTGGTCCAGGGTGCAGAGCCGTAACATGGTGGTTGCTTTTACACTCGTAGCAGTGTATGTTGTTGTTACAGTCTTTAGCCATGTGGTTCACTGAAGAACAGCATTTGTAACAAATGTTCTTTTCTTTGAGGATTGCTTTCCTCTCATCAAGTGTTTTTGCTCTGAAACCACGACATTTGCGGAGGGAGTGCGGTTTGTTGTGGAGCGGGCAGTGTTTGTTTGGGTCAGTCTCGTGACTTCCTGGGGAATTGTGGCTCCCTTCTGTAACAGCTATGTCGGTTTTGCGGACAGACACTGCAGCTTTAAAGTTGGATCTGTTCAGTCTCTCTGGCTTTGAAACATCCGGCCGGCCAGCAAAGAGTAAAGGGGCGAAACTTGGGTCGTTGAGTGTCTTAGCTTTGTCGCACACAAACTTTACGAAGACTGAGAATGGTGGATAGTTAGCTTTATATTGCTCTTTGTAGTGAGATGCCAATGTAATCCACTTTTCTTGGAGGTGATATGGGAGTTTTTGAACAATAGGAGTAATGCCACGGGATGTGTCAAGGTAACTCAGACCGGGTAAGAACCCATCCACACGGGCTGCATCAAGTTCAGTTAGGAGGTCACCGAGCTCCCGTAACTTGTGATTCTCTCTGTTGTTGATTTTAGGGAAATCTTCCAACTTTTGCAGTAAAGCATTCTCTATTGCTTCAGGGGACCCATAGCTATCGTCCAGTCTTTGCCACAACATTCTGACACCAGCTGTTGCATCATAGATGTGCACGGCCCGAATGCGTTTTGCCTGCTCTGAAGACTTGGGGCCCAACCACTTACAGAGAAGGTCTAACTCCTCTCTTGGTGTGAGACTTAGTTCTTCAGTGGCACCAGCTGACACCAGCTGTTGCATCATAGATGTGCACGGCCCGAATGCGTTTTGCCTGCTCTGAAGACTTGGGGCCCAACCACTTACAGAGAAGGTCTAACTCCTCTCTTGGTGTGAGACTTAGTTCTTCAGTGGCACTGTGAAACGATGCTTTCCAGGCCCAGTAATTTTCAGGCTTGTCATCAAACGTTAGGAGTCCTGAGCTGACTAACTCTCTGCGAATCAAGTATTTGGCTAAGTCAGATGTGACAGAATGGCTAGACTCGTTAGCACCGCTTACAAGAGATTGATTTGGTTGGATTTTCATAGGCAACCGTCCGTTATTGGGTGGTTGAAATCTTTGGTCATCCATAGCAGGGCCAGGATGGTGTGGCTGCGGCATAAATGTTGCATTTTTTAATGAACTTTGGGCATAGGAATTGTCTGCCGCACTGTTGGGATTATATTTTGATGATTGTACTGCTGGTAACTCTTTGAACTCATATTCACTTATCTCACTAAGCTGGGTGTGGTGTTCTTTTACTTTATTTTGACTGACAAACCAGTTTCATCCTCAGCAGCAGCTTCCAGAACCACTGCTTCAGCGTTGGCTGCTGCAGCTGCACTTTTTAATCGTAGTGTGTGGAGGTTAGCGCTGAGTTCTGCTTTCTTTTTAATTGCTTCAGCTTCAACGTGTGCTTGCTCTTTAATCATTTCTGCTTCTTTTTCTGCAAATGATGCTTGCGTTCGAGCTGCTTCTGCTTTGGCACGGGCTCTTGCTGCTAATACACTTGCGTTGGAGCATTGGCTGGAACGTGAAGAGATGGAACAGTGTGATCTGGTTTCCCACAGTTCATCCATGTTGCTTTCTTGTGCTTTAGTGTTGTCCTGATGCATGTAGACTGAAGCGCCGTGTTCTGTATTGTCCTTTGGCTGCCCGTTGAAGATGTCTTTTTACTATTCTGTCTCCACTAGTGTTTAGGATCTAGCTTTACAGATAGTTAACAGTTGCTCCAATAAACACCAGGAAGCCTCTTGTCGTTTTGGTTATTTACTGAAGCTTTGACTGTAAAACTGTAACATACAAAAATAGCAGCATATTACAATCATGTTACAACATTTTAATGAACACAACACATGCTCAGCTAGATAAAGATATATATTTTAGGTAAATATGATGTAGAAAAGAACAACATTGGCTAAAATACCCCAATAAAAACGTGTCAAATTAGCGCTTAGCTTGATGCTAACATGTATTGAAAATGCCATAGACATGCTAATGCTAATCGCGTCATGTATTTTATCGCAAATTTCAACAATATTCACAACTTTCAGATGATATACAGCCAATAGGTCTACTCCTAACAGTACAATACTTACAGACAGATATTTCGAAGGGCCAAATGACAGTTTAGAGGCTCAAACAATATAGCATGTGACTGTAGAAAAGTCAATGAAGAAACTACGGAAGCTCTGAGCAGACAAAAACACATGAACTCAAAACGGAAATCTTTTACCACTGGGGGCAGCACAGTGGCGATTCATATATTTTCAAGTTGACCCAGTCTTTGTCCTTTGCCCTTGTTTCCCTTTGTCTTTTTACCCTTGTGTGAAATGTTATATCATACCTCAGATAAAGTGAATGTATTTACTTACAAAGTACAACTCGTGGACCTTGTGAAGTGTATTAAACTAGGCCCATGTAAAGTCAGGCCTAGAAATGTGCTTGTTTATACCAAAATGTCTATTCCACGGAATGTAAGGGGCCCACATCTGATTAACTAGGCTAAGATGTTTCCATGTATGATATCATTATCTGTCAAACGGAAATGTATGTCTCTTTGTGCGGAACCGTATAAATAGGCTGCTCTAGTCTGAAGCGAGGTTCTCTCGATCACGGAGTTCCCAGGCGATGGGTTGTTGTCCTGTAATCTGACGCTGTTATTCTGTATTAAACTATCTTCTAATAATACGGAACAGTCTCAGCGAATTCTACTCATACACGACACCTCACGGAGAAAGACCCCTGAGTCACCACACTTGCCTTATATTTTAAAACTAAATAGTGGATAAATAATGGATATCGGTAAACGTACTATCAAACGCGCTCCAACTGATCAAAAACTTGACCACAAATATACTATCTGCAAATTCAAGAGTAAATGTGGACTAGGACATATTTTGTGGCAAATACTGATATGAAGAAAATGGAGAGTAATAAAGTGATCTAACGGCCCAAATTTGAATAAATATCCAAAATTGCTAGCTAAACTACAAGCTAATATTCAATTTCAATTCAATTTATTTTGTGAAGCCCAAAATCACAACAGTAATTGCCTCGCATCGCTGCACAAAATTGTTGATTTTACCAGCAGAAAGTCATCGGTCAATAATAACGATGCAGGTTAACCAAAAGTCACAGAAATTAAGCAAATAGATACCCGTCCCAGAGCATCCCCTGTCCTTAGACCCTACTTCTTGACATGAAGAAAAACCCTGTGGAAAAAAATAGAAACCACAAGGAGGAGAACACGTCGAAGGAGAGATGTTACTCAATAGGCTTTAAATTGCAATATTGATCGAACATGACAAGTTTAAAAAATAAGTCTGTTTACTTCCGTGTTGAAAGTGGCTGTACTGATTTGTGCCAGCCTCTTTACGTTACATCGCATTTAGAGAGCTGCAGTTCAAGATAGCAAAGTGTTTTCATTTGTGTAAAATGGCTACGCGACACCGCCGAACCCCACGTGTGTCACCATTTAAGAGAACAACATTGCTGAACGAAGTAAGTAGATATCAGTGGGCGTGACACGGGGAGCAGCAGAACTCACATATGCATGAATCACTCGAAATGCAGCTGCGAGTGGTTTAATGACAAGGAGTGACAATTACAATATGGTTAAACGCTCCTGAATGTCCTGTAAAAGAGGAGACGTTGGCTTTCACATTACATCAAGTGTTTTCCCTTTGCCAGAGCTCTTCCTATGACGCATTGCTGTCAGTATTCATGTCTTTGAACATGATTCACCTCAATTGAAAGCTTCAGAAATCTACAGAATTCACTCCACATATGTATTTTAATCCACAGCACAGAAATACCACAGTAAGCGCTGATCGTTTGCAGTAGTTGGTAGAGGAATCGTTACTGGTTTTAGCCATAGGAAGTTGCCATCATGAGTTTGGGGCTCGCACGACTTTTATGTCTTGCTGCATAAGGTGAGGTTGAGCAGTTTGAAGGCTTGGGCCACACCTGGAGGAAAAACGTGTAAGTGGTCCCAGATGCACGACAGATGTTTGGAGCAAGTCTAATCCATAATGCAAGAGCTCCAGGGAGAGGGATGTTCAGGTCCAGCTGTGAGCCCGGGACTGTGTGTGTGCTCCGGTAAACAGCAGAGGGATGAAAAGCAGAGAGGAAGCCTTGTCCCACTGACCCGCACGTCGATGCTTCTGATGTTTCTATACATGTTTGGAGTTGATTTGTGTCGGCTTTAGGGTATAGCCTGCTGTGCATTCTGTTTAACATCAAGACCTCCAACTCACATGACAATGAAAATCCCATTCTCCTTAACGTGCGCTATGTAACCCTTCAGGGGACGGTCCACCACCTGCTTGTCTTTATGGAAATGTTACTGCTTTGCCCGGGATATACCACAGTACTGTATTTCACTTATTTGATGCATGTTTTGTATCGTGTTATTGTGAAACGTGCACTGGAGTACCTCTGCTTTGTTGTTTTTGAACGTTATACATTGAAAAGTTCACATGACTTTACTTTGTGTCGACACGGCAGCAGAAGGAATTACCATGGGTGAAATAAACAACATCTAGCTTGGCCCGATATGTTCATACAAGCTGCGATGAACTTGCCGTTAGAAATGCTCAGAAGAAGCGATGGTTTACGGTCTTGAAACGGCGCAGGTGATTTCTTCAGATGGAGAGGATCTCGTAAACAGGATTGTGTGAATTAAGCTAAATGCAACATTTGATTGATTTTACAATTGATCAAATAGACAGTAGAAATGTTACAGTACTATGTGGACTGGCCCAGTAATGACAGGAGATATGAACCATAAACCAGGTCTATAAATCCACAATCTGACATCTGTTGCTGCAGCATTAAAGCTTCAAATCCCTTCAGCTACATTCCTACCGGTCAATGAACCAATCACTGCACGGGGACGGAGTTTAGTGGAGAAACTTGAATTTACCTATACCCCAATATTTCCAAACATGTCATGGATCTTTTGCGTCTTCTGTTTTGGAAAAGGAAAACAAGTCAAAATCAGAAAAAAACGATATTGTCAGTGAACAAACTAAGAATGTGCGTCAGCGATTGGTTTACTCTTTCATTCACACATTCTATAGCAGCAGTTTTAAGATAAGATAAGTTAAGATAACCCTTTATTTGTCCACACAATGGGGAAATTTGGTACATAGGCCAGACGTTTTTGGCCTATGTACAAGCTGACACGCCTTAATGCGTAGTCATAAACCCTCCTTGTTGAGTTTATAGTTGACTTAACGTACAGTGTATTTTTATGTCTTCTGATTTCTATAGCTATCATGAAAATCTGTCAAGCTTTCCTTCTTGGCCTTTTTCCCGGTTTGACTCGCAGCACTTGAGCCTCATAACTCTCTGACCGCCTTTAATTCAATTGGGCTTTTAATTTCAAAGCATCTGATGGGGGGAAAACACCTATTGATTGATCCTTGTTCTCAGGAAAGGTCATGCATTGGAAATGAATGAGGCCAGTGATGGAGGGCTAACTGGAGGACACTCAGCAGTTAAATCAGGATGCAGAGAAGGGGGGGGGGGCGGGTTGGACGGAACAGCGCACTGGAACAAACAGACTGCAGCCGAGCATTAAAATTTCATGGAAAAGGAGAGCATTTGTGATAATGGTGTTGAGGTTTAGTCTTCTCTGTTTTTCTAAGGAGTTATAGAGAGGCAAAGTTACCAAGCGGCCATATTGTTTGTCTTCCTTTGTGCACAAACACTATAGAATCTATAATTGCATGAATATGTCTATACAAGAGACAGTTTTAACAACCGTGACTAAGTGAGTGGTTTTTTTTGTACCAACCAACGTTTCTCGAAGAATTATTTCCAAACGACAAATGACGATACAAAGTGTTGTGTTTCTTCATTTTGGATGAGCATATGTTCCCATTCTGCATCAGTTATAACAGTTTCCTTCATAATTTCCCCATGTATATTTGATATACCTAAACTTTTCAGTCCAGCCCACATAGTGTCACATTGAGCCGTGCAGCGCTGTGCTTCTGCCCCCTCTGCTTTCACATTCACAACGAAGCACCGAGTTGCCACCCAAATTGTTCTTTGTCCCCCATGTGAGAGAATGGTTCAGTCTGCTGTCAGGCAAAGCGTGAGTTCCCGGGTGTAAATTATATTTTATAGCACCTCTGTGACTTCTGTGGGTCAATAGATGAACATCACAATTGAGCTGAATTTGAGTTGTCTTTTGCGCTCCAGATGTAAATGTGACTATATTGACCGACCTGTATAATAGTGACATTTTGGCCAATAAAATATAACGTGTATAATGTGAGTCAATTTGAATAAAAATAAATAAATAGTGCTGCTTTAGATGTAGTGAGTGAAAAGATCAGCACTTCTGTTGTTTTGGCATTTCTGGTTAAGTTGGAATCCTGTTCATATAAACCAGAGAAAAGTCTTACTGCTAAAATGTTGTATAAAGTAGGTTTGATTTGTGAAAAAGGTTCAATGTTTATGTGCACTAACAACTCAACACTCCTATCATTTCTTCTTGAAGGCAACTTTAATGTCTGTTTACAACTTATTTGCGGGCAAGATCAACGCCTCTTTTCAAAATAATTGATGGCAGCGCCCATGGTGACTTTCAGAATAAGGTAACATTTACAGTTTCAAAAAAAGAATAAAAGAAAAAAACCTTTTGTAAATCCTTGGGTAACATAATATTTCCTGATCAATACATTTTTTCGGCCTTGTCTGTAAAGCCAAATGTCAAAAGAGCAGCCTTTTATGATGTGATGTTGTTGGTCATTATAGCAACCTTTTGTTCCAAAGGAGAAAACGGTCCGCAGTCTGAGGCATTAGTGCTTATTTCAAGGTTGTTGATGTGAGCCATGTGGGTAGTATCAGACGGCAGCGTGAACTCATACATATGGTGATTAGCTCTCTCATTAGGCTGCCTCGCGTCACTCACATATTGATTCAGAGGATGTAAGTGCCACAGCTAATCCAACTTACGCCAGCCAAGAATTTACTTTTTTGAACTTTGAACTCAATTTTGATGTTGTTAGCGGTACAAAATAGACCTTAACATTCTCTCCTTCTATGATAACGCTTGTGTTTGTGTCTTATACCGACACACTTTAACCCTTTTCATCATTTCAGCACAAAAATGACCTCTCTGCTGAGTCACGTCGATAATGGTCATGCTGCTGATTGCCTTTTCAACATGTTTCACTCCCCTTTGTTACCAGTAGGGGGTGACAAACAAGTGAGCTGTTAGTGAAAAATGCAAAACATATGGGTCAACAATGTACATTATTCAAACATGTTATGGAATCATTGAGGATGTCTATGACCCAGAATATCTGCAGCTAGCTTGTTTAGAAAAATTAGTGCTTTTTGCATTATTTATTGCAGTGCTTTTTTTTTGGTAATAATATCGCAAAGGTCACCGAAACACAACATTTCCCTTACAGTGGGTGCATTTACATGAGCATTACTTCAGTTGAATAATTGGATAATTATTAATCTGATATTCGATGTGTTTACACCAAAAACACCCAGTGACACGTGTCAGTTAATTAGTAGATTTTTTAACCGTTGTTTTTGGAAGACAAAGTACATAAAACTTTTTCAATATTCAACATTTTCTATTTTAATTCGATCTTTGCCACAATAGCTTTTCTTTTTTTTTGCAATGATTCTCGTATAAGTTGTGAACAATGAAAAATAAATTAGTTTAATCAGATATTTAAATGAGTTTTCAATAATATGATAATGATCTGGAAATTAAATATTGATCAGATTTGTTTGGTGAGCATGTAAACATAGCCAGAGAGAGCAAGCAATAATGTGGTTACAATGTTAAAACATGATCCTATAATGCAATTGTGATTGGAATACTATGATTAATTTATTTTAATTCTTTCTCAAAGTTGACTGAAGATGATCTTACTTTTCAAGTGTATTCAAACAGATTCAAGGATTTGTGTAATTCTGCTCTTCTTCCTTAACTAATCTTTTCGAAAACATAAAAAAATAAATACATTCCATATTCATTTTCTTTGTGTAATTAACATTTTTATTAGAACAGCAGAAATCAACAAAAACAAACAACAACACAACAACAACAACTGGGAAAAAACACAAAAACACAAAGAACGAACTAGACCAGGGAGAATATCAGGCAAGAAAAGGAGTAAAAGTAGAAAATAAGAATGGCATCAGAAAAAATAAATAAATAAATAAATAAATAAATAAATAAATATATATATATATATATATATATATATATATATACATACGGTAATTCCATATTCGTTTTCAGAACACTGAAACCAAAACACAAACTAATGTATATTTTCACAGCAAGCAAATTAAGTGTAAGAACAACTTGAACTGTGAAATTAGCATGTTCCTGTTATTACATGTGCTGAGCCTGTGAGTCATCCAGCGTACTCGATCCATATGCTTGTTCTATGCACGAAGCACAAAATATGTGTGAGATTTCACAAGGGCCTATCACTTTCACACCAACTTGAGGTCCTCTCTGTTACTTGTCAAGCGACCCGCATACTGGCACTTTTTTCCCATAATTAAGCTGTTATCTCGCCTTAATTAGGGCATTGTGAAATAAAGTCTAGCCTTTTTCAATATATAATTTGTTATGCTCTGCTGAGGAAGCAAATATTTTATCACCATACATCAAATTAGACTGGCCCCATTCTGTCATACGGATAAGCAAGTGGAATATGTTGTGAATAGGCATTTTTCTGTTCTTACTTTTCATTTTAAATAGTAAAAATCAAAAACAGGAATAAACCCTAAACTAGTTCAGGACTAAACAAGGACTAGAATAGGACCAAAGTGTGAACGCGCCCTTATATGGAGTTGGAGATGTTAATCGCCAGCTGAGGTTCAGGAGCGGGACCACGCCTCAACCTCTACTCCACTAGTAAACACGCCCCACTCTCTGACCACACCTCTAATTACCCAGAAGCCCTATTTATAAAGGCCTATTTACAGCATATCTTTTCGTCTCTGCTCTCACGTTTTCAATCAAACGTGAGTCTCAAAATTAAAAAGAACATGTATGTATTTATTTCATGGAAACTCGCGGGAGATACATTTAGACTCAAATCAGTTAATAATCTAAACTCATCAAGAAAAAACAAGCTATTTTGAATACATCAATTTAACTTAAAGGTGCAAGATGGTCCACCGCCTGCATGTCTCCATGGAAAAGTTATCACCTCGAATGTTCCGCTTTATGGCATTAAACTTTGTCTATCTTGCAATCTTTCTGTTGTGTTTTTATCGTTAATGTATACCTAGCAAAAACACACACATGTTCTCTGTATTTTATCACCTTGCCACCTTTCAAGAGCAATGAGCGTCCACCGTGCACGGGTTCAGATCATGAGCTGTAGGCTTGGTCAGACCTTCCATTGCAGCATGATTTTACCCATGTTTAAGCGTTGTAAAAACATGAATTTATTCTTGAGATACTACTTTTTTATTTGAAACTAGTTGATGTATTCCCTCATTTGTCCAAAATTGACCCATAGCAGAAAAAGCATGTTTCTGTTTTTCTTGACTGCACTGGACAAAGACACAAGGCCAGTATACATTTTAGCTTCCCAGCCCAGTACCTGTAGATTGAAAATTACTCCCAAATGGCAGTCAAAGTGTCCAGATGACAACTCTTTGACTATCTCTTCTACTGTGCATTTTATGAATATTGTAGATAGAGCTGGGTTTCGATTCAAATTTCAAGAATCGATTCGATTCCGATTTTTACGTTTCAAAATCGATTTTTTTCCGATTTTCTCAGAGTCCATCCGATTCGCTCCGATTTCGATCTGATTTCCGATTCGATCCGATTTCGATTCGATCCGGGGGTTAATGTTATTAAAAATGAAAAATGTATTTGAACCGTTTCCTTCACTTCATGACTGTGTAGAGAAACAACATATTAAAACTAGTATTATATCAATATTAAACAGCAAATCTTACAAGTATTGGTAGTTACTGATGGAAGACTGATGAAAAGGTTAAGGGTCAATCTACCTTCAAGAAAAATAATCCAGGAGTCCTGAATCATCTTTCTTGAAGGTAGATTGAAGTTCACTGAGGGAAATGTAGAAAATAATTTAAATTAAAAAAAAAGATCTTTGGACGTACGAATCGATAATCGGTCATTAATATGTATTAATCGATTAAAAATCGGAAAATTAATTATTTCAACCCAACTCTAATTGTAGATATCACTTTTTGTAGAGCACCAGTATAAAACTGCACTTAACAACATGCATTTTTACATATGATTCATCTTTTCCATTTGTTCTCCAGGTGCCCTTTCAGAATCAGATTTAAATGAAGCTAGTGGCTGCAAGTGACTGTGCAAAACAACTTCGATTGCTCCAACAGACCGGGTAGCTGCGCATTAGTCCAGGGCAAGGCCATACGTTTTCATGTACTTTCCCCAAATAGGGTCTTATAGTAGCCTGGACATCTACATATTTTAATACCCATCTGGCCCGTGTTGCATTAAAAACTATTTTGGGAGCTCCAGCTTGCTCTAGCAGAGGTGGAAAAAAAATGATTGGATCAGCAAGGGGCTGCATCAAATCGGTTTGAAAGTATGTATAGGGTAAAATGCAGAGGAAATGAGAAAAGTTGTCATATTTAAATGCAAAGAGACGAGCTGAAATATTCATGTCAGTGGTCATGACAGAATCGGATTTTTGAATGTTTGCATACAGGAGGAAAGAAGTTGGTCTTAGTCAAATTTAGTTGGTTTCTGCTGCTTTCTTTACACAGTTTTACTCATAATCACTTACGGTCATGAAAATAAGCAGGTTTCTTCAGTGGTTTAATGGTTATTAAATGTCCTAGTTGAGGAAAGGAAATGAGAAGTGGGACTCACATGGTTCATAAAAGGATCAATACTCATGAAAGAGAACTTTTGTAATTGGATTTTCCCTGTATAAATTAAAAAAAATGATAATAATAATACATGATATGAGAGACACACAGGAAGCTGATAATGGCCAGGCAAGCGCGTGATTGGTTCGAGTGACGCAGTGCGTAAGCCACGTGACCAGAAGTGGTATCGGGAGTTGTAGTTTTTTTCTCTTCCCTCGCCGAAAAATAACCCGATAACATAGCAAAGTTTAGCTTACAACTTAGCTCCGAATAGCTGCGTTTAGCTCCGGGCCTAACAGCCGGTTTAGCACCATAAAACAGACACAAAGCACGACCCACGGGTCAAGAAATACTACATAAGTATATCATTTGTACAGACAAAACGCAGAAAAATAACCCGATAACATAGCAAAGTTTAGCTTACAACTTAGCTCCGAATAGCTGCGTTTAGCTCCGGGCTGTGGGGGTAACAGCTGGTTTAGCACCATAAAACAGACACAAAGCACGACCCACACAACCCACGGGCCAACCCACGCCGAAAAATAACCCGATAACATGGTGATAACAGCAAGTAGTCACATTAAGCCCGTATTGCAGAGTGCACTGAAGCAACATGTTAGCTTAGCATTAGCTCCACCGGAGCAGACAAGTAAGATTCTAAAGTGATCACGAGACTGCCTTAAAACACAGCGTTAAAGCAATAATTTAGTAGTAAAGTAAAAGTGTACCTGAGTAAACAGTTCCGTTGCAATGTAGTCCAGGAAATGTAAGCTCTGAAGACTGTGCTCTGCAGACGGTCTGGAGTAATGAGAGGAAAAGACGGAGCACGCAGAGCACGCAGCTGTAGCCATGCGGATCACAGCTGATTGGTGGAAAATGTAAACAACACGTTGGCTAGAAAAAGGTGACGCCCCCCAGGAGAGCAGGAAAAAGACCCGAAAACTCCACATTTTTAACAGCTTAATGTATACGTTTAAGACAACCAATAGTGTTATCTGAAGTACACAGGGGCTTATTCATAACTTCAACTAGCACATTCTGCAAAAAAATGAAAATCACAAATTTGGGGAAAAAAAAGTAAAATGCTGTTTTTCTCAGTTTCACCGAGGCCGACATGGTCCGACAATTGCCGTGGCGAGTCACATATGTAGGTAGAGTAAACAAAAACTTAGCATGATTGTAATTCAGAATAATCAGAAATAAGAAAAAGGTTTATTGCCATTGTCAGTGAACAGAATTCTCAAACATAGAAACTTTCAGCATTAAGGTGCAACATACAACAATGAATAATACTTGTAGCAAAGTATATAAAGTCAAATAAGGCATGCATGAATTAAGAATTTAGTAATAAAAATGCATATAAAAATAAATTTAAAAATACATACATTTGCAGGACTGCGACAGAATTCGACCATGTTGAAAATGGCTTAAAGACATTAAATCGTTGTCTGCTTTTAGTTATCATATGACACCCAGGGATCCTTATTATATTCCGGACATGTTTAAATCGCGAAAATGATCTAAAACGCCCTAATCAAAGAAACACGTTTGTGAATCTAAAGCATAGTTTCATCCTGTCACCTGCACAATACCTTCACCGCTGTTATGAAAAGCTCGACAGCTGCCAATCACCGCTCAGCCTGCTTGTTTTGATCCCTGCCCTCCTCCACCCCAGCACCACCTTTTCAGAGTTTAATATTTTCTTTTATTTATTGTCGCCAGCACCGGTGTCTAGTCTGCACCTCCTGCGCATCGCTCATCGTTTCCTGCCGGGGTCTAAGCGCCAAAATTGAAAATTGCAGCAGCTCTTCTCGTTCATGGATAGCTACAGATCATGCAAGCTAGCAAGCAGCAGATTTGTTTTCATTTGTGCCTAAAATGTCTATGTGACTCTGCTCAATCTCTTTTGTATAAGTGATTAAGGAAAACAAAAGTGCAGTGCTGTGGCTGTGTGTGGGGCAGCGATGGAAATGGGACTTTTCGGGAGCTATGGTTTCTTGATTGCAGGAGAATAACGATGACTTGATTATGCATAATTTATTCTAAATATAAGCTCTTGAAAGTTGTATTTTGCATAATATGTCTCCTTTAAACTACTCTACACGAGCTGCAGAGTCCTTCAAGAATGCAGAAAGAATGCACAGGGTCAGAATTGTCACAGTTCTGCCTTTTGCCCTTTTGTTTCCTCCAGTTCCATTATTCAGCCCGATCCAGTCCATCTTTTGCTTCCTCTCTTGTTTCCCTGCTCTCCGCAGCTGCCTCTCATTCCCTGATCATCCCAGGGTCACCCACATATGCTCCCTCTGTTCGTTCTGTCTCTCAAGAGAGACATTCAAGCTCTGCAGTTAAATCTGAGCTTGTGCGTTTTCATTTGAAATCTGAGTCTGGATTACTACCTGTTGTTCCTCGTCTGAATTTCTGTTCAGAGATTTTCCCCAGTTTTGGATGATATTTAAGTAGTCACCCAAGTTATTTACCTGCCTTCTTTATCCTTTTAAGGCTTTCCTGTTTAAAGGAAACTTTATATTTTACTTAACAAGAATTGACATTTGGCTCATTCTTTTGTGTTGCATTTGAGTTCAGGTCACCTGTGCTAAGAATGTTTACAGCGTGTGTCTATATTTATTACATTGACTATTCCAAGTAACCTTTGAAACTCATTTAATCAGGGATGTATAACGTAGCTTTCACTTGAGTGATAATGCAGATTTTTATATCGTTACATGATGAAAACTGGAACTGCAGAAACAACTGTCTGCCTTTGTTTTTCGTAACGATAATATTACATTTTCCCACTACTAATTATTATGCACGGGACGTGCACGAGTGGAGGAGTGTTAGTGAGTGTCTGGAAGTGGGCGACTTCGATTTCGTGGGCACTTGGTGAACACTTTTGCAGCCGTGCTTCACACGGCCTTATGGAACTAATAAGCCTCTCGCCAGCTTATGGCGCTTGGGCCTAATTAAGATAACTTACATAATCAAAGCATTTATTCACACATAATTAATTCCAGTGTTGCATTATTTTTCACCAGTGGATCTTGTGTTGATGATGGAGAGAGTGACCACTGCACAAAGCCTTCTCCAGCTCGTCCCAAACACTCTCACTGAGAGTCAGATCTGTAGTACATTAGTTTCTGCTTCTCTGCTCAATGACAATGATTTGATCCTTCTTAAACACACTGACATCTTTTCCATGATCACGGGAGTCGTCTTTCCACACGGTTGTTTGAGAAATTAGAAGCCGCTCACTGCATCAGTCTGGTTTAAATACCATGTTTCAACTTAAAGATCATCACCTGCAGCAGTTCTCCAGTACGAGAGCTTTTTTCTTGACATGCATCTTACTTCATTGTTCTGTAGTGCCTCCACTCCATACATGCAACCCTTTGTTGAAAACCAGTCTGGGACATCCATCCTTAATAAAGCAAGAACAAAGATGTATTAAACATGATTCGACTTAGTAACCATTTAATAAAGGGATTAGGAGTTAGGGTATTATTTCAGTAGTTACCAAGCCTGAATCATGCTTGACGGGGCTGTACCTGATTTTTACTGTTGTGAAATATGAAAAACATTTTAAACTCTCAGTCTACATATATCACTCGCTTACTTAATCCATTCCATGCATCTAAATATAACGGCAAAGAGTTTATAAGCACATTTCATGAGTCTCTGTGCCCAGAACAGGTTTTGCCGTCCCAGGTAAAGCTAACAAACATTAGCATGCTAATGGTGCACTTTCTCTCTTCTCAAAGAATAAAACTCTCTATAAATAGATGCTGAGAATGCACTGTGGTCTCATTATCACCCGAATAGATGATTTCACAATACAGGAACATTTTTAATTGGGTGAGCTAATTTTGCATTAAATCTCCTTGTTCATGCTTTATTGAGGATATTAAAAGTGTAGTTATTATAAAGTGTTACTGAGCATACTCCCGATAACCCCTTTTCCTGACCGAACTTTCCTCAACCTCCAGAGAAGTGGAGTAGCAGGTGCAGCGTGTCCTGCTTCTCCTCTCCACTCTGCTCACATTAGACACATATCTGTTTTCTGCAGCTTTGCCAAATGGACACTGCTCCTGTCTGGCACCCGGGCGCTAACTCCATCCCAGCATCCTTTTCATTCGTCCTGCTGCATTTCCCTCTTTTTGTTCTGATGTAGCCCACCTGCGCGCTAACACCTCTGGGCATTCGGGCTCTCCTGCCCCAATTGCTTTGAAAGGAGCGACAACAACAACAAAAAAGCATAAATGAACTGGTCAATAGACTCGAGGCACACTGCGGTCCCTAAAGCTAATGTTTTTCCAATCTCTCCCGGGAACTCTCTTAAACTCGCTCACCTAGCTAGCGGATCATTAGCGGATACACTTAGCTAGCTTCACATCCATTTAGACAGATTACAAAGGCGGTCGCACACCTGATGGGGCTTGAATTCTCGGTTGGCGCCATGTTAGCCTTTTCTCTTCTGTGTGCATCCATTGTGTAGGCGCAGGCTTTGTCAAATGTCGCGCGGTTGCATCTTGGATTTGCCCTTGAACACGTCACCGCATTGTTGCTAATTGTCGTCAGCGTGAATTAGCAGAGTGTTCCACGGTGATATGAAATGAAAGTGTACGTGTTTATTTCATGATATTTAACGATGTGGTCTTCGCTTCAGTAACATGGACATTTTGCGGTCGCTCTGTTTACCCGACCCAAACTCAATCAGTCATTTTTACTTCAGATTAGTTTAACCTTTTGTTCTGATGTCGGTTGTACAGTCTGTGCCATGGTTTAAACACTCGGTGATTATTTTTTACGCGTTGACCTCGTGTTAATGTGTTTCATGGGTCCGGTTGGCCAAGTGACAAAATGTGATTACACTCCTCGATAGGTTAATAAATGGATGTGGATGTAAAATGTTATACCTTTTTTTTATTGTAAGTTCATTTAGCAGAGCAGTGCACAGTGTTGACAGGATATTAGTTTGCAGTCGTTTA
The DNA here is from genome assembly GCF_026437365.1 of Eucyclogobius newberryi. NCBI lineage: Eukaryota > Metazoa > Chordata > Actinopteri > Gobiiformes > Gobiidae > Eucyclogobius > Eucyclogobius newberryi. Next base: position 24,156,788 of record NW_027315779.1, on the reverse strand, counting down.
AATCATATATTTGGTTGTTTGTATCAGCCCAAAAACATTGGCAGAGCTTATCGGTCATCGGCCACTCTGGATTCTAAAATATTGGTACAGACGTCGGCCTTGAAAAAACCCATATCTGTCGAGCTTTAGCTGAAACCTCTTATTATTTAACTTTTGGGATTTGTGAGGAAAATACAGGTGACTGCCTCCAGAACACTACACAATCCCGGAACAGCCTGACGGCGAGTGAGCGAACCCACTATCTCCTTTTTAAACGTCTGTGTCGAGGTGGACGGAAGGTCAGAAATGTATGGTAGAATTTGCCATCCTACTTTCAAAATGCAATTCTGACTAAAAAACACAAATACAGTTGAATGTCAGTTAACCGCTGTAATATTAACATGATTTGTTGGCTCATGAGATGTTTCAGTTTGGTTTCTTTCATAAATTGCGGGTCTGAAATTCCCCATTGTGAACGTACGCCGTAAGATGTAGTGAGTGAATGATGTGCCATGACGAGCCTTACAGACACGCGGATCAGTGTGTTACCTTTTAGATTTAGTAGGCCAGCTCTGAAGTTCCTCTAGCATCAATACACTCGCTGAATTTTGACGGCTTCATAAGTTTTTCCTCATTCTGTCAATCAAACTGACAACACAGCCAGATGTGGTCCGTATGTGGTATTTGTCGCTTATTGTCTGAGGCAATGTCGAAGAGCAGAAATGTGACAGTTTTCCTCTATGAATGAAAGAGTTTTATGTGGCTAGCAACCATTGTGTCTGACATTATGTGCAGATTCATATCATATGCAGCAAAGCAATAAGAGTCATACATTTTAGGACCGCAGAAAACCTCAATTTTGCCAAGTTTTTTGACGTCATCGGTAAAGCTCCGGAGATCTTCTGCTTGTTTTAAAGTCCACTGTTATTTTATTTTGCCACCGATGTGGGTCAATAATCGACCGGCTGGTTCCGGTTGCCTTAAATGTGGAGCTCCACTTCCTGCTTCATTCATCTTTAAGGGAAATTAGTCGAGTCGCACTAAAATAAACAATAATTAATGAACTCAAAGCGGAGCGCGAGTTACAGATGGATAATCACAGGCAGTATGTTACGACCTTTAAGTGCCATGTAAAAACTTCACCTGAGGAAATCTGTGTCTAAAAAAAAAAGTATGTGTTTTTATACAGTAAATGTATTCATTAATGATAACACCACTAACTGAAGTACTTTAATCAAGTTTTTCTGTTTTTATATTTAAGTTAATATATGTTAGCCTTGAGCTTTGAGACAAAAACACTTTTATAAACATGTCGGTTTCCTCCAGTGACATTTTTACATGGTTAAAATAAAGTCTCAACATTTATATTATCCATCTGGAACTCACTCTTTATTATAAATTGACTTTAGTACGTATAAAACAACAACAATAAGACTAATTTTCTGAAAGGATAGTCCTAAAAATGTGAAAGTCATATCCAAATGTAGCAGTGTAAAAAACAAATGTTCACATGATTTAATAATGTCAATATGACGCGTTTAGCACTTACAGTTGGGAGAAAAACGACCCTGTATAAGTTTAATACATGTTTAAAAAGTGACTTGAGTTAATGTAAGTACCCAGTTTTAACCAAAATATCAAGTTTCAATGCACACATTTGTCTCCATCCACCTCTGACGGTTTGGAGAGTACACGTTTGAAAGAATCACCTGGGTTGGAGTAAACAAAGGCAGTATGTAGTGCAGCTGCTGCCGTTGTACCACATCTGTACTCAGCTGTTATCTGTAAATGCCTCCGACAGCCTGTCTTTGATTTATTATTGCATTGTTCCCGTGGATACTACTGCTGCTCTCATTTACTGCAAATTAAAGCAGGGAATCCACAGTTGAGGCACAATTACTGATAAAGGAACTGACTTTGCCCAAAACAATGTCTTCATAACGCCAAATCTGCAATAGTGGTTTACTCAAATTGTCTGTTTGGATATGTTTTAGTCTCATTGTTTTTGGGGTATTTCAGCTTGTAATTCAAACTTAATTGTTCTTAGACAACATTTTCTCTTGGGGCAAACTGTGAATACTGATTAGGTGTCTTGGAAAGGATATTACAATCTAAACCTTTATCTCTTTACTGTATATATTTTTATGGATGTTGTCTAAATATCTCCTTAAATCATATTTCAGGTATTATACACATGCCAGTTTTTTTCTTCTATTTTATAATGGTTAATTTACACAAACACAAATGAAAGAACCTCTTTCTTGTTGGTACCTGTCAAATACAAAATGAAACAAAGGAACTCATGATATCCTGAAAAAAATGCAAATAAACATCCAATAAAACAATCAATCAAATTAACAAATACCTAAAAACACACAAATACAAAATGAGATAAAATCATTTAAAACAGGAGCACTGGTTATATGGGCAGTATTTAACCAGTGATTTGAATTTATTCAAATGCATCAAATCTGTTTTTTGTATTGCGATCCATGGGCCGGGAGCAAAGCAGCTGAAAGTCTGTTTCTCTTGCTCTCTTGTGTATTGACGTTGTGTGACTCTAAAACAAGAATGTTCTGAGATATTAATCGACGTATACTTGCTCTGATGTTCCGCAAACTTGTTAAATAATCAGGAAAAATCCCAATGAGAGTCTTATAAACAAACAAAATGCAGCGCTGCTCTCTTCTCTTCTTCCGACACTGCCTCACCCTCCCCGCTGCTGAATCCCTCATCCACGCCTTCATCTCCTCCCGCCTCGACTACTGCAACTCCCTCCTCACTGGCATCTCCTCCCATTCCCTCCATAGACTCCAAATGGTCCAAAACTCCGCTGCCCGCCTCCTCACCCACACCCGGTCCCGTGATCACATCACTCCCGTTCTCCGCTCTCTCCACTGGCTCCCCATCAAGCAGCGCATAAACTTTAAAATACTCCTCCTCACCTTCAAAGCTCTTCACCACCTTGCCCCCCCCTACCTGTCTGACCTCCTCATCCCCCACCGCCCCACCCGAGCTCTCCGATCCTCCTCCTCTCTCACCCTGACTGCACCAACATCCCGACTCAAAACTTTTGGCGACAGAGCATTCTCCCGAACAGCACCCCGACTCTGGAACTCCCTCCCCCAACCTGTCCGCCACTCTCCCTCACTCACAACATTCAAATCCCGCCTAAAAACATACCTCTTCACCCAAGCCTATGACCTCCCCTACCCCTAGCCTCCTCTACCCCATTGCCTACACTTCTACCCCCTGTTACATCCCCATCTTTTTCTCTCTACTTCTTCTGTCTTGTTCATTTTATCTGTATATTATTCTGTATATATATTATTCTGTATTGTACGTGCTGCCCCCCCCATAATATTATTATTATTATTATTATTATTCTACTTTAGAGTATAACTGACTAAAGGCAAGCCTCGAAATAACGGGCCGGACACGGTCAATGACCGGCGCAAAAATCACTTTTGGCCGACTCCAAAATCAAGGCTCCGGACATAATGATCGACGCTAATTTTTCGCCGTTATATATATTTTTAAAAGGCAAAAACAGCGCGGTGAACATGCCCAAAGCGATTCCTATGCGTGCGGAGCGCAGATTATGGCAGATAAACGGCACGCTGCCGCTTTCAGACATAAACAAAAAACTGCAGCTGCAGGACACTCAAGACTGAGTGTCACTGTCAATAAATGGATTCATGATGATCTTGCTAAGTTTTGTGCCCGTGACTGGCGAGAGTATGATGAGAACAGGTGTTGAACAAGAGGTGTTGTCATCGCTCTAAAGTGCAAAGTCTGCCATGAGTTCTGTTTTTTTAAAAGTTATAACAGTGCAAGGGAGTAATATATATTGTTGAGTGACCAGTTTTGATGTTAAAATGATGTTAAATGATAACGAGACATTACTCAAAGTTCATTTTTCATTCATGATGTTATTCTGTTTTCCTTTCCTTGTGACCGATTCAGAATTAGCCATGACAGGTACCAAATGATCGGTACCTGTCATGTTGACAGGGACGTAAAAATAATTATTTCAAGGCTTGCAGTGGTAAGTTCTGTGTCCTTCTCCTGTAATGAACCTCAGAGCTGAGCCTTAGAGTTGAACCTTACAATTGAACCTTAGAGCGGAACCTTAGAGCTGAACCTCAGAGCTGAACCTTGCAGCTGAACCTTAGAGCTGAACCTCAGAGCTGAACCTTGCAGCTGAACCTTAGAGCTGAATGATAATCTGAGTTCAGAGGTTGTAACACTGTTGCTGTAGAATACATATATATAATATCACCAGAATCTAGAACTGAGAGAAATGTCGCCTGGATGAACTGTTTTCTACAATTAAGAGGAAAACATGTTTTATTTCTAAAGAAGAAAGACAATCTGGCTTTAGGATTATTTGTCAGCTCTTGTATGAAAGAGTTTATCATGATCCAGATGCCCAAGTATTTGTAATAGTGTACTTATTCAATCATATCACCATCAAGCGTAATAATACTTACTGGTACATTTTTTGAGGAACTAGTGTGTCTTTTGGAGAATAGAATACATTTTGTTTTACTTGATTCATTAAAAAAAAAAAAATAACACTGTTTAATTTGGCATTTCTATTCTATCATATCATTTCCCTTTCTAGTGGGACAGATATCAGCCCGTACTTTAGGCAGAATAAATAGTGTTTGTGCATGAATTCTGATCATTATTATTATTAATCATTATTTAATTTGTTGTTAACTGTATTTTCTGACAGAGTTCAATGTTTTCCACAACATATGACCCTGCCATCCATTGAACACTCTATAACACACTGATAACTGTTGAATGCACCAAATAAAAGACCACTCTTCGGAGGTGTTAGTGAAGGCTGTCGTAACTAATTCTGCTGCTGGTTCTTAAGAAAATCAATGTTTAGACTGCTTTTTATGTGCTGTTTGATGGAAGTGCAGGTGATGCTAGGTGCTAGTGCCCCAATGCTCTAATGCTTGTACGTGCGGAGAAACAAGACAAGCAAAGGCTGTTTTGACATTTGACAAGAGTCTTAAGTTTATAGATGTGAGTTTGATTTGTAAAGCTCTACGTTTAGCATCTGACACATTTGACAGTTTAGAAACACTTGAAGGGGAAATATTAAGCTTGTTATCTTTATCATTAGTTTTCTCAGATTTTTTTTTTCTTCTTTTTATGATTGATTCATGCACACTGACGCTACTTTATATCAAAAGTTTATTGTAATGTAGAAAAAGCTTCAGTTGTAGTCATCTGGACTCAGTTTGAAAAAATAGACGTTTCGACTCTCATCCAAGAGTCATTGTCAATAACAGAATTTAGGTCGAGAACTCCGATATTAATACTGTTCTGTGGTAAGACCCGCCCATTGGGAGGAGCCTTCCTGAAGTAGAAAGAGTTGTTTGTTTCAACAGAAACTCCCCTTTGTATCTACCGAGCTAGCCTATTCAGAATCTTAATGGGCTATTAGAATCCTCTTTGTCTTTGTGAGACCCTGGCTCAACCACCCTGAGTACCTGATTAGCATCTGAATGTCCTTTACCTTTCCAGGGGTTCAGAATCCCATTATAAATAACAGGAAGATGAAACCTAAGCCCTCCATTTCTGTTTAAAGAAGGTCTTTCTTTTTTAACAAAAATAGCTTCCTTGACTCCTCTTTCAAACCATCTTTTCTCCCTGCTTAAAACCTTCACCTCACCGTCTTCAAACGAGTGATTAGAGGCTTCAAGATGGAGATGCACGGCGCTCTGAGGTCCTGAACTTGTATTTCTTCTGTGCTGATAAAGCCTCTTGTGTAGAGGCTGTTTCGTCTCACCTATGTAACGTTCTTTACAACTTTCTTCACTGCATTGGATCGAATAAACTACATTGCTCTGTTTTTGAGTCGGCAACTTGTCCTTTGGGTGAACCAGTTTTTGTCTTAAAGTGTTTCCTGGTTTAAAATAAACAGGGACTTCGTGTTGTCTAAAAATTCTCTGCAGTTTTTCCGACAGGCCAGACACATAAGGGATAGAAACACCCTTCCTTCTCTGTTCAGTTTCCCTTTTGTTCTGCTTCTTGGTTCTCTTCACTCTGTTGAGAGCCCAAGCGGGGTAACCACAGGCTGAGAGGGCATTTCGGACATGTTTTTCCTCTTTCTTCTTGCCCTCTGAGCTGGTGGGCACACCTTGAGCTCTGTGTTGTAAGGTTCTGATCACACCCAGCTTGTGCTGTAGTGGGTGGTTGGAGCCAAAGAGCAGATACTGGTCCGTGTGTGTAGGTTTCCTATATACTTCTATTTGGAGTTTCCCGTCCTCTCCTCTGATCGTGGAACAATCAAGAAAGGCCAAGCGATTCTCCTTAGCGTCTTCTCTTGTAAACCTAATATGTGGGTCCACAGCATTGATGTGATCAGAGAAGGTTTCCAGCTCTTGTTTCTTGATTGTTACAAAAGTATCATCGACATAGCGGAGCCACAGTTTTGGGGCTATGCCTGAGAATGAGGACAGTGCCTTCTTCTCAAAGTGCTCCATGTACAGGTTGGCCACTATGGGAGAGACGGGCGAGCCCATGGCACAGCCATGAATCTGTCTGTAAAATTGTCCCCGGAATTGAAAGTAAGTGGTGTTCAGACAGATGTCCAACAGTTTACATATGTGTTCAGGTGTCAGTTTGGTCCTTTCCTGTAGGGTGGTGTCTTCCTGCAGTCTGATCCTCACTGCTGCTACTGCATCAGAGGTCGGGATGCAGGTGAACAGGGACACAACATCATATGAAACCATGAGGTCATCTGGGTCCAGTTGGAGATGTTTCACTTTATCCACAAAGTTGTGCGTGTTTTCCACATGATGTTCCGAATTCCCCACAAGCGGAGCCAATATAGTTGTTAAATGCTTGGCCACATTGTAGGTGATGGAATCTGTGCTGCACACTATGCATGCAAGCATTTAACAACTATATTGTCTCCGCTTGTGGGGAATTCGGAACATCATGTGGAAAACACGCACAACTTTGTGGATAAAGTGAAACATCTCCAACTGGACCCAGATGACCTCATGGTTTCATATGATGTTGTGTCCCTGTTCACCTGCATCCCGACCACTGATGCAGTAGCAGCGGTGAGGATCAGACTGCAGGAAGACACCACCCTACAGGAAAGGACCAAACTGACACCTGAACACATATGTAAACTGTTGGACATCTGTCTGAACACCACTTACTTTCAATTCCGGGGACAATTTTACAGACAGATTCATGGCTGTGCCATGGGCTCGCCCGTCTCTCCCATAGTGGCCAACCTGTACATGGAGCACTTTGAGAAGAAGGCACTGTCCTCATTCTCAGGCATAGCCCCAAAACTGTGGCTCCGCTATGTCGATGATACTTTTGTAACAATCAAGAAACAAGAGCTGGAAACCTTCTCTGATCACATCAATGCTGTGGACCCACATATTAGGTTTACAAGAGAAGACGCTAAGGAGAATCGCTTGGCCTTTCTTGATTGTTCCACGATCAGAGGAGAGGACGGGAAACTCCAAATAGAAGTATATAGGAAACCTACACACACGGACCAGTATCTGCTCTTTGGCTCCAACCACCCACTACAGCACAAGCTGGGTGTGATCAGAACCTTACAACACAGAGCTCAAGGTGTGCCCACCAGCTCAGAGGGCAAGAAGAAAGAGGAAAAACATGTCCGAAATGCCCTCTCAGCCTGTGGTTACCCCGCTTGGGCTCTCAACAGAGTGAAGAGAACCAAGAAGCAGGACAAAAGGGAAACTGAACAGAGAAGGAAGGGTGTTTCTATCCCTTATGTGTCTGGCCTGTCGGAAAAATTGCAGAGAATTTTTAGACAACACGAAGTCCCTGTTTATTTTAAACCAGGAAACACTTTAAGACAAAAACTGGTTCACCCAAAGGACAAGTTGCCGACTCAAAAACAGAGCAATGTAGTTTATTCGATCCAATGCAGTGAAGAAAGTTGTAAAGAACGTTACATAGGTGAGACAAAACAGCCTCTACACAAGAGGCTTTATCAGCACAGAAGAAATACAAGTTCAGGACCTCAGAGCGCCGTGCATCTCCATCTTGAAGCCTCTAATCACTCGTTTGAAGACGGTGAGGTGAAGGTTTTAAGCAGGGAGAAAAGATGGTTTGAAAGAGGAGTCAAGGAAGCTATTTTTGTTAAAAAAGAAAGACCTTCTTTAAACAGAAATGGAGGGCTTAGGTTTCATCTTCCTGTTATTTATAATGGGATTCTGAACCCCTGGAAAGGTAAAGGACATTTAGATGCTAATCAGGTACTCAGGGTGGTTGAGCCAGGGTCTCACAAAGACAAAGAGGTTTCTAATAGCCCATTAAGATTCTGAATAGGCTAGCTCGGTAGATACAAAGGGGAGTTTCTATTGAAACAAACAACTCTTTCTACTTCAGGAAGGCTCCTCCCAATGGGCGGGTCTTACCACAGAACAGTATTAATATCGGAGTTCTCGACCTAAATTCTGTTATTGACAATGACTCTTGGATGAGAGTCGAAACGTCTATTTTTTCAAACTGAGTCCAGATGACTACAACTGAAGCTTTTTCTACTATGGAACACGCCTGGACGAATGAGGGATTACACCGACATACTTTATTGTAATGTGTTTTAAAATAACAGTGTACAAGTTAAAAAGGGGGCAGATAATATAAGAGTGCTCATTTTCATCTTTTGTGTAACTGTACGTCACTGATCATGTATTTTATATTGTAATTGATGTACACTATGTTATAAAAATGGATTAGAATAAATTAAAAAATAATAAAAATATCAATTAAAATAAATATGTTAAATTATTTCAATATAATTAAATACATTGTTTGCAATAAACAAAATGTAAAATGATGATTTACTTGAAAATGTTTTAGTTAAAGCTTAAAACAACGTTTAAATTGGTGGTTGGTGGTAGTTAAAGACATTTTAGAAAACGTATGTACTAATCCAAACCCAACGCGATTGAAAATAAGCAATGGACATCAGAGCTAAATCCATAAATTAAAGTTGTTTTTGTCACATAAATAGTCAACACTTTTTTTGCATGTGTCGCAATGCATAATAACTAATACACCAATTCCTCTATCCAACCATAAATCAAAAATCCCTCTCCCCAGACACTTCATGCAGCCGACATATCGACTTCTTATTGTGTGGCTGTGATATTTTTATGGCGACGTTTCAAAGAAGCCAGAAACCTCCAATAACATCCAGCACGGTGTGTACATTTGCAAGCCTGAACACAAACATGGGGAGCAGAAGTATTTGGAAAATGCTCAGAAAGATGTGACACAAGCTGTCGACCAGACAAAAGAGGAAGGAACTATTCACACCACATGTAGGAATGACCAGGCGCAGGCACATCTTGATATAGTTCTTATTTCTTCAGATTATACAGGGCAGATAGGGTGAAACGCCGTCGCTAAGACAATCCCAGCACCGTTTGTAGTTCTTTCTTCCAGGTTTACGATAGATACAATACTAAATGCAGACAGCGTGCGGCAGTCTGCTTTTGTTCAGAGTTCTGCTTGGACAATATACTCTGCTATGGGGGAAAGAGAAGCAATTTTCTTTAAAATAAGCCTTTTCTTCTTACAATGATTGGAATGATCTGTGAAATTCAAATTCAATTCCACTTTATTCCCTACTCCACTTTAAGATCGACAAACTCACACAGCGACAGAATAAAAATGCACTTTCTGCACTGCATCTGTAAATTCAACTGTAAATCTTGTGTACATAGTAAGCCTATTTGCTATGTACACATAGTATTTTTTTTTAATCTTACAGCCTATTGTTATTTTCATCCCATAGCAGATTAAATTGTTTCTCTTTTTGACTTATATAGGTTGTTTTATCATTGTTCATTGTTTTATGTTGCACCCAATCACCTCGAGAAGTTCCTATGTTTGAGAATTGAGAAATAAACCTTTTCTGATTTGTCTGATTCTGAAAATAAACAGCGCACTATCAGGATCTGATTCATTCTGCCTAGAAATATTTGTATTGATTTAAACAACATCAACGTCACATGATCAGTACAAGCGTGAGAGTATTTTCCTTGAGCACACAACATCCTACATTGTCATTATCACAACATTTGACAAGACAAACTCGATATATTGCATATACTTGTCATCTATGGTCTTTAACATCATGACTATACTCTTAGTTGCACTATACTTCAACACAGAATGCAAAATATTGAGCGTTTTATCATGTATTGTATGCACCGTTGCTCTACTCTGTGCTGCTGCTGCCGTCGTTCAACAAACCTGCATATATATAAAGGTTAAATTGATAAAATGATATAATATGTACTTCAGTGGTTAAGATCGTTGGCCTTGATACATTTTGATGACATGTACTTGCCGTAAACAGTTCAGCGAAGTCGGTTGATAAATGTGACCCAATACCATCGCCATTGTTTGCTCCCATAATGGCCGCTTCGTCTCCCTCGCCTCGCGCCACCACCGCCACGCTTATTTTTAATTAATGCTGGCACGCTAGCGGCTAACGTTCAGCCAATTATTACTTCCCCAGAGCAAATAATTACATAATAAAGCTCTGGCCATCGTCATCGGCAAACAACGGTAATTGCGATATGTAATCAACCCTGGATGAGGCTTTCCAAAGACAATTAGGACTTCTCTCAAGCAAACTAATTAAGAGCGTGCTGACATTTGATAAGGAGTGAGCTATAGTGAAAATAATGGCTTGACAACAGGGATGCTCGCCGGCCTTGGAGCGGGAGACAAAGGGTGGCGCGTTCTCACGGTTGGATGCAGATTCTATCACCGGGTGCCTTCGCTTTGCTCCTTGATGCACGAAGACAAAAACAAACGGAAGAGAGCCCCAATATTTGTTTTTTAGCGTGTGACCTATTATTAGACGGCATTTTGTTTTGGATATGGAAAGTTTATTGTTTTAAGAGTTGAAATACTGTATGGGTTTGGCAGTTAGCTTTACGATCTCTAGCGGTTGGAAGCTTTTACACCAGATGCCCCGTCTGTTCACCAAAATACTGTGGGTCTTGCCAATTCACATAATAAAAACTCATAAGATTATATGCATTCATAAAAATGTAAAGAATAAATGGTGAGGGAATAATTAAAAGGGAGCAGTGACTGAGCAGCATTATAATAGTGTTTTTATATTCATTATGTTTTCCTTGGGTTTGTTGTTTTGGTTTGTTTTTTGTTTCGTAAAAAATAAAAAATAAAAAAATTCAATAATTTTCATACAACAATATAAAAATACAGAGAATTGGGGATAAATATTTAAAATATACCAAACCCAAAGAAACACGATCACCTTTTGTTTCCTCCTGGCTCAGAGGTCGTGTTGGGCAGATCGATACCAAATGTTGATATATCGATTCTGACAAGTATTGAAAAGTATTGATACTGATGCTAAAATACTGTTTTTTTGTGATAATTAAAGTGTCCATAGTCGAGATTTTCAATGCATTTTAGAACAAAAACTAATGGTATCGGTATTAGATCGATATTATGATATTTGAAATGGTATTATTTGGTATCGGATTGAAGAAAAAAGCTGTGGTATCGCCCGTCACTACTCAAAGTCTTATTTTAAGATTATTTTATTGTTTAAAGGAAGAGGTTATGAGTCGTATTAACGTGGAAAAGATACAATACAGTTATCCGTTTTTTTTTTATTTCTGTGCCTAATCTGTTTCTCTACCTTATCTGTGTTGCAACATTGAAATTTCACCATTGTGGGACAAATAAAGGTAATCTTATCTCAAATGTTCCATCACAAAATCCTAGGATCTGCGGTAGCCATTTATTTATTGTCTGTTAAAATGTTTTTAAAATGTTCTTTATTACAGAATTCAAATTTATGATGTATTTTTGTCATATTTTCAAATTGGAGAACAAATGCCATCAAAATAAAGAGACATGGAATACAGTTACTATTCTAAACACGTATTGTCACATATTCTTCCCAAAACTAATTAATAGATAATCTGGTCGTTGCTGTTTTGACATGTTTATCAAGGAGTTTACAATCTGTGGGGGAAAAGCCTCACGTTTTAGCATATTTATGATAAACTACTGGCACTGACAAGGGCCACAATACATCATTTGAGATAAAAAACCCAAACGTCATCATTTACATAAATTCTGTGAAGATTTACTTGCGTGATTTACATGGTAAATAGGCTTGTGTCTGGTAATACCTTCATCCCCTTTTCACCAGGTAATTGTGTACTGATGCTGAGATTACAAAGCTTGTTTTCCAATGATAACTCTGTAATTAATTGTAATCTGCAGATAAGGCTAAGCTAGTGTTTGGGCGATAATGGCGTCATTTATCTTGTTACAGGTGGGCTCAGATGCGCACTGTTTGCAGAGGCTTTGCTGTAATTCAAAGGAGTAAACTGGATTATGAGCATATTGAAGAGATTTCAATCTGGAAAGTAGACAAAAACAAATGCATTCAAATACATGTATTATGTTACGCTGATACAAATATTGTTTACACAGAGTTTTGGCATTGCAGAAATCTTGTACAACGTAGCAGGGAAATTGAATCGAGATTATGGTAAATAAATGCACTGGTGCGAAGCTGAAGTGATGATCTGATGAAGTGCAGCGACGGAGCTGTGATCAGTGCTACGGGAAATGCCGAGACGCAAGCTGAGGATTCCAGTCTTCCAGTCTGACATTTCACTTTGGCTCCATTTTCAGTGAACTTGACTAAATATAGCGGCAAAAACCTTGGCACGCGTGTCACAGGGTGCACGTCGCATCATGTCGAGCGGCACACGCAGCAACACGATGCACGCTCATCGACGCATCATAACCGCCGCGCTCTCGTCAGGGCGGTTTGTTGACAGTTGCTTCTGTAGAAACACACTCTGCATTCATTCTGTCTCTTTTTTAAACATATATTATGATAATTATGAGCCTGCTGCTGAGAAAACTAAACATATTATAGCACCAAAAACCACCTTCTGGTATAAAACAGCCTGACACCAGAAGAAGAGTGAGACACGGGAGATCTGATCATTTTATAACATTTTCTATTACATTAGACATAAAGGAGTGTCTGTCAAAATAGGCTACAATATAAAAAACTGCAGTGACAATTGAATGAATGTGTCTAGTGGTGGAACACTCGGAGGCAAGAACCTTTCAAAGTGGCACTCGAAGCCAAAACGTTTGCCGACCTGTGAAATATTGGATAGATTCAGGGAAAAGTGGTGCAATGGAGTTGAAGCTTAATGTTCTTTTTTCTTTTTCATAGATTTTTGAATATACAGAACAATCAGTTATAGTGTTTCATACAAATGTTTAATCTTTTTCATAGATTTTTGAATATACAGAACAATCAGTTATAGTGTTTCATACTAATGTTTAATCTTTTTCATAGATTTTGAAGTGTAATGTCTAACTTTCTAAAGGTGTAAAGTTAAAACTATACTTCAAAACATGGACACAGGCTAGTTATATACCATAAAAGCCAGATATTTTGTAAAAAGTCCCTGTTATATTTGTACACACTTCAAATCCTGCTCTGACTAGTCCTATATTTCTGTTGTATGCTTTGGCAAAACACTTCACCACCATGAATGTGACTACATAGGTAGATTTATGACCAGAACTGAGTTTAAAGTGAATATATTTTGCAACATGAAGCGACTTTAAAGACCCATGTTTGTCATAATATCATTATATTGCTGATACTTTTGTGACAGCCTCTTTAATATGTCCCTTTTTGACATATTAAACCTTTTTTAGTCAAACTATTATTAACTGTCTATTGTACATTCACTCTTAAAATACATTATCAACCAAATAAAAGTGGAAATAAAAGGTGTATTAGTGATGAAAATAAGGAATCGTCTATTATTTGTTGTCATTTTGTTCACAGATAATGCTCACAATGATCAAAGACGACTACGATCATTATCATTCGTACAGTTGACTAGTCACAATTGTTGCTGCCCTACTTGAACCCGATCCAACATTCTGTAATCACGTTCAGACATTTACACAAACTACATTTCTCTCTCTAAACATACTGAAAGCTTCTTGAGAGAATTGTTAACCGACATCCGTCTCGGTCCCAGCCTGCACATCTCTCCAATTAACCGCCTTTCAAATCCTCTTCTTCCCAGTGAGAATTACAACTCCTCATCGCTAATTACAATGCGCCACATATCTTTGCAACCCACAGCTGACGTACAGAACACCTCCGACACCTTCAGGTACATTCGCCAAGTCAAGTTTAGTTTCAAAGTCGCGCAAACATGGCCTCCCCCCCCCCCTCCCGCAGATGGTGAAAATAAATGAAGTTGAGCTGGTTAATATTTCGACTGCAAGTTAAAGGCCCAGCGGAGCTCTAAGGGGGCATATGGCACCAGTCAAACAGGGACCCAAACAGTTGGTGCAAACAGAAGGCCAATCTCTCCGCCTCACCCTTTTTTAAGCTGACGAAACAAGCCGGGCATAATATATCGCCGTGCGCATTGTTCAAGCCGAGAGGTGACGAGTTCTGCTGACTGCGAGCTCGCCCAGTGGGAGAGTCGCGAGCCGGGACGGGGCGATGACGGATGTGAAAGAGACGGCGGCGTTCGAAAATGTCGGGAGCCGCGGGGCATATGTACGCTGATAGAAGTGTGCAGAGGCCAGATGGTGCTTCGCCTAATGTAATCATATCATGCTTTTGGGCAGAAATTTGCCAAATCATGCTTCTATATTCCCTCCAAAATATGCAGAGTGGGTTAATTCTCCAGCCTGGACTTAGATTCTGGCTTAAGATCTCGATCCGGGTGTTGTACGATCCATCTGTACATTCAATTATGTGAGGACCGGGTTCTTAAAAAGGCATGCATATGTTGATTGCTATTATTCATTGCAGTATGTTGTATTTTGTACCTTTTATTGCCGATACAAGTTCCTATGTTGACTGACAATGGCAATAAACCTTTCTCCTGGTCCAAGTCCAGGTTCAGGGCCGAAATGAAACGGTTAAGACGGCAAAAGGAGGCAGCGTTGTGAGTCTACTGACAATGGCAAAGCAACTGATTTCTGATCCTGATGCTGATGCTGATACATAATCTTAAACACAATAGGGCTGATTGTCTGCCAATTGAAAATCACTGTATGAATCCTGGAAATCTGTAAAAAACATTCAATCATATGTTTACCCAGTCATGCTAAATCTGGCTCAGATTCACTTTGCTGTTATTCTAATTAATTGCTCTTGGGAAAGTGTAGCATTGCTTGTTTTTTAGGATTTCAGAAGAAGATATTTATGAATGTTTTGTCTCCTTCACAAATGCTACTTTTTTTTTCTTTTTTGTTTTTGTACGTAAACAAGACTGAGACAAACCTATTTTGACAATGAGTAGAAAGAGATTGACCAATTGACCAGTTCACAGATTGTTATTGACCCAAAACATGAAGAAACACATTTACAATACAATGTTATTTGATAGTGTAATAAAAAAAGGCGTTGTTGCAAATGTGTGAGGTTTAAAAATACAGCAGCTAGAAGACGTCCGCCTGGTTTGTTTTATTGGTTTTACACGTGAAGAGTCCAATTGCAAAAACAGATTTCCATTTTGTAAAATTGTCATAAACTATTGTTTCTTTTGTAACCATCTTCTTCCAATACTTTCAATAAATATAATGTCAAGATGATTTTATCGCAGAGTAACTGAATACTTTATATACTTTATTACTTTATGCAATATTTTGATTGCAATAAAATACATTTGGCTTTTGAAAACATTGCTATACAAAGAATAAACTGCAAACCATCAATAACTTTTTTAAACGGCGTGAATCTGTTTACTCTGTACCATGCATGTTTTTAATGTTTGGATAAAAGCCTGCGTTTAGAATTATATGGTTTTATCTGCTTCAAGGTTCATGGTAGTTATGAGATATTTAGGTAAAACCCAATGTAAAAGTATGGATTTATTTGGTTCTATTTAAAAAACTTTAAAACAACTTTAATTCTCTAGACCAGGGGTCCCCAACCTTTTTGCACCACGGACCGGAATAATGTAGGTTTTATTTTCACGGACCGGTGTGCCAGTTTATGTCGCGGTCAGGTTAACATGCTCGGAAGTGGGCGGGGCTTAAGCTCCATTCGATTCAGCTCGGAAAAGACGCGTTTGTACATTAATAAGTGTGCCATACCAAAAGATCCGAATTGGAGTAACCTAACGTACAGTCCTCACTGTTCTTCTGACTGGTGGAAGCTCATCAGAGAAATATGGCAAAAATAAGCGCATAGAAATTACAACTCACTACAGGCTGAATCAGTGGGATCCCTGCGCGTGTTTCTGTGCAATGAGATGGTCCCATCTGCGAGTGATGGGAGACAATGACACCGCAGTGTGTTTAAATCCAGTTCACTCAGTAGTTTTGTCTTGTTGTCGTCACGGCGCGGGAAGTAGCGCTCAAACTCTTGTAAAAGTCAAAACAGGTGAACACGTAGCAGTTGCAGAATTCTGGCCCAGGTGACGTGTCCAAAATCCCCGCTGGCTCCTCGTCTGCTCCTCGTCTGCTCCTCGTCTGCTCCTCGTCTGCTCCTCACTTGGCCTTTTCCCCTTTGCAAAATGCTCTCCAAAGACTTTTGTTTTTACTCATTTTCGCTGGCTTTTGGTTCTACTTTTGGGCAGCGTGTTTGATGCGACGCGTCCGCGATGACGTATCATGTCTAATGCACGTATCAGTTGTTCTCACGCCGGACAAAAGCAGAGATATATACTTGCCAATACATCTAATGGATTTCATTGGCAATTTCCTATAAGGCTTTTCATTACACATCCACAGACGAGTTTATTAGTGTCATGAGGGACAGGCCAAAGTCACGTCGGAGAAGATGCTGTCACTGATTATTTCCAATTTTTGTACGGCCCGGTAGCAAACGCGTTGCGGACCGGTCCCGGACCCCTGCTCTAGACATTTAAAAGCTGAAAGATTTTGACAACGTTTAACTTGTACATTTTAAATGATTAAACATTACTTGTATAAGATTAAAAGACAGTTTTAGTTTAGGTATTTTCAAAACGGCCAACAGTAAAGCCACCCTTAAATGCATACTTCAAAGGAGGAGATTCAAATTGTAGATAGATTTAAATATATTGGTGTAACTTTGGACTCTACTTTGTCTTTTAAAAAACACGTAAAAACGCCTGTAAAATTGAAAACGCTGCTAAAATGTTTCTCCTGCATGTTGTTTTCGCACATGAATATTGCATTACAAATTGGTCAATGACAAACCATTCTTTCTTCAAACCAATTGAATCGCTGCACAAAAGAGCCTTACAAATATTAGATAAAAAAAAAAACGTACTCATATCACCATTGCCTAATACTTTAAAAATCCAACCATCTAAGATTTGACAATTTTGAAAAAAATCAAATTAGCTTGCTCAATTTATAAAAGTTCACATGGAGTTTATTGATATATGCTATTATTATATGATTTGGAACAAGTAACGAGAGCTTTTACTGGAGGTGATTGTGCAGTTCCTTTTGAGACGCACAACCTTCTGTCAGTCAAAGACACAGAGACTTGGAACAGCATCTGCCGCTCTGAGACATTAAACACATTTAAGACAAACGGCTCAAGAGGAACAAGGTCTGTTATCACTGATTCTGTCTTGTTGTGTTCTAATGTTGTCACTTAAATGTGTATGCGTTAAATGTTATGTGTGGGACCACAGATGGAAAGTATCTAATGGGCTCATTTTGACATATTTACATTGTTTGTTCATTAATATGCACTGTCCCTTTAAATCAATAAGAAAATAAAAAAAGGCTTCTGATTGGTTAAGACATAACTTCATAACTTGTTTTGAACTGAAACTCATACAATATCTCTCCAACTCTATAAAAGTCAAATATAATATGTGACTGACCGTGGCCAATCCAGTTACATGTCTACCCGGAGACATTTTGAGTTATTCACAAAGTGTGAATTCAAAGCTTTCCAATGATGTCTCACTCATGTAGATCTGATAATATTTGAGTAAGTTGTGGTCATTTGAATGTATACAACTCTCAAAACCATTCACTGAGAAAACGGCTTCCAAAGTTTCTCACCGCAGTGAGCCCAGAGTCACAGGGGGGCTCATTTGCATCTCATTGAGATAAGCCCTCCCCCCTGTCACACTGACACCACCTCCCCCTACAGCTGTCACTGAAGACTCAAGAGGAGTGTTGTTATTGATGGTAACTGGACTTGAATCAGAATTAGAAGTTACTGTATTAAAATGGAAATACTTAGATTACAAAAGGCCCTGAATAGAATCAAAGAATCAGAATGAGAATAGGGTTCATTGCATTTGTCGATAAACATAATTCACAGGTGATTCAACACAAACAACAAAAGATAAGATAAGATAAGATAAGATAGCCTTTAATGTTACAACGCAGTAGATACAGGGGGAAAGGACAGTAACTTATAGGAAGTTTAAAAAACACTCTTAATAGAAGAACTCTTATAAACAGATGCCAGGGCCAGGTATACGAACTGCAACGGGTCCATGGCTTTGAATATATGAGATATGAGATATGAGATAATAGATATGATATGTACACCACCAGAGTCCAATTACATCAGAGATCACATCCTCATCCTCTTCTTCGTCTGTGCACTCTTCAGTGCTGTGACTCTCGGCTCTTGGCATCAAAGCTGTAAACAAATAACAGGACATTTAAGAAATGGCTAACTATTTCACATAAAACACTCATTAACTATTTATTTTTTAACACAATGTGAGAGTTTCAATATAAATACCTGAAGTGGTGATAACTCTTGATCTTTGGAAGCCGTCTGAAGAAGGGACTCAGATGCTTCTGCCAGTTGAAGTTCTTGACAAACACTTTGCCATCCGCCGTTCCAACAAGCTGTGGGATATTGAGGTGAGACTCAGGAGAGCTGTTTTCCACTACCTGATGACAAGGGCGACAATGTAAAAAAATGAGTACAGAAGAAACATATCTTAAGCAGAGAGCAGCACTGAAGTTTTGCCAGGCTAATGTTTACACATTACAGTAGTCAAATAATATAAACTAACCTCAGCGATGTCTTCCAAAGTGTCAACCCTGGTCTTCATGTATGCTCGCTTGATAATCTGATGATCTGTGCGTGGCCTGCAGCTTCTGATGTGTGGGAGAAGCTGTTTCCACAGTGATCTGAAGCTTGATGTACAAACTGCAGGCTCACCTGAAAAACAGATGTTGCTTATGGTTAATTATACTCTAATCATTAAAACACGAAAATCACCAAAATAATGTTTTACACTTACCACGCTCCTTAGCAGACTTCACGTAGAGACAGGTCATGTCAGTCAGGGTGTCTTTGCCAATTCTGAAAAGGGGGATAAAAGGATTAGGGTTAACAGTAATATGGGAATAACACGCTTCACAGATAACAGTTCACATTGTGACGTTAACGGTGTATTTAAGATGCAAAACGCGGAGATATTGGGACATCTGCCATCGGCTAGCGATGCTAGCTAGCTCACTTGAGATAACACTGCTCGTAAAAGCAAAACACTTGCAGAACAGCACACCAAAACATAAACATACACTTGAGTTTAAAACCGGCACATTAAAGTGATTAAAAGCGGGTGTTTTAGTCGCAAAGCTTACCTGGTTCAGCCGTCCTGTTGTCTCTTCCAACACCGTGCACAGAGACACACACAGGAAGCTGATAATGGCCAGGCAAGCGCGTGATTGGTTCGAGTGACGCAGTGCGTGCTTAACGTGCAACGTACGTAAGCCACGTGACCAGAAGTGGTATCGGGAGTTGTAGTTTTTTTCTCTTCCCTCGCCGAAAAATAACCCGTTAACATAGCAAAGTTTAGCTTACAACTTAGCTCCGAATAGCTGCGTTTAGCTCCAGGCTGCGGGGGTAACAGCCGGTTTAGCACCATAAAATACACACAAAGCACGACCCACACAACCCACGGGCCAACCCACGCCGAAAAATAACCCGATAACATAGCAAAGTTTAGCTTACAACTTAGCTCCGAATAGCTGCGTTTAGCTCCGGGCCTAACAGCCGGTTTAGCACCATAAAACAGACACAAAGCACAACCCACGGGTCAAGAAATACTACATAAGTATATAATTTGTACAGACAAAACGCCGAAAAATAACCCGATAACATAGAAAAGTTTAGCTTACAACTTAGCTCCGAATAGCTGCGTTTAGCTCCGGGCTGTGGGGGTAAAAGCCGGTTTAGCACCATAAAACAGACACAAAGCACGACCCACGCAACCCACGGGCCAACCCACGCCGAAAAATAACCCGATAACATGGTGATAACAGCAAGTAGTCACATTAAGCCCGTATTGCAGAGTGCACTGAAGCAACATGTTAGCTTAGCATTAGCTCCACCGGAGCAGACAAGTAAGATTCTAAAGTGATCACGAGACTGCCTTAAAACACAGCGTTAAAGCAATAATTTAGTAGTAAAGTAAAAGTGTACCTGAGTAAACAGTTCCGTTGCAATGTAGTCCAGGAAATGTAAGCTCTGAAGACTGTGCTCTGAAGACTGTGCTCTGCAGACGGTCTGGAGTAATGAGAGGAAAAGACGGAGCACGCAGAGCACGCAGCTGTAGCCATGCGGATCACAGCTGATTGGTGGAAAATGTAAACAACACGTTGGCTAGAAAAAGGTGACGCCCCCCAGGAGAGCAGGAAAAAGACCCGAAAACTCCACATTTTTAACAGCTTAATGTATACGTTTAAGACAACCAATAGTGTTATCTGAAGTACACAGGGGCTTATTCATAACTTCAACTAGCACATTCTGCAAAAAAATGAAAATCACAAATTTGGGGAAAAAAAAGTAAAATGCTGTTTTTCTCAGTTTCACCGAGGCCGACATGG
The DNA here is from genome assembly GCF_026437365.1 of Eucyclogobius newberryi. Classification (NCBI taxonomy): domain Eukaryota; kingdom Metazoa; phylum Chordata; class Actinopteri; order Gobiiformes; family Gobiidae; genus Eucyclogobius; species Eucyclogobius newberryi. Next base: position 24,135,908 of record NW_027315779.1, on the reverse strand, counting down.
TCCGACAATTGCCGTGGCAAGTCACATATAAAGAAGTGACCCAGGAAAAAGAACTAAATCAACTTTTTGGGTGGTTTTGAGCTCCGTGGTTAAGAATAGATTAAAACTGACTCAAACAACCAGCAACGCGTGTATTTTTTACAGATTTGTTTGTAATTGCAATAGTTTTCATCTTCACAATTACTGTTACTTGCACGAAGGTCTTTCATCATTGGAGGCGACGGTGTCATAGGCGGTAAAACGAACCTCAACATATGCAAAGAATTACAATGGATGATGGCTTTTGAAGACCGTACTAATGAAAAGCCCCATTTCCTTCATGAACCATCACACAGAAATATTAACGACTCAAACGCAAACTTCTGACAGAATACTTTAGTCTGTGTAAAGATAAAAAGACATTTCAAGCAGCTTTAGGGCGATGCTAAACCAGCGCAGTTCTAACTTTTGCATTTCTGGTATAAACTGCAGGCTCTTCCCATAGCAACATGTTATTTTGGAAGAATGAATGGTAAATAGTCACTTTTACCAGGCATTTTCTATCTTCTTTATGTACCGTATTGAGGCAGGTCAAAGCTTCTAAGTGACATATTGCTTATTTCCCACAGCCATTTTGTGTGGTCTAAGTTCTTGCACATTGCACACGCTGACACATAAACTAATCCATCATCTGCTTTGACAGTGGAAACATTTATTGATAGCCCGGTGCTCAATTATATTCGCTGCTTGTAATGTTCAATGAATTATGTAAAGCGCTTTGCCGATGTTTGCAATAATTCTAAAGGTTGCATCCTTTGGAACACTGGCCAAAGCACCTGGTTCAATGCACTTCTCCTGTTTGAAGTGCCCCCTACAAGTCGCACCACTCACTGAACTAAAATGCAGTTAAGAGAAATATATATTTTATATTTAGCTAAAAAAAATAAAAAATCTTATCACAGAGTAGCAAAATTTCACTTCCCGTTTGCAATTGCTGACATCACACTAGGAAATTACCCAGCAAACACTGAGCAAAAACTCATCTAATGTCACATGTTCTTAAATTTATATTATATTATATATAAAAAAAAAATATATATATATGAGAGCACCTTTATTTGAGTTGAATTAATGTTTAAACAGACATGAGTGTCCCTGATGTGATGTAATTTCCTGTCACTTTCCACAGATTTTTCCATGTTTTCTCCACAAATACCTACTCGATTGGTGTAAAACTATTTCACCCTGGAGAGACACAGAGACCACGAGAAAGGACTGTTTAGCAAGCTTTATTACGTGGGTTATTTGGCGCTCAGACCCCGGCGGAAGACGTTGCGATCATGGGCACTCCATGATTTATTTGTATTAGATGTCTCCCCCCGGAGCCTGGAGACTGGTGGTGGTAGATGTGGAGAGAAGGTAGAGGATGAGGGGAATGTAGAGGAGGAGCTGGGGAGGCGGTGGGTCGCAGTACGGTTTGATACGGTCGAGCCATCTGCCTGAGGGCTTAAATGTGACCGCCTGGGCTCTGATTGGGAGCGGGGAGGAGTCACTTGAGAGCGTTGATTGGGGATGAGGAGCAGGTGCCGGGGCCATGATGCAGACGCCCCCTGACCTTTCACCCTCCTTCTTGGCCGGGAAAAACTGCATAACCTCTTTGGGATAAGCACAGAAACCTGGAAGAGTCCATGGTGAAGTGAGGGATCTGACTCTCACAGACGGACAGGCGGGCGCCCGCTTGAGTGCGATGATGGCGCTGGGGAGAGGGGTCCTTCCATGGTGGCTGACGCTCGGGTTGGGTGCGTTGGTTGAGCTGGGGAGCGGGTGGCCTTGACGTAGATGGGTGGAGTTAGGTCTTCCGGGCTGAATTTACGCAGGCTTCATATACTATATTGTGCAACAGGTATAAAGACACTGAATACAGTCAAAATTGGAGAATTGTAATAACCTGTCATACTGTATAATGTATATTGTCTGCATTGTCCATGTCTCCCCGATCTCTAATGGGCGTGATTGACAGGCGGATTAACCAGTCGGAGAAACAAATACAAATCGCGGCTTATATTCAGGTGCGCTCAATAGTCAGAATTTTACGGTAGTGCGTTCATGTCAAAAACGCGTTCTAGATTATGTTCTGACTGTTACAAGTCTTTTGCATTTGAGAGACACATCTGTGATTGTCCCAGGATTGGACGGTAGCCTACTGCGCATTATGGTCGGGAAATCCATCTGTATGGAACCCTCAGCCAATGACGATCGAGATATCATGTCTTATCAGTAATGCTGCATGGCAAAACTGACAAAAAGGATCTTGGAAGTTAAAACTAGTCTTTAGTCTGTATAGGGTCCCGTCGTGCAATGTATTTTCTCTGAACGTAGCACAATCGTTTATCTTATATATTATTGTCAACATTTCCAAACGCACACTTAGACCAATTTGATTCACTGGAGAAAAAGCCTGGAAGAAGTGAAAAATACATGATAAAACTATGTGCCGCGATTATGTTTTTTTTGGTGTTTACACTCTTGCGTTCTGTGTTTTATATTCTTGAAAAATGGAGAGAGAGGGAAAAACCAGTCAATCCATCGCAAATAGAACACTGGGAATAGAATGTAATCAAAACCAAGCGAACATTGGGACCCCTGAACTTTTCCTCAAACTTAACAGAACCGATCCTGTTAATTACTTCACATAATTAAAGAGTAAAAGTGTAAGCTAGTGCGATAAGATCCTGGTTGGAGGATTAGTGCTATCACAGCACCAAGCCACAGGGGCATTGGCTGCTTTTCACACACCGAGCCTTTTAGGTAAAGTACAACCAACATATTGAAAAGTAGAGCATCTGCATTGAACAGATTCCATAAAAAATGAATGTATGTTTTTCTCTGCTGGGTGTGTTGTAATCACGTCCATCAGCGCACATAAGCAAACCACTTTTCCACATTAATAGAAGGCAGCTGTCAAGAAAAAAAGCATATTTTTTCATTCTCCGAGATAAAGATTTTCATTTATTTTGTTGTTGCTTTGAAAACTATTTTTTAATACTACTTTGGGAGCCGAGCAAAGGTCCTTCGTTTCTTATTAATACGCACAAGCTTGAAAGCCGTCAAGTCAATGTGGCAAGTTTTGAAAAGTGCTAGATGGAGGTAACGGGAAAAAGGATTAGCGTTTGTAATCTGAGAGTCAGCAGACAGGAGTAAAGAAAATCAATGAATATTAATAATACATAGTGCTTTGTTGTACAAACATCAACAGCTGGAATGGGCGGCTGTTTGCTTAGCTGTTTCCTGTATAAGAGAGAAGCGCGTAGGTCCGTGTAAAAGTTTAATTTATTTTTGCATGTTCAACTTGATAATGGAAGCAGCATTTCCTAATTTCCATTTGGAGAAACGCACTTTGACAAAGGAAGCTGGAGGAAGAACCCAAAGATTGCTGGCCATCAAAATAAAAGCTTAAAGATAATAATTAGGAGAATAAAGTTGTAATGCTAAGATACTTTTTTAGATTTGGGTTCAAAATGGAAAACCTAAAGAATGAACCAAGATCACTCTGACCCCTGCACCTGTCTGCGGCTGTGGCTCGGACCCCTGCACCTGTCTGCGGCTGTGGCTCTGACCCCTGCACCTGTCTGCGGCTGTGGCTCTAACCCCTGCACCTGTCTGCGGCTGTGGCTCGGACCCCTGCACCTGTCTGCGGCTGTGGCTCTGACCCCTGCACCTGTCTGCGGCTGTGGCTCTAACCCCTGCACCTGTCTGCGGCTGTGGCTCGGACCCCTGCACCTGTCTGCGGCTGTGGCTCTGACCCCTGCACCTGTCTGCGGCTGTGGCTCTAACCCCTGCACCTGTCTGCGGCTGTGGCTCTGACCCCTGCACCTGTCTGCGGCTGTGGCTCTGACCCCTGCACCTGTCTGCGGCTGTGGCTCTGACCCCTGCACCTGTCTGCGGCTGTGGCTCTGACCCCTGCACCTGTCTGCGGGTGTGGCTCTAACCCCTGCACCTGTCTGCGGCTGTGGCTCTGACCCCTGCACCTGTCTGATTGACATCAATCCTGTATTTGGAGTTGAATGATGACCCCACTTTGTGAGGCCATTGTGAAACAAATATTTCGCTATTGTTTATTTACCCTGTCTTTCCACATGAAGCAAAAACTAGTACAGAGATATGAACCATAAACCAGAAGAAACAATCTTCAATTTAACAGTTACACAGCTGAGTTTACCATTGACATGTCTCCAGCTCTTTTTAAACTATGGCATTCAAGAAAGTTAACACGTGAACACGACCTAGTTAAAAACATGCAGATTATGATGTAAATAACTGACATATTTGAAGCAGCGCGGTGTAAGATTCCTGGGAGCTGCTCTCCACCTGCATTACTCCACGGAAAAGGAAAGTTAAAACCTTTAGAACATTCTCCATGGAGATAGATTTGTTTTTTTTCCGTTCTTTGTAACGTTAAAGGCAAAGTAAGATCATCTCCATGGAGACAAGCAGGTGGCAGAGCCTCCACCATAAGTTACAAGTCAAGTTTGTGGAGAAACAAGCTCCTCACAGTAAGAGAGCATGGTTCGTTTCAGCACAAAAACACCTGTAATTAAGTCATGGCATTTATTTAAGTCTGGCTGAAATCTTACACAGTGATGAGTGTAATCTATTTTGGTTAATAATTACCTGACACATTTTGTATTATTTAACCATTCTGTAAATATTGAATTTCCCTTCATTCTGTTAAATTAAGCCATTCAGTGAGAACATTGAAGTTTTAGTTTGATCCTGTCACAGTACAGTCACAGTGAGCCGCGAGGAGAGCGCTCTTTGAGGTCATCATAAACAGCTCGAGACCACGACAGCTGCAACTAAACTCTGGCGCGCCCTTGGGTGGCACGCTGATGCCCACTGATGCAGGGGGCAGAGGGGAGGCAGACGTGAGGGGCAGCTGTCTCCGGGGCGGCCTCCGGGGAGTTAGCGCTCCACGGCCCAACACCAAACGGACCATAGACCGGTGGCGGACGGCTAAGACTGAATGACCACAGGCTCAGACGGCGTGAAGGGCAACGCTCTGCTCCTGAGGGAATGTGCTCGCCGAGTGACTTCCTGTCCTCCCAGATAAAGAATGAAACTTTCTTGTCTAGTCAGTCAAATCTAGTCACGCTGCCATTTTGAATCAAGCCTGATGTTACAGACACAGAGTACGTGTGATGCAGTGTCATGTTAGTGCAAACATTCAACAATATATAAGAGTGAGAACCGTTAGAACCCAATATTGCACTCATTCATATTGCACTCATTCATATTCATATTGCACTCATTCATATTGCACTCATTCATATTGCACTCATTCATAAGTGCACTCATTCATATTCATATTGCACTCATTTATATTGCACTCATTCATATTGCACTCATTCATATTCATATTGCACTCATTTATATTGCACTCATTCATATTGCACTCATTCATATTGCACTCATTCATATTCATATTGCACTCATTCATATTGCACTCATTCATATTGCACTCATTCATAAGTGCACTCATTCATAATTGCACTCATTCATAATTGCACTCATTCATATTGCACTCATTCATATTGCACTCATTCATATTCATATTGCACTCATTTATATTGCACTCATTCATATTGCACTCATTCATATTGCACTCATTCATATTGCACTCATTCATATTCATATTGCACTCATTCATATTGCACTCATTCATAAGTGCACTCATTCATATTTCACTCATTCATAATTGCACTCATTCATATTGCACTCATTCATATTGCACTCATTCATATTGCACTCATTCATATTCATATTGCACTCATTCATATTGCACTCATTCATAAGTGCACTCATTCATATTTCACTCATTCATAATTGCACTCATTCATATTGCACTCATTCATATTGCACTCATTCATATTGCACTCATTCATAATTGCACTCATTCATATTGCACTCATTCATAAGTGCACTCATTCATATTTCACTCATTCATAATTGCACTCATTCATAATTGCACTCATTCATAATTGCACTCATTCATATTGCACTCATTCATATTGCACTCATTCATATTGCACTCATTCATAATTGCACTCATTCATATTGCACTCATTCATATTGCACTCATTCATATTGCACTCATTCATAATTGCACTCATTCATATTGCACTCATTCATATTGCACTCTCTTATCTTTTAAATTAATAACGTTAATATCATTTAATGCTATTTTGTGTTGTCGGCGGTACTTTATAAAACAAATTTGATAATAATTGATTTTATTTATATTGTAGAAATCAATCATCTAAGTGCGGCGGATCCGTAAACCAAGTAATCAAATAACTGCAGCCTTAGTATTATAATCATTGTCTTCCATTATTTACTTTACAGTCTAGATTTCCCATGGTTTAGCGAGAGCTACTTGACTGCAGACTAACATTTATACAGTGCTTTCTTTTATTTTTTTGGACTCTCAAAGATGCCGCTCAATACAAGAAGCAACGTTCTATCGAAATTGAGTCGATAAAACAGCGACAGCCTTAGATGGAGAACCGTTAGATGCCTTTAAATCATGAACCATTTAATTCAGCCATCCAAAGGGTATATTTACACTGGTTACAGAAGGTGCGGGATGGATAAATTCCCTTGAGACGAGATGAGACGCAAGGTTGGGTCCATTAGAACAAGACGAGCGTTGAACATCATTTCTAATCAAAATACATCGTGCGATACAGTTTGATTGTTTGATTTATTATTCTTTATAGGTTCTCAGGAGGTCCGAAACCTTTTTTTTTCCGTCCAGGGCCAATCTCACAAGACAATTTACCAATCTTATGGCAATTTTATCTTGCAATAGCTTGTGACACAATATCCCATCTTTAGTTAGAGGCGACCAAGACCTCTGAAACCCATTTGACGCTATCATCAAAAGACGAGTACCTTTCAAGAAGCTGATGCGAGTGGGTGTATTCCTCGAGTCGTAGGTTTGTTTACGTGCGTGTTGAACCAACGCTGGTTAAAAGGAGCAACGACAACCAATATCTCTGCATTTTTACACAACCTTTTTGCAGAACATATAGAGCTGGGTTGAAATAATCGATTTTCCGATTTTTAATTGATTAACATTTTAATGACCGATTATCGATTCGTACGTCCAAAGATCAATTTAAAAAAAAATAATAATAATAATATTTTTTTTAATTATTATTTTTTTTTTTTAAATTTAAATTATTTTCTACATTTCCCTCAGTGAACTAGAAGAAGATGATTCAGGACTCCAAGGTAGATTGACCCTTAACTTTTCATCAGTCTTCCAGCCATCAGTAACTACCAATACTTGTAAGATTTGCTGTTTAATATTGATATAATACTAGTTTTAATATGTTGCTTCTCTACACAGTCATGAAGTGAAGGAAACGGTTCAAATACATTTTTCATTTTTAATAACATTAACCCCCGGATCGAATCGAAATCGGATCGAATCGGAAATCAGATCGAAATCGGAGCGAATCGGATGGGATCTGAGAAATCGGAAAAAATCGATTTTGAAACGTAAAAATCTGAATCAAATCGATTCTTGAAATGTGAATCGAAACCCAGCTCTAAGAACATACAGATTGAGCTTTTAAAATGAACCGTAAAATCAAAGTTTGCCCGCGATCCTAAACAACGTTCTCCAGACTTATAAAGTTTTCCCGGCACAACTTTGCTTCCCGAACACGTCTTTGTTTATCTGTGAAATAGTTGGCCAATAATTAAGCATGCCGGAGTGACACTTTGGAATTATCTGCCTCTTCCTGTGTTTGGGGAAGCTGCTCGTCCATATTGATGTTGACAATTACACGCTGTGATTAATGGAGAGACGGGCAGAGCGTTGTATCCAAAGTGTTTTCTTCTTCCTGCGATGAAAGCTTACATCCCAGCTCTATGCCATGATTAGGACGCTGAGTGAAAGCTTTACGGCCGCTCAAATGATGCCACTGCGGCTGGCGTAATTGCAACTGGTATTGTTGAGCGTGTTTTCTAATAAAGAGTTTGGTGCTTTGCTCGACAGATCCATGGCGTGATTATAATGTGCTAAAATGGCTATCTTTTAGCCGCTGTTCCATCATCAGAAACATGGGCTTTGGTTTACTTAATTGTGTGTATATTTCTTGTGGTAATCCATTTGCCTATTTTGCTTACAGGACACATATTATGCAAAGTATTATTATTTTTTGAGCTTTTAACAGTTTGTTGAACCGTCTTCAAAAACACAGCAAGAGCAGTATTTATTTTGCTTTATTTATGAGTGTTTTAGTCATCTTGTTTACGAGTTCTTGCATAAAAAGCTGTGTGGGTTTTGAGGCATATATTATTTAAAGTATTAAAACATGAGATAACAAAATTACGGTTCTAAAGAGCAGGTTAAAAGGGCAATAACAACACAAAAAATGCATAATATGTGCCCTTGATATTGCCACAGAAGCTAACTCGCAATTTGTAATCTTGAACATACAGTCTGCCTTTAGTTTTTTTAGCTTTAAAACCAAGTTGTAATCAAATATATAATTAAGAATGATGTGAAAGTTGTTGACCTCCACTGCTTTATGTGATCATGTGATAATCCTTGAAACTTATCAGACTCATTCAGAACTTCAGCATTAGCATTTATCATGTTGAGTTCATTCCAACGCTGCAAGGCTGATCGCTTTGTAATTGATCCATTTGTCTTTAAAAAAAGAAGGTTTTCTTTTACTAAATTCCACCCAGATGAAGATAAAGTGACACTTGAGGAAAACACATTTTAGTTCTTAACAAAATCACTTCATGTCTTGAGTCATTTTGATGTAGTTTAGTCTGAGTCATAAAACGTATTTATTCATGAACCTTTATTTGACCAGGTAAGAACATTACTTCCTCCAGTCGGTCTGCACTCCAGGTACAAACAGGAACAAACAAGCTGCAAATGTCATGAGCACAGTGCATAATGACACTCTCACAATAATGGCATTTAAGTACAACGTGTTATTTTTGTCAGTAACGAGTAATCTAGCTACTTACACTTTCCTCTGCCATAATGCCGCTATAGTTACTGTCAGTGTAACGCGGCTCGTTATATTACTGTAAATCTCTCCTCTCATTCACAAGTTTGATTCATGTTTTTTTGGGGGAAATAAAGACGAGCGACATGAGAAAGTAGAGGCAGTGATTGGCAAAAAAAAAAAAAGATTGACAGTGAATTGTGACCAATCAAAAGCAGTAGGAGTAACTCACACGCAGCTTTGTGCTATTCTATTCCAAAACATGTGAAAATATGCAGCTGGATTTTGTGGATATTTGTTGTTATTTATCGACAACCGCGTGAGAGCCACAGCCGTCTTCTTTCTCATAAGTTATTTTAATAACTCTTTGGCTGTTCTCTTGTGTTTTACAAGTGCCCACGCGCTGTCATGCAGCCTGCATATGTATTTTATGCTCTGATATCAGTGTGCGTTTGACCAGTGTTTGCTGCAGAACGGCAACCCTTGTTTGTTCTGCGTTTTCGTGATAGCTCAGGTTGGGTCTGGAGGCGAATCGCTTATAACTGGTTGTAGTGCTTTTGGGGATTTGCAGGCTAAAACAGGCAGACATGAGCAAAGTTTTACGTTTTATGCAGCACTGGTGAGTGGTGATCTCTTTTAGATAGTTTTGTAGTTTAATAGATACTTTAGCTGATGACTAGTCACTTAAACCATTCAATAATGCAGTAACTAACACAATTATGTTTGGGGAGAGTAACGCGTTGTTATATCCTATTACTTTTTTGAAGTACAATGATACACAGTATTTAGTGATTAAGTAGTTTATGACTTTTAATGGGCTTGAAGAGTGAAGCAGGATTTGTTACGATAGTATAAAAGGCTGTGTATAGTTCAGTGATTCTTTTACCGAACAATTCCAATTCAAAGTTCGATCTGTATCATTTCACCGTAACTTATTTGCTACACAATTTTTTATTGAGGTGGTTATGTTTTTCACTGTTAAAAGGACGGTGAACTCTGTTGAGAATATGTTGTAGCCATGAAAGCAGGTGAGATGCACTGTCTTTTTCGATTTAGACGGACAGTTCCGCCTTTTAATTCATCCCAGATACAAACCATCACGCATCAAACGCAAATGGAATCCCACACACCGGTTAGACGTAATAACCGCCTGCTACTTCAGCCCCGTCGCTGTCCCTGCCCAGTTAGCACTTAACGAACGGGCCGTCACTGTCTACATGCCCTAATATGTTGGCTCGTCTGCATTGGGGCTCAGACAGGCCAAATGATACCAGACACCTTCATCACATCCGCAGCCACTCTCTCTCTCCAGCCCGCGGAGCCACATTGATGCATTCCAGACAGTTTTATCCAAATAACAATACAGCGACCGTTTGGAGTTGTCCGCAGACACCTCCAGCGCACTTTAACGCCGGGCTGCGATGCATCCTCGAGTCGATCGGACTGCTAATGTGTTCTGGCAAAGAGCTAAGCAGTTGTTCGTTTGTAATTATGCTGCTTCTTTCGTCCAGACGCTGATGTGTTTGGATGGAGGAGGTGAGGTGTAAGGGTTTTGTTTGTACCGTAGATCAAAATGTCTGGAGAAGTCGACGTAAAAGCATTCGGTAGGTCTGTAATGTGTAATGGAGATGCAGGATCTAACTTTTCTAATGAGGGTTGGCTCTTGATAAGAAGAGGAGAAGTAATCAGAGATGTATAAGGAGAGTGTTGGGTCGGAGAGTTCAGAATCAGATGTGGAACTACAGGGATGTGACGAGTATTCTATTGTGTGAAGTTTTTCCATGTATTTTGTATCTACTTTGGACTGAAATGGAGTGGTCCGTTACCCCAGTGCTACAATGAAAGCAAAAAACAAACAAAAAAGTGAGTCAAACATTTGGATTTAACTGCTCTACTGTCTCAGCAGCTCTAACATGCAGAGGCTGTTCTAGAGCCCGGGCCCCGCCACAGAGAACGCTCGCTTTCTGTTTTTCAACTTGGGCTCATCCAGGAGGAGCGCATGGTACGGGCAGGAACATGGTGCGACAATAACAGGGAGTCAGACCATTTAAAGACTTAAAAACTATGAGCAACATTTTAAATTGGACTCTGTGGATAACTGTAAGTGCAGTGATGCCAGGACTGGGGTCATGTGCTGGTGACGCCTTGTACCTGTGAGCAGCCGCCACATTCTGCACTAACCGAGAGCGTCTGAGGGCGGTCAGATCGAGAATGTAATAAAGAGAGTTGCAGTAATCTAGTGAATGAATGAATCACTCTTTCAAGCCTCATCCTTACCTCAGAAGGCAAGTATGGTTTTACTTTAGCCAGTAGTCTCAGCTGAAAAAAGCTGGTTTTGACCTGTTGACTTGTTTATCCAGTTTAAGAGATGAATCCATCAGTAAGATTTCTCACAACTGGGAGGTTAAAAGAACACTATCCACCGCTCGTAATACATGTGAATCACCAAAAACTCTGTTGAATCAATGTTGAATAAAAACATACCTCTTTTTTCTCCAACACTTTTACATAAACAGTGTATATTTACAGTACCTGCCAGTACATTTCACTTCCATTGGTACAAATGATGCCGTTTCAGCCGTTTCTATTACGGGGTCAAAACCAGGACAGTAGTAGTAGGTGAAGTAGTTAGGGCCAATAACCTCTTTTCACTTGCTCCATTCTACATGCTGGTAAAGCTCTTCTCTCCCCTTAGCTAAGGTCAACGCAGGGTCAACCCTCTCCCTGATTAAACCCATTACTCCCTTGACCTGTGGATTGCACCGTGTACGCCCTTAAGTACTTCTCCTGTAATTTTTGGGTTCCTTTTCCCCTGATGCGCGATCCGTAATTGGAACGCGCTAATCTTCATGCCTATAAGCCTGGCGGAGTGCTACGTGCTCACCGCCGCCGCCGCTGCTGAGGCTGGCGCTCCTTAAGCTAATGGCTAATTCCGGCCGAGGTGCCTGGTCAGAGAGCTTTTAAATGCTCATTTGCGCCGTCTGCCCGCGGGTGCATTACCGGCTCCCTTATTAGTCATCCGGTCGTGCCATACAAAGTGAGCGATGGTCAGCGGGCAGGGCACAGATGCTGCGTGTTGATGGTGATGATAGAGGCAGTTTAATGGGTATTCAACCATGCCAAATACGCTCATCAAGCCAATTCAGGCACACATTACTGTATGCTAATATTACTTTTATTTAGTTGGAAGATAACAATGATGGACGGAGCACTAAGAATCGCTCTAAGACTAAGGTTGTTATCTAAGCAGGCAATGGTATTATGGAAATATAAAGGACATGTACGCTAAATCAACTTTAATGAGCATGTTTAATGCTTTCCCTTCTGAACCCGTGGTATTTTTTCCACTTTCTTCTCGTTTTCCTTTTCCCTGATGTTGCCATCATTTGGTATTTCCACGTCGACCACAACGGCTACTTTAAAACTAACCCAGATATTCAAATGAAATGCCACTACAAAGAGTCAAAGCCGGCATGGAATTAGTTTTGTAGTTTCACGACTCTTTTTGTATTTTAGCACTAATCCGTGTTGCTAATCTCCAAGCTGCTGTTGGTTGTATTGACAGAAGTGGCAGATTACTAGTTGTTGAGTGCGAGGTTGGTCAATAGAGCTGTCAGGCTGTATGTCTCACACCAACACCTGGGATTAGCTGTTTGGATTTCCGTTGTGGTTATTTAACAAGAACACATTGCCATTATCTATTCATTATGTTCTGACTATTTTAATTTAAAATATGTTCATCACAGTGGTTTAGTAATTCAATTTAACACTACCTTACATACAGGAGCGGTATTTTCTTGAATCGCTCACCAAGTGTTAACTGCTCTGCATGTTTCATCTATAAATATCTATAAAAATGATGGTGTCTAAACAAAGTGTGACATTTTGGGCTATTTGACAAATAAATGTGGTCTGTGTATGCAACAACCCACGTCTCCCGCAGCGTTATCTCCAAATGAAATGGTTTTGAATGTTATCATGGTTATAAAAATAATATTTCTATTGTGTACCTTGGCATTACTACTAAAACAACTCTTAAAACACCGAGTATCTCTCAATGTGTATTTGTTTTTGTAAATGAATGCGGGGAAGATGATTGAATTCCTGTTTTGGTAAGACTGCAGCTCATAGAGAATTAGCAAACAAAGCCTTGAATGGAGACTCCTTTGAGAAGAAAATTGTGATCTCCTGGATAATAGTTCTTTTGAAGCATCTGCTCTTGGAGAAAGCTCAATTTTCTGCTTAATTAAGTCATTGTAGAAAATCTGTCAAAGCGCTTGGATTTGCGCAGAGGAGCATCGCACAATAAGAGTTGTATCTAATTTAACTAATACGCTTTAGATTTTACACTGAAAGAATTATAGACTCAGGGTGTGTTCACATCTACACACACACACACCACAAAGGACTAAATCCAGAATGAAATATGGAAAAGACCAGGGTTGAACCAGGACTAAACCAGAACCAAATCAAGTCTATATCAGAAGTAAACTGGCTTAAATTTGCACCGAACACGTACAATTGTGGGTCAAACGGGTCAAGCGTTCTGGGTTTCAATGCTACCACTGCCCACATAGTAACCTGAGATAAAGCATGTGGCGCACTGTGTGACTTTTCTGATTACGTTGGCAGGAAACGCTCTACAGTATGTCAATGAACTGATCTATTTATTACTCTAAAATACCTCACTGTGAGTAGGGTCACCTCTCCACAGATCTGACCAGCACAGAGACAAACAGGTGACACTACCAGGGACAAATACAGGTCAGATAAGGATTGGATTATTACTGCTGATGCTATTCACCTTATATTGCCCAGTTTTGCCTCTTTTTTGCTTCGAATTCCGTTATTTTGGCGTTTCCGATTGAGCAGGAATTCTGTTCACTTTAGCAGAGAACAATGGAAAAGTCTCAAATGTTCAACGTTCATGTGCACTAACAAGTCGACAATGCGGCTTTTGTAGTCTGTGTAGAACGTATTGTTTGTTGAGATCGGCAGCTCTATTTGAACTAATACAATTGGAAAGAGGGACACAATTCATGGCGGCGCCCGCGGAAACTTCCAGAATAAGAAGAATATTGAGTGTTAACATGTTTAACATCTTGTCAGCTTTGGTTCCAAATCAAAAAGCCACATAACAGCAGAGATATCAACCATGGGATGTTCCCGTTTGTAGGTATTCAGTATTGCATCAGTAATGACTACATTTCAAACTGAAGTTATGACTCCTGTGTGATAAACAAGTGAATCGTAAACCTTTTCAGTTCCAGACCTCGTCCCCTAATGACAAAATAATTCAAGACTCTTTCGAAATTCAGAGGCAAATATCTACATTTTAAAAACCTTGCCCAGATGATGCCCTGACATGGCATTAATATGATGCAGGTGTATAAAGGCCTTACCCACCTTTCAAAATCAAGAATATTACAATATCATGTGAACACGACCTGTTACAGCCTCCTGAGTGAATCCCCAGCCTGTTCGCACCGCGTGGATTTGAAAACCCTATTAATATTATGCTAATGTTTGGGGTTATTGCTGGATTGGCATTTTTACAGATTAATTTTAGCGCTGGGATCCATTCTGTTGCCCACGCAGCGGCTTAGGTCGCCCTGTCGACGGAACATGCTTTTAACATCGCCCGTGTCAGGGGTAATTTGTGCCATGACTCAAGTGGGTCTGTTCCGACGCAATTAGTTTATTTTCTTTGTGTAATGAGAGCATGCCCCGAGCTGCCTGGCTTCAAGGGACACCCAAACACAGATTTTCTGGGGCTGTTGCCTATTCATACCTGCGAAATCTGGTTAACTGAGACCACAATAGTGAATAAGATCCAATTTGGAACCCATTTCTCAAGAAGATTGTTGATGTTGTTTTCTATAGTTTTCTACTATTTGCACATTGAGGTCAGACACCAAGTAGATCTCTTTTGACAATCGATGCCAGATCATGTTCAGACCCTTTTAACAGTGATATTTTTTACTATATTATGACCTAATATATAGTCTATGTAGATTCTTATGTCCATCCATATTGCATTTAATCATCACAGGAGAGTTTTCATTACAAAAACCTTGAAAAATATATAAAGATGGTGAACTGTCCATTTTTTTAGATTGCAATAAAAATGTATAGCCAATGATATAGTCAAATATCCTGAGGGGGAGGGATTTGAAGATGAATGGCTGAAATACATTTTGCTGAAATAACTGACAATTACCTGACTCACATAATATGGTAATTTTCTGGAAATAAATAAATAATTGTATTGTATTCTATAATGTTTTATGTTGATGTTTAATGTTCATTTAAAGCCATTTTTGCCTTTTTTTGTGTGTTTACTGTAGCAGTTCATTCTAACCATAGAAGTGGAAATCTCTTGTGTTGTGTAGAGGCCACATTCTGCTCCACTGGTTTTGTCACAGCCACAGTAAGACACGGGGCCCAATAGGGGGCCCTGATTGTGCCTGTGACAAAGCCAGAACTTTCACTCTGCACTTTAACTGTGCACAATTCCTCTCATTGTATATATTTTGGGGTATAAATCCTGAAATAAATTGCTTCACTCATTGGGACTTTTTTAGCTATAAACAGACAAGGCACATGTATAGGTTCCCCCAGTTCCACAAAAAAAATCTAGTTTTATTTAAATCACACACAGACTCTTTCGAATTTGTCAATTTCCAGGTTGAAACTGGACTAAATGGGATTTTATTGTGAACATTGTGTACCTTAACCTTTCCTTTTTCCTTGAATCTAGTTGATGTATTTTTTAGTTATTTCTTTTTCTGGTCCTGCCCTGTCTGTTTTTTTTTTCTCTTTAGTTCTGTCTTTACCTCTGAAAAAAAAGACAATGCAACATAAACTATTCATGGGTTTCAGTGTGCTGTTTGTAGGTGCCATTTGGAGGACTTTAGATAAAGAAGATATCATTTTGATACTTGATTGCCTTAAGGTTTAACAATGATTCTATTGCATTGCCTTCTTCAGATCAATATAGTTTGAGCCTGGGGGCCTCAAACTGCATTTTACTTAAGGACCCTCACAAAGCAACACATGGCCCCGTTTATTCACCCATCCACCCATCCTCTGCGCAGGTACTCATAAGTTCTTGACTGAGGGGGAGCATCTGGAGATCACAGGCATCACCAAAGAACAGTCAGGAGCATACGAGTGCATCGCGTCCAACGACATCTCCAACCCCGACATCCGGACTGTGCAAGTCACAGTCAACTGTAAGTATATTTCCATTTCCATCCGTTTTAGACACTTTCTCATTTCAAGAATTTCTATCGTTCTTCAGCTGTGATAGATGGAGCTTTATGGGAAAGTGGAACCATCCTCCTGAGATGTCCTTCTCCAGGCTGATTTTGATCACATTCGGTTCACTTAATAACTCTTGCTTAATGTACACTGAATTATTATTATTAGACACAACATGAGCAAGATTGGCAATAATAACTACTGTAACTATATGTATTTTTACTACTCTGATAATGACAATCACGATCTTAACATTTTACATTTGAAACATTAATTTTTCATGCAGCTTTTTAGTTTATAGTTTATTTTTTATTAAGTCATATTTAGCTAAATCATTTTTCAAATTATATTTTTTGTTATTATTTCATTTATCATTTTAATTTTATAATTATTATTTTTTTGAGCAGACCAAGTTTTGTTATTTTTAGTAAGTCAAATTTAACTAAATCATTTTTCAAATCATATGTTTTGTTATTATTTCATTTATCATTTTTTTTTTTTTTTTTTTTTTTTTTGAGCAGACCAAGTTTTGTTATTTTTAGTAAGTCACATTTAACTAAATCATTTTTCAAATCATATTTTTGTTATTATTTCATTTATATATTTTTCATTTTAGTTTATTTTTATTTTTTTTGAGGAAAGCAGTCTTTGAACATAAAGTACAATGGGCAATTCATCAAAAAGCATGTTTACAATGAGAATGTGAACATGTTATTGCTTTTTCCTCCTAGATCCTCCCTACATTTCCAAAGCCAGAGGTACGGGGACAGCGGTGGGACAAAAAGGCGTGCTGCAGTGTGAGGCGTCGGCGGTTCCCAGAGCAGATTTCGAGTGGTACAAAGAGGACCGCAGGTGAGCAGCGTGTCTGTTTGAAGTCAAGGCTATTCTCACACCAGGAACATTGGGCTGCAGGCGGTGCACAAGGGCTCGCTCACAAGAGATTCTCTGCTCACATGAAAAAAGACTGCACACGGTTATAACAGTCAATAAGTGCCGGGAGGAATGGATGAAAAAATACAGGTATTTTTGCACATTCAAGTACCGAGAAAAGTCCCTCTAATCTCCGCACAGTTCATGTTCACACAGCGACAGTGGCTAAAAGTGGGTTTAATATGAGCATGTGTGCATTCCTCTGGGGTCAAGACTCCCCTGTAAAAGAGATTCTCAATATCAGAATACAATGGTCAATAAATAAATAAAACAATCTATGCCAGGGGTGTCCAAACCTTTTTCACCGAGGGCCGCATTTTGAAACTTATACGGAGCAAAGGGCCACAAACAACCTGACAATGTCAAATTTGAAAAGTGATTCATTTGAAGTTTTGCATTTGACATAGTTTTGATGAGCCTCCACACCTTTCGGAAGACTTGGAACATTAGTATTAAGTTGGTTTTACATCAAAATGCTTGAATTTTTATAATTTTACAGTAAATGTACTTCTATTTGTTGTTTGGGCCAATTTAGCAGGAAGCCAGAGGGCAAAAAAAATGGCTTAAGGGCCGCATTTGGCCCCCGGGCCGTAGTTTGGACATGCCTGATCTATATCTGTGGCTGTAAAGAAAATGTTATCTTTCCTCTTCCCGCTCAATTGTAAAACTGTAAACTTGTGTAAACTGTGAAGCACAAAATGCTCAAACAAACAGAATTTAATGAACAATTATTCACAGTTGGTCACAATTTTAATTACTATTTACAAATTAAGGGTTTTATTTTTGGACCTCCTACTTCCAAGTCATTTCGCACGCGAATCAGACAAGTTAGTGTAAAAAGCCCCCACGTCTGGCCCCGGTCCCTTGTTCCTACGCGGTGTGAACACACATCAAATGGGGACTGGTGCTAAAAAAGTACCAGCCACTGATTAAAGTTCTGACAGTGCGAAACTTCTGAAGCTACAGTCAATAGTGAGATTGGCTAGTTAGTTTGGACTTCAGCACTTCATGATCCAGTCTCTTTTTTCATACCCTAGGCATGTATTTCTGCAAAAAATAACCGTGAAAATCACACAAACATTTGATTTTTTTTTTACAATTTTACCTCTGATTTGACAAGAGGTTTTGAGATTGGTACATTACTGAGAAAATCACCTGTTTATATACTGTATATTGGTATTATAACTATACTATACCACCATACTACTGTGACTGTCCAATAGACTCTGGACCATGGACAATCCAGTCACTCCAAGTTTGGTCACTTCTCACCGAAATGTCTCCTCAGCAGCACTGAAAGACGGAGCAAATGTAGACATATCTAAAAATAATGAATACGTAAATAAATAAGTAATTCTAATAAGCAGGGAGGCCAAGTTAATGCCATACTACGGAACATTTGGGAAAAGTTCTTGCCAAATCCTGAAAAACATTCTCTTTTCATAATGTAATGATGAAATGTATCTAAATTGTGCTTTTTTTTTTACTTTTTAATCAACTGCATTGCGATCAAGTTTACCAAAATGATGGGATTATCTGTAAATAAATAATCCCTTTCACACATTTTCACAGAGATTTTGATGTAATGAGATGCACTAAGTCTTCACGGCTGTTTCTTCTCATAATGTGCTCAAATAATCCAAATCAAAACACTTAATTAACATTATTTGCACACACACACAAAAAGAGTCCATGACACTTACGAGTACAGATATTTAGCTGTAATTGGTTTTA
This sequence comes from Eucyclogobius newberryi, assembly GCF_026437365.1. Taxonomy (NCBI): domain Eukaryota; kingdom Metazoa; phylum Chordata; class Actinopteri; order Gobiiformes; family Gobiidae; genus Eucyclogobius; species Eucyclogobius newberryi. The sequence continues at coordinate 24,116,967 of NW_027315779.1, read as the reverse complement.
AGTGAACGGCTCTGTGGCTTGGAGAGTTACAGTAGAAAATAGAGGATTGGTTCTGAGCGTCCCCAGTGTTGCTTAAGCTCATCTCCGCAGCCTCTGGAGCTCTGCTAAATGGTCCCTGACGGAGACGGCCACATCAGCCACACAGTCGCCACAAAGGCCCAGAGCGGGGACACGGTGCCTGATAACAGTGACGAGCGGCCGCAAATGGAAGAAGCCAGTGTCGCACGCGCAGGAGGGAAACTAAAGCGCTGACGGAGGGGGCGATACTGGGAAGCTCAAGGCGCAAAAAACAAGAAAGTGACAACTGTTAAGTACTACCAAGAAACGGAATCATTCCAAATATAATCGAATAAGTGATTCAAAATTGGTTGAAGCTTGGATTTTAGTATTTGAGAGCAAACTGCTGCCTTTAAAAGCATGTTTTATAGAGGGCGGTTTTATAAAACTGGCCCGACTTCTCTCTGGACGGAGCATAAACACAGGAGTTCTTAGTCTGTTTCACCAGTCTCACTCAGGATATTCCCAGTCTGACTCAGGATATTCCCAGTCTCACTCAGGATATTCCCAGTCTCACTCAGGATATCAGGATATTCCCAGTCTCACTCAGGATATTCCCAGTCTCACTCAGGATATCAGGATATTCCCAGTCTCACTCAGGATATTCCCAGTCTCACTCAGGATATTCCCAGTCTCACTCAGAATATTCCCAGTCTCACTCAGGATATTCCCAGTCTCACTCAGAATATTCCCAGTCTCACTTAGGATATCAGGATAGTCCCAGTCTCACTCAGGATATCAGGATATTCCCAGTCTCATTTAGGATATTCCCAGTCTCATTTAGGATATCAGGATATTCCCAGTCTCACTCAGAATATTCCCAGTCTCAATTAGGATATCAGGATTTTCCCAGTCTCACTCAGAATATTCCCAGTCTCACTCAGGATATCAGGATATTCCCAGTCTCACTCAGGATATTCCCAGTCTCACTTAGGATATCAGGATTTTCCCAGTCTCACTCAGAATATTCCCAGTCTCACTCAGGAGATCAGGATATTCCCAGTCTCACTCAGAATATTCCCAGTCTCATTTAGGATATCAGGATAGTCCCAGTCTCACTCAGGATATCAGGATATTCCCAGTCTCATTTAGGATATTCCCAGTCTCATTTAGGATATCAGGATATTCCCAGTCTCACTCAGAATATTCCCAGTCTCAATTAGGATATCAGGATTTTCCCAGTCTCACTCAGAATATTCCCAGTCTCACTCAGGATATCAGGATATTCCCAGTCTCACTCAGGATATTCCCAGTCTCACTTAGGATATCAGGATTTTCCCAGTCTCACTCAGAATATTCCCAGTCTCACTCAGGAGATCAGGATATTCCCAGTCTCACTCAGGATATTCCCAGTCTCACTCAGGATATCAGGATATTCCCAGTCTCACTCAGGATATTCCCAGTCTCACTCAGGATATCAGGATATTCCCAGTCTCACTCAGGATATTCCCAGTCTCACTTAGGATATCAGGATTTTCCCAGTCTCACTCAGAATATTCCCAGTCTCACTCAGGAGATCAGGATATTCCCAGTCTCACTCAGGATATTCCCAGTCTTACTTAATTAAAGCAACTATACAATGCTTTAAGACCATGGAGCGGACACGCCACCAGGACCTTTATGACCTAAAGTGTTTGGTTGTTTCTAAATGATGTTCAAATGAAAAAAGTCCGTGTTGTAATTTGACTTCAAAGTGACTTCATGTCATTAATAAAGAAAGATGACAATATGTGAAAAAGATTGGTTTAGGCGCATATTTTAATATGTCAACATCTGATAAAAGTAAGCCTATAAATCATACGATTAATCGAATAATAAAATCATGTTTTGTGAATGTATTAAAAGTGCAGAGTTCAGAGTGTCTTTGAGTCTGCTCCAGACCAGTCTGAGGTCAAACTTACCCAAGAGACTGAGTGAGGCTCAGACTGAGCTTCATGAAACTCAAATGACAAAGTGAGTCACGCTTGGTCATTAAGTCTACGCTTAGAAAGTGAATGACTTTTATCAAACAGGCGTTTGCTCGATCCCACACTGTTCAACAAGTGTAGGAGGATACATGTTATATATGATATATGATATATGATATATGATATATGATATATGATATATGACATATGTACCAAATACAGATCCAACGCCCCAAATGAGTTAATGACCGTTAATCATTGACTGAGGTTCAGGAGGTGGACCACGCCTCAACCTCCTACTCCTCCTCCTGTGACCACTCCTATAATTACCCAGAAGCCCTATTTATACAGGATTATCCCAGCATCTGTGGCTGTCTCTGCTCTCTCAAACCCACCCACCCCATGTCTCTTTCATCTTCACCTTAACACATCACCATCTAAAGGAAGGGGGATCTGAACCGGCCGGACTGATCACCCCATCCTGAGTCTGACCCAGCCAACTCTAATCGATCTATCATTGTCATGCTCACTATTATCGATAAAAATTCTCTTGTATTCCATTGTTGTGACGTGGTCCTTCCAGTTAAGACTTGCACACAATTCAAAGAGGGAAAGTATTGTGTTGAATTAAAGTACAACTTAGAGGTTTTGTATTCTTTTGGTATCACATTTGCAAACATCATTTTCCCCAGCTCCACCACAGCAGCAGAACAAGTAGCCTCCTCAGTCTACCTTTCTCCTCCTCTTCACCTTTCAGAAACAGATGTCCCACTCTCCGATGGGGACCAGGTCAAAGCACCATTCTTTCAGACTCACTCGTCCGCCTCTCCAGGTTACATTTCTATCACGTCGCTTGACTCAGCGCTGTGTTCTGTCCGCAGACTCTCCAGCGGACTGAACGGCGTGCGCATCGAGAACCAGGGCAAACAGTCCCTGCTGGTGTTCTTCAACGTGTCAGAGGAGGACTATGGCAACTACACCTGCGTGGCCACCAACAACATGGGCATCACCAACGCCAGTATAATCCTCTATGGTGAGAGCAGCAGTGTTTAGCTGCGATAAAGGCCGTAATATATGCATAACTTAGGCTTTAAACACATATTTTTAGCTTTTAACCATAACGTTGTTCCCTCACATACATAAGTTGTGTTTAACTTCATACACATTTGTTTGATGAATCCTGTTTAGTAAATCCTCTTCCCTCACAGACTTAGAAAATACTGCATTTCAAATTTCCCAAATGTGTGACGTCGGAGGTAGAGCTGGCTTTATGTCTATAACGGAGCTGTTTTAAGCCTTTCTATTGTCAAAGCGTTCAATACAACTGCGTGCTTGCGTTAGCATGACCGGGGCTAAGTTAGGATTGTTTATCTCCCCCTTGGTGCGCAACATCATGTTTAAAGAGCATACGACAGGCTGGACGACTCACTGAACTAAAATGCAGTTAAGATACATATATTTAGAATTTTGCAGAAGAAAATTATGAAAATGTTAAAACAGAATAGCACATTTTTTAGGTTTATAATTCCATTTCCTGTTTGTAATTAATGACATCACACGCGGAAATTACCCAGCGAACACTGGCCAAAAATGTATCTAATGTCACTTTTTAATTTTTTTTATTAGACAAATAGAAATTTGAGAGCGACTTTATTTTTGTTGAATTCATGTTTAGACGTTTCAAAAAAATTGTAAATGTAAAATTGTAAAATACTTAATATAAATATAATAAACTTTGACTGGAATGAGTCCGCAAATGCCTACTACTGTAAAAATGTATATGCACAACAGGTATAAATACACCAAATACGCACTTTAATGGCCAATGACAACACTAAAAATGATGCATGTTACTGTATACGTCTTAAAGTATTGGTGTTGAGACTTCTAACATGCTTTTTATCTGCTGAAATGACACTAAACCATGGTTAAAAACGCAGCATGAAATCCGTTCAGCATACTGCGAATAAAAAAGAAAATAATCCTGACCCAGAGCCCTATGCTGTTTTATACCTTTGCAGTTCAGCTCCCAGTTTCCATGGTAATTGCACTTTGAATACAAAGCCTTGCCTCCTGTGGTGTATGGTAACATAATGGCAGAAGATAGTGGCTCAAAGGAGATAACCTGAGCTCCAGCACAGGTCCAGCTCCACTAAAGAAGACGACGCCACACACCCACCTTCATGTTAAAGAGGCTCGAGCTGGAGGTCGTCATGCTAATGTCCGGATCACAAAGTCCTCCTCCGCACAAAGAGAAGCATCACCTGCAGACGCTTACAGGCTTTAGTTTGAGGCGTGATGTAACAGCTACAAGATGCAATGCCTTCTATGAAAGAGTGGAAGTGATGATCTCTCAAAGGAGACGTATTATGTAAAGATAACTTATTTTTTTTTACCATGTTACGACGGCATTTTATGGAGTATTTTGTATTTTGAGTCCTTCATGTTTGTGCAACACGCTCCCCCCTGTATGTAGTTTAGACAGGCCAAGTCACTTTCTGATCTTTATTCTTTCAATTTTGATTGACGTGTCCAAAAAACGTTGTATTTTGTGGGTTATGTGTCAATTTCTTTGCCATGTTTTATAAGTATTGTTGTGTACTGCACTCTGGTTAACTGTGTTGTGCGAAATAGAGTTGGATTAGAACCCGTCATCGTTTTGCATTTCAGGGCTCAAAAAAGTTCAGTTTTCACGTACCCCCTATCTCTGCCCACTGCTCTCTTACTTTCAATTCTTAAATACATTCGGGCTCTGGGTGTGTTGCGGTTTAAAAATGCCACTTAACCATTTTGGAGTCAATGGACCTGTTTCTATTATTAAGCCGTTTTAGATCAATATCGCAGTTTACAATGAACAAGAAGTAAAACAATGACCTTTGCAATAGTGTTGGACTAAGAATGTCTTTTCTAACCTTGTTTCTCTTTGTTCGACATGCCCAAACGGAGTCTTCACCTTGAGACTCTGGCCCGTTTTCACAGACATTTTAACACCTCCTTGGAGTCATGTCTGTTTCTTTTTATTGATTTATTTACTACATACATTTTTTATCTGTTTTAGCGTCACAAACAAGCCGAAAAATCAAACTGTTGTTAAATCCAGCCAGGGAAAAGCATAGACTTCTTCCCCATCTTCTATCTGCTCGTAAAGAAAGAAAAAGAAGAAAAAAATAGAGCGTGAATCTACTAAAATAGGCCAAAGTACATCCGTCAGCATCGCCATGTTTGTTCTTTCGACTTCTGCCTAAATTAAAATACTGCGCTGTGATTGGTCTGTGGGTCAGGTGGTTCTGCCTCTTCAATAGTAAATACAGAGCCATTGGCCGGAAGAAAACGACATGTTCTGAGCATTCTAGCTTCAAATGTGTGACATTGAAGGATCACGAGAGCTGCCTCTGATGATTATTCCAGTAGTCCACTAGTCAGCCATTATATTTTTTCAACTGGTCAAACTATTATTTCTATTATACAATGAGACTTTTTAAATAAAGTATCAACCAAATAAAGGTTAAAACATGGCGACTCGAAGCTTCTAGATGGATAATTTTCATAAATAAAGTGTACTTTTGAGGAAAATCAGAGTTTATTCCCTGTTTACATTGATTTACATTATTTACATTGATTTCACAAGATAAACATGTACATAAGTATTTTTCAATGTTATTTAGAGTCTGTATATAGTCTGTATATCCAGCTAATGATCATGATTATCAAATAACAACCTCAAAATTAATTGTACCATTTCTTAAATCCGTCACATAAGCTTGAGAACAACAAATTACATTAGAAATACAAGACAGGAACAGGTTGTTTGCCAATGTTAAAGAACTGATTCCTTAAATTGACGGAGAGATGTAACTGATCTGATTGAAATGGACAAGTTGTACCAATCAGGAGCTTTAAATTGAAATTCTCAACGGCCAGTTTCCTCTTTTAAAGCAGGAACATGAAAGAAAATATCCCCATTTCATAGATTAAATGTAAATCTAAATGGATTAAAACTCAAAGCTTTAAAAAAACGATTTACCATAACATCTCCGCTTGAGTATTCTAAATCATTTTACATGTATTTTCAGGTCCCGGGGCGATGCACGATGTGAACGGGGCGGCGGTGATCCCCGGCTGCTCCTTATGGCTCCTGCTGTCTCTAACCTCCTTCTACCTGCTCCAGTTCTGATGAGCACCGGCCGGCAGCTCCTCCGCATCCAACCCACCACAGACTATCAGTCCTAGACAAGACCGGATCCCGAGCGTGCGGCGCCCACCATAATCTCCTCTCCGTCCCCTCCTGGCTCTGCGTCCGAGCGAGCTGCAACACCAACCACGGGGCACGTCCAAAATCCTGCACTAATTTGACGATGGTAGAACTCGAGTTTGTGTCCTCCCCCCCGACCCCCCCCCCCCCCCCCCCTCTGCGATACTTTTTTATGTGGAAAGGGAAAAAAAAAGAATACATGTAACTGTTGATAGTTGACTGTTTATTGCCCAATATTGAAGTGTACATTCAGATAATTATTGTGTCACGTCCTGTTCAATATCTGTACAGTACCATTACGCTTTTTTAAGTAAATGATGAAAAAATAGGAAAAAATGCAACGTGATTGTTGAATTTTACTGTATTTTTACAGTTGTATGCAAAAGGAATACCAGATCCTTCATTGGAAATACGACATTGTTGAGTTCTCAGGCACAGCCCTACAGCATAGTGCATCCAGACCGTTCCATAGTAGTGTGTAGACGATGTAGAACTGTACGGGCAACTCCTGCGCTCTTCTTTTTATGATTATTACACGGTATAACTGAAACGACAAGAAAACGTGTCATAGCAGCTCCAGTGTACATAGAGAAACTCCTGCTAATCTAATTAAGGCTACATACTGCAATGTGGGAAAAGGCAATCTTAACTAATACCTCTAATTGGTTCGTTAAATGTCAGGGTGCACCTATTAAGATCTAATACAGAGTTGATTGGACTGGTTACCCAATCAGAAAATCTGCGAAGTGAGTGTGAACCTCCAGTGATATGATCTACAATGCGCTCAATACAGTCATTATTATATATGATACTGGAGTAATTCATGTGCAGAAAGTTAGATAACACTTTTTTTATGTTTTATTTTATTTATACATTTTTTAAAAGATGAAAACGAAAATACACAACTCAGAGAACAGAACCAGAAAGCAAAATTAGGAAGAATAATACAGTAAAATAAAATAGATACACATTACAAAAAGACATCTACCAATGAAAGAATCATGAAAAAGATTATTTAAAGTCCCAGTTGGTCCACAGTCAGTCAAATTGGTCCATTTCCATATAAAGTCCAAATGTGAGTCTTTCCATTTGTCTGATGTCTGTTATTGATCATTGGTGGTGTTTGTGTCAGCCATTTCCAAGTCATGGCCTTTTTTGCTGCTGCCAAAAGTATCCGTTAAAGGTGACAATAGCAGGAGTTTTGAGGCCCAAGTACAAGATAACACTTTTTAATACCTACACTTTTAATAAAGCATGAACAAAGACTCCCTTTAAATGTTTCAGGTTTAGTAACTACTTAGTTAAAACCAGAGTGTAATTATATAGCAAACATGAATCATTGTTAATCAAACAACCTTTTGTTCATTAAAGTCTTTGTTCATGCTTTATTAAGAATATTCAAAATGTAGTTATTATAAAACGGAAGTATAAGTTATAATTAAGAAAAATATGTACTGTATTTACATAATTACATGAAACATATTATATGGTGATTGGATTTAAAGTTCTATGTCACTGTACACCCTATTTTTGTTGTTAGGATTTATTGGCCCGTGTATACATCTATAATTTTTATGTATTTAATATAATGGTAGGTTACTGTAGTTGCTGTTCCATTATGTGGATACGTATCAAATTTATTTATTTTTTATTCATTTATTTGTATTATTTTTCTCACAAAGATTACGCTGGCGTACCTGATTTTAAAACTGCAAAATTATTAGTATTAATACAATTATTAATACTATTTTGGAGGAAAGACAAAATGTACTTATTTACAAAAAAAGTCAGGTACAGCAGCTTTAATCTGGGCCAGACCAACCAAACTGAATCATGTTGGACAAAATATGCAAAATGAGAAGCCCTTTATAATCCAGAACATTTAAATCCAATCTAATCTTAGTTTCCACCATCCATTGTTGTTTACTCAGCATTTCAAACATTTTCACAGCATTTGATCTGAAAATGTTGAGTTGGCGACGTGCGATGGAGCTGCTATGACACTTTTGAACCCGGTTTGCAGTCAGACGATCTGTATCCACTACAGACTGTGCAAGTGCATTTGAAAGAGACTTAACCTGTAACAGAGAGAAGCTACAGCACAAGGATCCAGCTCTCACCCCTGTACAAACCAGAAGCAGCGCCGCAGGGAGGAGCCGCATACAACGGAATGCTTTTGTTGTGAAGTGGTGTGCATTTTAACGATGGTGTCCGACACTGACCGTGGACCAAGAGGCAACATGAATCATGCTCATTTTATATATATATATATTTAAAAAAAAAACATATACACAGGTGTGAGATGCTTGTCAAATTGAATCCGAGTTCACATTTTGGCTGTGTCCTGACTGAAATTTTAATTTGAAAGTACTGTGTAACTTTTCTCATGGGGGATGCGCCACCTGCTTGTCTTCGTGGAGATTTGATTGCTTTGCTTGGAGGTTTTCACAGAATGGCATTATAACTTTCTGTTTTGCTTTTATTCAATTTCTGGCATGTTTATTGCCAAAATATCTTGAAAAAACACGCTTGCTTACTGTGCGATGAATGCGTTTTATGATATTCTGGCAAACATTCAGGCAAAGCAATTTCTCACAACGGCACGTGACATAGTGCACTTTTAAACAGTCTGTTATATATAAGATTTGTTTTAGACCCACAGTTACATTTTTGACTTTATTATAATGCACTGTACGTTCAGCTTTAAAATACAGTTTGTTTGATAATCCACACATCTCATTTTAACCAATTTGTCTTTACATTTGCAGTGCAGAATTGTCCCTTTTATCCCAAACTGTTTCAAATGAGATTACTTCAGCACGGACATGGCCATTTTTGTATTATGTCATACTTTCCAGAATTGATGTCAATAAACTTGAATCCATTTGCTCCAACTCCAAATTCTAATCCAGGAACACACTGACGGTGCATTTACATCCATCCACCATGAACTGACGTACAATAATCTACATTTTTACGGTTGGGACATATCTGTGTATTTTATTCTGCTCCTTGACGCATTATTCTCCGGGCATTTGGACACAGTGCCCCCTCCGTTCCACCTGTCGTTTTTTTGCGGTTGATTTGAAGGCGTTTGGTCACATGATTCTGTTCTCTGATATGTTGTGGCCTTTCCCGGGTCCATCACTATTGTGGTAAATAGTCATCGTATCATTTGATTGAGAGACTGCAATTTGTCCATAAACTGGTTAAATGTGTACAAAGTCTGTGTTTGTTTTCTTCAACTACACGCACACACACATCTACACACATGCACGCACACACACACGCACACGCACACGCACACACACATCTACACACATGCACGCACACACACACACACACGCACACACACACACATCTACACGCACGCGCACACACACACACAGACACGCACACACACACACACACACACTCAGAGACACACACATACACACACACACAGAGACACACACATACACACACACACACTCAGAGACACACACATACACACACACACACACAGAGACAAACACACACGCACACACACGCACACACATCTACACACATGCACGCACACACACACACACACACGCACACACACGCACACACACGCACACACACGTCTACACACATGCACGCACACACACACACACGCACACACACATCTACACACATGCACGCACACACACACACGCACACACGCACACACACATCTACACACACACGCACACACACACACACACACACACAGACAGACAGACAGACAGACGCACGCGCAGACACACACGCACACACACGCACGCACGCACTCACACACACACACACACACACACACTGCCACAGACAGATACACAGACAGGCACACACACACATACACACACACACACACAGAGACACACACACACACACACAACAGCATTAACACACACACACTACCACATATACAAAAAAGAACAGATGTGATCTGTTCTTTTCCTCTGTATCTACCTGCGTTGCACCAATGAAATTTCCCCATGTGGGACAATAAAGGAATATCTTATCTTATCTTATATACACACACAGACACACACACTCAGAGACACACACACACACAGAGACACACACACACACACACACACTCAGAGACACACACACACACACACACTCAGAGACACACACACACACACACACACAGAGACACACACACACACAGACAAACACACACAGAGACACACACAGAGACACACACACACACACAGACACACACACAGAGACACACACACACACACACACACTTTGGGGACATTACATTAACTTAAATTCATTTCTTGGACACTGATCCTAACCTTAACTACAATTACTACTTGCTAAACCCAAACCTTGACCTAAATTACCTTTTTATTTTAGTCCCCACAATAAAACAAGGGATAATTAGCCCTGCGCACGCACTTAATCAAAAGACATCATTTCATTTTTGGCTGGAACATCTGCGAGTTCAGATTTCGGAGCAACAAGCACATGTAGTGCTGTCGTTGCATCTACTTTGAAATCCTTTTATTTATTTGTTTGTTTGTTTTATCATATATTTTAGTCTATTCTTTTTCTGTGCAGTTACACCCTCAAACAACAGGGAACGGTTAGACAAGCAGACCGCTTTTGGGGCCACGAGCAACACATGGAATCGCAATTTATGGTGAAATTCTGTTCAAAGTTCACATTTCAAACCCGTCCACGAACACTAACATCAAGGACTGGAACGTGCACTTATAAAAGAGCTCAATGCATTTCAGACCGTGTTTATCGAGGGCGACGAGGTTTTTCTGATACTGCGTGTTTGTTAGACATGGAAGTTGCGATTTTGATTAGATTATGATCTATATTTTGCAGCTCTAATAAAGTTACTTCTGTATCTCTGACTGACACAACAAAGCCAAGATTATGCACTGGCCTCGGCTCGACAATGCACTTTGAGTAGATTTTTACCCTTTTAAGAGTAACATTTTAGTTCAGATTTAATTGACAACAAATTACATTAAAGCTAAAGAATTGAGTCTAAAGAATAAAGCCTAAAGAATAAAGTCTAAAGAATAAAGTCTAAAGAATAAAGCCTAAAGAATAAAGCCTAAAGAATAAAGCCTAAAGAATAAAGTCTAAAGAATAAAGCCTAAAGAATAAAGCCTTAAGAATAAAGTCTAAAGAATAAAGCCTAAAGAATAAAGCCTAAAGAATAAAGTCTAAAGAATAAAGTCTAAAGAATAAAGCCTAAAGAATAAAGCCTAAAGAATAAAGTCTAAAGAATAAAGCCTAAAGAATAAAGCCTAAAGAATAAAGTCTAAAGAATAAAGCCTAAAGAATAAAGCCTTAAGAATAATGTCTAAAAGAATAAAGTCTAAAGAATAAAGCCTAAAGAATAAAGTCTAAAGAATAAAGTCTAAAGAATAAAGCCTAAAGAATAAAGTCTAAAGAATAAAGTCTAAAGAATAAAGCCTAAAGAATAAAGCCTAAAGAATAAAGCCTAAAGAATAAAGTCTAAAGAATAAAGTCTAAAGAATAAAGTCTAAAGAATAAAGTCTAAAGAATAAAGCCTAAAGAATAAAGTCTAAAGAATAAAGCCTAAAGAATAAAGTCTAAAGAATAAAGCCTAAAGAATAAAGTCTAAAGAATAAAGCCTAAAGAATAAAGTCTAAAGAATAAAGCCTAAAGAATAAAGCCTAAAGAATAAAGTCTAAAGAATAAAGCCTAAAGAATAAAGTCTAAAGAATAAAGCCTAAAGAATAAAGTCTAAAGAATAAAGCCTAAAGAATAAAGTCTAAAGAATAAAGCCTAAAGAATAAAGCCTAAAGAATAAAGCCTAAAGAATAAAGTCTAAAGAATAAAGCCTAAAGAATAAAGCCTAAAGAATAAAGTCTAAAGAATAAAGTCTAAAGAATAAAGCCTAAAGAATAAAGTCTAAAGAATAAAGTCTAAAGAATAAAGTCTAAAGAATAAAGTCTAAAGAATAAAGCCTAAAGAATAAAGCCTAAAGAATAAAGCCTAAAGAATAAAGTCTAAAGAATAAAGCCTAAAGAATAAAGCCTAAAGAATAAAGTCTAAAGAATAAAGCCTAAAGAATAAAGTCTAAAGAATAAAGTCTAAAGAATAAAGCCTAAAGAATAAAGCCTAAAGAATAAAGCCTAAAGAATAAAGCCTAAAGAATAAAGTCTAAAGAATAAAGCCTAAAGAATAAAGCCTAAAGAATAAAGTCTAAAGAATAAAGCCTAAAGAATAAAGCCTAAAGAATAAAGTCTAAAGAATAAAGCCTTAAGAATAATGTCTAAAAGAATAAAGTCTAAAGAATAAAGCCTTAAGAATAATGTCTAAAAGAATAAAGCCTAAAGAATAAAGCCTTAAGAATAATGTCTAAAAGAATAAAGTCTAAAGAATAAAGTCTAAAGAATAAAGTCTAAAGAATAAAGCCTAAAGAATAAAGTCTAAAGAATAAAGTCTAAAGAATAAAGTCTAAAGAATAAAGCCTAAAGAATAAAGCGTAAAGAATAAAGTCTAAAGAATAAAGCCTAAAGAATAAAGTCTAAAGAATAAAGTCTAAAGAATAAAGTCTAAAGAATAAAGTCTAAAGAATAAAGTCTAAAGAATAAAGCCTAAAGAATAAAGTCTAAAGAATAAAGCCTTAAGAATAAAGCCTAAAGAATAAAGCCTAAAGAATAAAGTCTAAAGAATAAAGCCTAAAGAATAAAGCCTAAAGAATAAAGCCTAAAGAATAAAGTCTAAAGAATAAAGCCTAAAGAATAAAGCCTAAAGAATAAAGCCTAAAGAATAAAGCCTAAAGAATAAAGCCTAAAGAATAAAGCCTAAAGAATAAAGTCTAAAGAATAAAGTCTAAAGAATAAAGTCTAAAGAATAAAGCCTAAAGAATAAAGCCTAAAGAATAAAGTCTAAAGAATAAAGCCTAAAGAATAAAGCCTAAAGAATAAAGTCTAAAGAATAAAGCCTAAAGAATAAAGCCTTAAGAATAATGTCTAAAAGAATAAAGTCTAAAGAATAAAGCCTAAAGAATAAAGTCTAAAGAATAAAGTCTAAAGAATAAAGCCTAAAGAATAAAGTCTAAAGAATAAAGTCTAAAGAATAAAGCCTAAAGAATAAAGCCTAAAGAATAAAGCCTAAAGAATAAAGTCTAAAGAATAAAGTCTAAAGAATAAAGTCTAAAGAATAAAGCCTAAAGAATAAAGCCTAAAGAATAAAGCCTAAAGAATAAAGTCTAAAGAATAAAGCCTAAAGAATAAAGCCTAAAGAATAAAGCCTAAAGAATAAAGCCTTAAGAATAATGTCTAAAAGAATAAAGTCTAAAGAATAAAGTCTAAAGAATAAAGTCTAAAGAATAAAGCCTAAAGAATAAAGTCTAAAGAATAAAGTCTAAAGAATAAAGTCTAAAGAATAAAGTCTAAAGAATAAAGTCTAAAGAATAAAGCCTAAAGAATAAAGTCTAAAGAATAAAGCCTAAAGAATAAAGTCTAAAGAATAAAGTCTAAAGAATAAAGTCTAAAGAATAAAGCGTAAAGAATAAAGTCTAAAGAATAAAGCCTAAAGAATAAAGTCTAAAGAATAAAGTCTAAAGAATAAAGCCTAAAGAATAAAGTCTAAAGAATAAAGCCTTAAGAATAAAGCCTAAAGAATAAAGCCTAAAGAATAAAGTCTAAAGAATAAAGTCTAAAGAATAAAGCCTAAAGAATAAAGCCTAAAGAATAAAGCCTAAAGAATAAAGTCTAAAGAATAAAGCCTAAAGAATAAAGCCTAAAGAATAAAGTCTAAAGAATAAAGCCTAAAGAATAAAGTCTAAAGAATAAAGCCTAAAGAATAAAGTCTAAAGAATAAAGCCTAAAGAATAAAGTCTAAAGAATAAAGTCTAAAGAATAAAGCCTAAAGAATAAAGTCTAAAGAATAAAGTCTAAAGAATAAAGTCTAAAGAATAAAGCCTAAAGAATAAAGCCTAAAGAATAAAGTCTAAAGAATAAAGCCTAAAGAATAAAGCCTAAAGAATAATGTCTAAAAGAATAAAGTCTAAAGAATAAAGCCTAAAGAATAAAGTCTAAAGAATAAAGTCTAAAGAATAAAGTCTAAAGAATAAAGCGTAAAGAATAAAGTCTAAAGAATAAAGCCTAAAGAATAAAGTCTAAAGAATAAAGCCTAAAGAATAAAGCCTTAAGAATAATGTCTAAAAGAATAAAGCCTAAAGAATAAAGTCTAAAGAATAAAGTCTAAAGAATAAAGCCTAAAGAATAAAGTCTAAAGAATAAAGCCTAAAGAATAAAGTCTAAAGAATAAAGCCTAAAGAATAAAGTCTAAAGAATAAAGTCTAAAGAATAAAGTCTAAAGAATAAAGTCTAAAGAATAAAGCCTAAAGAATAAAGTCTAAAGAATAAAGTCTAAAGAATAAAGCCTAAAGAATAAAGTCTAAAGAATAAAGTCTAAAGAATAAAGTCTAAAGAATAAAGCCTAAAGAATAAAGCCTAAAGAATAAAGCCTAAAGAATAAAGTCTAAAGAATAAAGCCTAAAGAATAAAGCCTAAAGAATAAAGTCTAAAGAATAAAGTCTAAAGAATAAAGCCTAAAGAATAAAGCCTAAAGAATAAAGCCTAAAGAATAAAGCCTTAAGAATAAATCCTAAAGAATAAAGTCTAAAGAATAAAGCCTAAAGAATAAAGTCTAAAGAATAAAGCCTAAAGAATAAAGTCTAAAGAATAAAGCCTTAAGAATAAAGCCTAAAGAATAAAGCCTAAAGAATAAAGTCTAAAGAATAAAGCCTAAAGAATAAAGCCTAAAGAATAAAGCCTAAAGAATAAAGTCTAAAGAATAAAGCCTAAAGAATAATGTCTAAAAGAATAAAGTCTAAAGAATAAAGTCTAAAGAATAAAGTCTAAAGAATAAAGTCTAAAGAATAAAGTCTAAAGAATAAAGCCTTAAGAACAATGTCTAAAGAATAAAGCCTAAAGAATAAAGCCTAAAGAATAAAGTCTAAAGAATAAAGTCTGAAGAATAAAGCCTAAAGAATAAAGCCTAAAGAATAAAGCCTAAAGAATAAAGTCTAAAGAATAAAGCCTAAAGAATAAAGCCTAAAGAATAAAGTCTAAAGAATAAAGCCTAAAGAATAAAGTCTAAAGAATAAAGTCTAAAGAATAAAGCCTAAAGAATAAAGTCTAAAGAATAAAGTCTAAAGAATAAAGCCTAAAGAATAAAGCCTAAAGAATAAAGTCTAAAGAATAAAG
The DNA here is from genome assembly GCF_026437365.1 of Eucyclogobius newberryi. Classification (NCBI taxonomy): domain Eukaryota; kingdom Metazoa; phylum Chordata; class Actinopteri; order Gobiiformes; family Gobiidae; genus Eucyclogobius; species Eucyclogobius newberryi. The sequence goes on along the minus strand of NW_027315779.1, from coordinate 24,101,530 downwards.
TCTAAAGAATAAAGTCTAAAGAATAAAGCCTAAAGAATAAAGCCTAAAGAATAAAGTCTAAAGAATAAAGTCTAAAGAATAAAGTCTAAAGAATAAAGTCTAAAGAATAAAGTCTAAAGAATAAAGCCTAAAGAATAAAGCCTAAAGAATAAAGTCTAAAGAATAAAGCCTAAAGAATAAAGCCTAAAGAATAAAGTCTAAAGAATAAAGTCTAAAGAATAAAGCCTAAAGAATAAAGCCTAAAGAATAAAGTCTAAAGAATAAAGCCTAAAGAATAAAGCCTAAAGAATAAAGTCTAAAGAATAAAGCCTAAAGAATAAAGCCTAAAGAATAAAGTCTAAAGAATAAAGTCTAAAGAATAAAGTCTAAAGAATAAAGCCTAAAGAATAAAGTCTAAAGAATAAAGCCTAAAGAATAAAGCCTAAAGAATAAAGTCTAAAGAATAAAGCCTTAAGAATAAAGCCTAAAGAATAAAGCCTAAAGAATAAAGTCTAAAGAATAAAGTCTAAAGAATAAAGCCTAAAGAATAAAGTCTAAAGAATAAAGCCTAAAGAATAAAGTCTAAAGAATAAAGTCTAAAGAATAAAGTCTAAAGAATAAAGTCTAAAGAATAAAGCCTAAAGAATAAAGCCTAAAGAATAAAGCCTAAAGAATAAAGTCTAAAGAATAAAGCCTAAAGAATAAAGCCTAAAGAATAAAGTCTAAAGAATAAAGCCTAAAGAATAAAGTCTAAAGAATAAAGTCTAAAGAATAAAGCCTAAAGAATAAAGCCTAAAGAATAAAGCCTAAAGAATAAAGCCTAAAGAATAAAGCCTAAAGAATAAAGCCTAAAGAATAAAGCCTAAAGAATAAAGTCTAAAGAATAAAGCCTAAAGAATAAAGTCTAAAGAATAAAGTCTAAAGAATAAAGTCTAAAGAATAAAGCCTAAAGAATAAAGCCTAAAGAATAAAGCCTTAAGAATAATGTCTAAAAGAATAAAGTCTAAAGAATAAAGTCTAAAGAATAAAGTCTAAAGAATAAAGCCTAAAGAATAAAGTCTAAAGAATAAAGTCTAAAGAATAAAGTCTAAAGAATAAAGCGTAAAGAATAAAGTCTAAAGAATAAAGCCTAAAGAATAAAGTCTAAAGAATAAAGTCTAAAGAATAAAGCCTAAAGAATAAAGTCTAAAGAATAAAGCCTTAAGAATAAAGCCTAAAGAATAAAGCCTAAAGAATAAAGTCTAAAGAATAAAGCCTAAAGAATAAAGCCTAAAGAATAAAGCCTAAAGAATAAAGTCTAAAGAATAAAGCCTAAAGAATAAAGCCTAAAGAATAAAGTCTAAAGAATAAAGCCTAAAGAATAAAGTCTAAAGAATAAAGCCTAAAGAATAAAGTCTAAAGAATAATGTCTAAAGAATAAAGCCTAAAGAATAAAGCCTAAAGAATAACGCCTAAAGAATAAAGTCTAAAGAATAAAGTCTAAAGAATAAAGCCTAAAGAATAAAGCCTAAAGAATAAAGCCTAAAGAATAAAGCCTAAAGAATAAAGTCTAAAGAATAAAGTCTAAAGAATAAAGCCTAAAGAATAAAGTCTAAAGAATAAAGCCTAAAGAATAAAGCCTAAAGAATAAAGTCTAAAGAATAAAGCCTAAAGAATAAAGCCTAAAGAATAATGTCTAAAAGAATAAAGTCTAAAGAATAAAGCCTAAAGAATAAAGTCTAAAGAATAAAGTCTAAAGAATAAAGTCTAAAGAATAAAGTCTAAAGAATAAAGCCTAAAGAATAAAGCCTAAAGAATAAAGCCTAAAGAATAAAGTCTAAAGAATAAAGCCTAAAGAATAAAGTCTAAAGAATAAAGCCTAAAGAATAAAGCCTAAAGAATAAAGTCTAAAGAATAAAGCCTAAAGAATAAAGCCTAAAGAATAATGTCTAAAAGAATAAAGTCTAAAGAATAAAGCCTAAAGAATAAAGTCTAAAGAATAAAGTCTAAAGAATAAAGTCTAAAGAATAAAGTCTAAAGAATAAAGCCTTAAGAACAATGTCTAAAGAATAAAGCCTAAAGAATAAAGCCTAAAGAATAAAGTCTAAAGAATAAAGTCTGAAGAATAAAGCCTAAAGAATAAAGCCTAAAGAATAAAGCCTAAAGAATAAAGTCTAAAGAATAAAGCCTAAAGAATAAAGCCTAAAGAATAAAGTCTAAAGAATAAAGCCTAAAGAATAAAGTCTAAAGAATAAAGTCTAAAGAATAAAGCCTAAAGAATAAAGTCTAAAGAATAAAGTCTAAAGAATAAAGCCTAAAGAATAAAGCCTAAAGAATAAAGCCTAAAGAATAAAGCCTAAAGAATAAAGTCTAAAGAATAAAGTCTAAAGAATAAAGTCTAAAGAATAAAGTCTAAAGAATAAAGTCTAAAGAATAAAGTCTAAAGAATAAAGCCTAAAGAATAAAGCCTAAAGAATAAAGTCTAAAGAATAAAGCCTAAAGAATAAAGCCTAAAGAATAAAGTCTAAAGAATAAAGTCTAAAGAATAAAGCCTAAAGAATAAAGCCTAAAGAATAAAGTCTAAAGAATAAAGCCTAAAGAATAAAGCCTAAAGAATAAAGTCTAAAGAATAAAGCCTAAAGAATAAAGCCTAAAGAATAAAGTCTAAAGAATAAAGTCTAAAGAATAAAGCCTAAAGAATAAAGTCTAAAGAATAAAGTCTAAAGAATAAAGTCTAAAGAATAAAGCCTAAAGAATAAAGCCTAAAGAATAAAGCCTAAAGAATAAAGTCTAAAGAATAAAGCCTAAAGAATAAAGCCTAAAGAATAAAGCCTAAAGAATAAAGTCTAAAGAATAAAGCCTAAAGAATAAAGCCTAAAGAATAAAGTCTATTAAGTCTAAAGAATGAAGTCTAAAAAATAAAGCCTAAAGAATAAAGTCTAAAAGAATAAAGCCTAAAAAATAAAGCCTAAAGAATAAAGTCTAAAAGAATAAAGCCTAAAGAATAAAGTCTAAAGAATAAAGCCTTAAGAATAAAGTCTAAAGAATAAAGTCTATTAAGTCTAAAGAATAAAGTCTAAAGAATAAAGTCTATTAAGTCTAAAGAATGAAGTCTAAAGAATAAAGCCTTAAGAATAAAGCCTAAAGAATAATAATTCTAATGCCCCATTCATTTCAATGGGGAAAAAGTACTAATACTTTTTTATACTTTTGTAAAATACTGCAAAAAGTACAAGTTGTTCAAATGTCAAAAGTAATAGCAATAATGAGACAGTGAAAGCGATCGTAATGAGGTATAACTTGTTGAAATCGGTTAAAGCGTTAAGGAGTTGAAACGCAGACACTCAAATATAGGGGCAGTGTGCTGTAAACACACATTGTAAAAAAAACTGTAGATCTCATCAGATGAAATGTGTTGCTTTATAGTTACACAGAAAATACCTCTGTGTAAACTTGTTATTTTCTGCTTCTTTGCTGTTTCCATGGCAGCGTTGCTTCAAAGTGCACCTCCTCATCCTGACGTTTGCAGCAGACGACACCTGCATGTGTCAGATGACGACGGCATCCACCAAAACACAGAGAGAAGCTGATTCTACCAAATAAACAGACAATATAATGACAGGAACATTTTTTACAATATCCAGGAAAAGTAATACTCTTTTCCAGGTCCAAGAGGCAGAAGCAGAAACCAATTTTATATATGTTACAGTTTAGAATTTGGGTCGATGGAATTACTACTAATAACTAATACGATTAAGGGGATTTTATTTTTTAGGAGTCACTGGAAAGTACTTTTACTCTTAGATGATTACTAAGCTATGTCGTTATTTATAATAGTGAATAATGCATTTTGCAGAAAGGCAAAGGATGTTAATATAACCATGGGCCATTAAAGGGTGGTTGTAATAAGAGTTTGTGTTGGATGTTTAGAAGCTTGTGAAGAAGTCAAAGAGGGTGAATCTAGGGCAGGTTTTGTGGGCGCAGAGTCACACTGAGCTCTTCGTGTCGAGGTGAACGACGGCACAGACACTCGGCTCACGCTTATATCAGAAACACTGCAAGAGAAGAGAGTGACAGGAGTCTGGAGGTGAAGGACGTGTGTTTGGAACTCAAGGACTGCCTTTTGTTACTTAAATAAAAGTAAGGTAAAAGCATCATATATTTAAAAAGTTACTTCAGTAAATGTGTTGAAGTTCATGTTTAACATTTTGCTTTTGGTGTAAAAGTAAAAGTATATCACTCAGATGTTTTGATAACTATTAAATTGTGAAATGGTTGATTTTATTAATCAATTGCCGGTCATTTCTTTTCAATCAATGTTTCTTTTCTGTATATTTCTGTTTAAGGCCAGAAGTTGAAGTACTTTTTGCTTTTCAGTCATTTCAAAAATGTAGTGGAGTAGAATGTACATATACCTTTTTATGTAGCAAAAGTAAAAAGTATTCACTGTAAAAATCCTTCAGCAAAGTAGCCAAGTGTTTTGTTAGTCTTTAACATGTTGTCAGACACACCCACCCACAACTCACTGTTCTTACCGTATTTATTTATTTTAAAAAACACATAAATATAGAATTAGAGAGGGACTGATGCAAATACTGAGCTTGTGAACAGTTTGTTGCCACAATGTGATATATAATACCCACCCGCCCACACACACTGAACAGGACAAAACCCACGAGCCAGGCCCAGTTATCACAGTAGGCCCAAGGAAACACTGGAGCTCTTCAAAGTGACACACAGATATAAAAAAAAATAGAGTTAGGGTCAGAAATGTGAATAAAACACAGCCTATATAACATAGAAAAAATAAATGAGCTGGGAAAGGAATACATATGAAATAGGAAGTCTTCACAAGCTAGAATAAATTAAACAAATTATGAATAAATACATATCAAAAATATCTTAAAAACATGAACAACCTCTGTGGCCCTGAGTTGTTTCGGCGAGTGCTGTAGGATCGGAACGACGTCTCGCTGTGAGTGTATTTTCTGACTTTGTGAATAACTAGGATTATGGCCTTCACCAAGAACACTTTAGGAAATATTTCAAACTGGTATTCAGGACTCATTTCCTGTATGTCCTCCTGCTGGGTGCTAAATCATCCACATCAACTACATTGGGCACAAAGGCTCTTTATAGATGAGGAAGAGAACAAACTGTGATAAACAGTTGATGGAACCGTCATTTTCACTCAAGAAAACATGTTTTTCACCATCTTAAAGTTTGTCTTTCTTTGGAATTCATGTCACACCATAATTTGATGTGCAAGACTCATGCGTAAAGATAGTTTGATGACAGTTAAATGATGCAGAAAACATTATCTGTCACTGACGTTCTAATTACCAATCAGAGTTTTCTGTCTCATTTACTCTGACAGCGAAAAGTCCATGAGAAGTGAGAAGCAAATGCTGAACCGCCTGTATTTTCAAGCATTATATCAAGCATTTTAACGCAAAATATAATATTGAATACATTGTGCAGCCCATCAGAGTTTGAGATGTGACAGATCCTGGGTTTGTGCAGATCTGTTCCACCAATCTTCATTGTCTCGTCACATTGCGAGCATTAACCCCAACATCAAGTGCCAACAAAAGAAGTAACCGACAACTTCCTAATCCTTCATACCGTGGATGCTGATCTGATTGTGACGCAGTACTGGTGATACACGTTACACATTGAAAGTACAGTCTGAGCACGGTGTAAAGAACGCCCTCATTCACTTGCAAAAGTTTAAAACAAACAAATCAGCTTCAAAAAATGTGATTTATTCTCCTCTGATTTCAATAACGTCTAGTGTGGGCACTGCTCTGTAAAGTGTGTGCTGAGTAGAATGGAGCAGGAGTGTCGTTTGTCTCCTGGTTCATCAGATAAAGACTCTATAATAATAATGATACATGCATGGAGGAGGATAAGAATTATAAGAACCACGTGACATGTACAAAAATAGATCTGACACAGGAGTCAGACCAAATGAATATAATCATGTTCTGTTTCCATGGTACGGTCTTGTGGGAAACTTTCTTCTCACCTTATATACGTTGTACTTAACCTCATTAAATCCTATGTAAAGTCTTCTTTTTCCTTCCATGAGTGGGGGCCTCTCTGTGCCTGTTGAGTTCATGGGGCCCTTTCAAATCAATCAAGAGTTCACACTGGACGTCATTGTGCAGATGGATAAACAAATACATGTTACATAGGATACAGTCCTCTACGGTTGTGGTTCTCAGTGTGCACGAGTACTACACCATGCACGAGGACAACGCCATGCATGAGTACTACACGAGTACTACACCATGCACGAGTACTACACGAGTACTACACCGTGCACGAGTACTACACCATGCACGAGGACAACGCCATGCATGAGTACTACACGAGTACTACACCATGCACGAGTACTACACGAGTACTACACCGTGCACGAGTACTACACCATGCACGAGGACAACGCCATGCATGAGTACTACACGAGTACTACACCATGCACGAGTACTACACGAGTACTACACCGTGCACGAGTACTACACCATGCACGAGGACAACGCCATGCATGAGTACTACACGAGTACTACACCATGCACGAGTACTACACGAGTACTACACCGTGCACGAGTACTACACCATGCACGAGGACAACGCCATGCATGAGTACTACACGAGTACTACACCATGCACGAGTACTACACGAGTACTACACCGTGCACGAGTACTACACCATGCACGAGGACAACGCCATGCATGAGTACTACACGAGTACTACACCATGCACGAGTACTACACGAGTACTACACCGTGCACGAGTACTACACCATGCACGAGGACAACGCCATGCATGAGTACTACACGAGTACTACACCATGCACGAGTACTACACGAGTACTACACCGTGCACGAGTACTACACCATGCACGAGGACAACGCCATGCATGAGTACTACACGAGTACTACACCATGCACGAGTACTACACGAGTACTACACCGTGCACGAGTACTACACCATGCACGAGTACTACGCCATGCACGAGTACTACGCCATGCACGAGTACTACACCGTGCATGAGTACTACACGAGTACTACACCATGCACGAGTACTACACGAGTACTACACCATGCACGAGTACTACACCGTGCACGAGTACTACACGAGTACTACACCATGCACGAGTACTACGCCATGCACGAGTACTACACCATGCATGAGTACTACACGAGTACTACACCATGCACGAGTACTACACGAGTTCTACACCATGCACGAGTACTACACCGTGCACGAGTACTACACGAGTACTACACTATGCACGAGTACTACACTATGCACGAGTACTACACCGTGCACGAGTACTACACGAGTACTACACTATGCACGAGTACTACACTATGCACGAGTACTACGCCGTGCACGAGTACTACGCCATGCACGAGTACTACGCCGTGCACGAGTACTACGCCATGCACGAGTACTACGCCATGCACGAGTACTACGCCATCAACGAGTACTACGCCGTGCACGAGTACTACGCCGTGCACGTGTACTATGCCGTGCACGTGTACTACGCCATGCACGAGTATTACGCCATGCACGAGTACTACGCCATGCACGAGTACTATGCCGTGCACGAGTACTACGCCATGCACGAGTACTACGCCATGGTATGTGACTGCATCTGGTGGCGTGGCCCTCAGCAGTTTTTCTTAGAGATGAGTCTGCCGTTGGGTTAATCATCATTTAGAACTACATTATTATATATCTTACTGCCGTGTCAGACCTGGTTTGAATCTGGTTTCGTCTCAGTTTAGACCTCCACCCTTTGCTCTCCACCCCTTCCAAGTGGCTCCCCAAAGGATATAGGAATTACAAATGAATACATCAAATTTTATTCATCACATTCCTATTAATAATGTGACTCTGTAGCTGCTAAAAGCTTACAGTCATTTCTGTTTTGTAAAAAGTAGCTCTGCGAGGGGATCCCAGATTCAGCACTAATTTAGGCATTAGAATAAAGTCCAAGTTTATATCTGGTTCACACATCTTGAACACAATTGCTAATAATAATGATGTGTGATACGTTAACGTCCGACTCCAAGACAAACTAATTAGCATAAAAAGTCATTTGCTTTAAATTGACATGTTCTATATTTATTGTTAGCTTTTAGCTTGTGTGAACTCACTGTGAAGTATTTCCAAACGTCCTTTTTTACCAGTGTGTTGTCAGTGATTATCCATAATCTATTTGCTGTACTGAAGCGCTTAAATAATGGATTATGACTTCTTTTTTGCCTCAGAGAATTCAACAGCATTTTAACTGCACAAAACCCTGCGTGAAAATCAAACAAATAGAACACCACAAACACCATATTTAATGTAATTGAAAAGTGTTGCCAAGCTCCAACATCAGCACCATTTAATCTGGTATAAAAACGGCACCTGCTGTCCTTCTCAATCACAGTCCAATGCCAGGCACAATGGTGATCTGATTACACAGCATTAGGCCCACTGGGGAACAGCGAGCCCCCTCAGACACCACTGATCGCAACAGTTCTCTGCATGAAATCACAGTGTGTCTTATTACCCCGCATAGACACCGTGCCAGGATTGAACCCACCTGTGACACGGCGCGGACGGAAGCTCCAGCGATTCATTAAAATCACACTGAGACGACTCCTGACGCTCACATGCATTCAGGCTGTACGTTTAGAAGAAGAAAAGATCTGAGGCCTGTACTACAAAGCTGCCCAAAGTTATCCTGCATTTATTCTTACCTGGATTGACTAACCGTTGTACTACGACACTGAATCTGTGTACGTGCACAGAGCAGGGGGCGGGGTTAGCACCAGCCGACCAATCGGAACGATGGAGAGGAAAAGAGCGGCAGATTTCAGGAAATGTTAATCGGAAATAAGAGATAAAAGGTAAGCATAAGGACACACAGGCGCTGAATTCACGTTGAGTCGACATTTAGTGCTACGAGAGTAACACATTCGTACTTTAGTCTGTCGTGTTAAAGTCGTGAAACATAGGCCTAAAAGTAAAGATTAAACAACAAAGTCTCGAACTCCCAGAACTCCTGTTACTCCCACAAACTGCAATAACCACTTGGTGAATATAACAAACTGTTTGAGGGATCAGTTATCTCAGTTTTTAGTTATTAGCTTGTCCCTCGTAACAGTAGCTAATTGTTTACCCATTGCTATCGCGATGTCAACAGCGTAGTGATACTGACATTATTTCGCCCCGCCCACTGTTTCCTCTTTTTGCAAAGGATCAGCACGAGGGAAAAGTCTTGCCACTAAAATATGCTATAAAGTAGATAGATTTGTGTGCGGCCTGAAAACAAGTCTGTTTACTCTGTGTAGAACTTATTTTCTAAGTAAAACAGGAGTAAGAAGGATTAGGTCGCTTGGCTGCACCCAGAAGGACTTTTGGAATAGGGTGAATAGAATGTGATGAACTGTTGCTGGAACTGTCTGTGCGGTTATTCAAAAAAAAACACTCCAGTTAGCATTAGCATTCTCACTGACCATGGTTCAAGTAATGAATAAACAACTCATGGCGGCGACTTACACAGTTTTAGAGTCTAGAACAGCAGGAGCAGTGGTGTTACCCCGAGTGTAGCCCGAGCGGCTCGTTGTGAACGTGTGGGTTTTGGGACGGGGCCTAACGCACTCCAGTTAGCATTAAAATCCGTACTGTCCGTGGTATAACAGATCTGACAGTGCCAAGGGATGAATGAGTGTGTGCCAAGCAGAGTGTACAGACACACAGCCAAATGCAATTACATAGTGTTTAATTATGTACAATTTAATATCTTGTATTTAATGCAACAGTGTTATTCGATACCGGGAATATTCAATCTACACATCACCTGCTGCATAAACTGTAGTGTAGCCTATTTTAATGATCACTCCGCTTTATAAATCTGTCCTTGATAGAAAATGGTTTTATTCCATATTGTATGTGATATTATATATCATATTAAAATGTTTTATTGATGGGATTATTGTCACTTTATTGTAATATTCTGTACTTGTTTTATATGTGTTTCCCATGAAAAAGAGAGCTTTTCTCATATAGGTTTTCCCCTGTATAAAAGAAGAATAATGCCCTGGCGCTTATGCATTTCCTCATTTCTCTGCTTTGCACCGTCCGGTCGTTCGATTGGTCAAAGAGTTTCTTCTTATCTTGTTCTGCAATTTAACTGGGTCCTGATCAGGTATGGCATGTTGCCATAGAGATCTGCCCTGAGAGAAACCAGAAGCAGGATGAACCCCGAAGTTACCTCGCTAACCCACTTATTATTCTTTGTTATAATATGGTGATATCATAATGATTTGTTGAATTTTTGGAAGATATTAATATGGGGTGGATTATGTTCTTGCTGTTTTTGAACTGTTCCAGTTTTTCTAATGGAAATAAATAAATACATAAATGCATCCGATGACTATACTATAATGCCATATTGTATTTAATAATCCTATTCCATTCTTTTAAAAACAAACAAAAAAACACTTCAAAATACGGTAACCATTTTTCAAACAAGCTAGAGCCTTGAAGTTTACAGCTTTTAAAAAATGTATTTATTTTTATTTGTTACTAAAGAGTCTTGGCTGTACATGATCTCACATTCATCATTGTTTGATGCAACAGTGTAAAATTGCCTTTGCGTTTATGAAATGCAAAAAGACTGGTTCAGCTTTACCAGCAATCTCCCGATATTCTCACAAAAAGCAGAAAATATCCTCACAGAAGTCACTTTCAATAGACTACAGTGCAGCTTCCTATAAAGGGATTTGAACACGTTCCCAGCGCCTGTCGGTACAACTCTAAGCTAATTTGAGCATTTTGCCCCATAAAGAGTTGATTTATTTCACTTGTTTATGTGTCTTCTGCTCCATTCTCTCAGGATCGTAGCCTCATTGTTTCTAAAAAGCCATTAAAACGGGCCTGGAGAGACGCGACACGCTAACAAAGATTATCCATTACATCCGGCGTCTGGGACAATCACTTTATAAACAGTCATAGCGCAGGTGGAACAAATGCAGTTGGTTTGTGTCACCTCATGCTCCCGGGACCAGTCATATCTCGAGCACGCTGCAGCAGAAAAGCAGAGCGGAGCAGCCAGAGCAACAGAAAAGGACATATTTTTGTGGGAAAAGGAGGTAAATAGAGTGGGAGAATGTCTGTTGTTTGTCAAGTTTTGAGACATGTATGAAAAACACAAATGCAGCTTAGAATATGAAAGATATTGAAGATATTGATGATTTGGATTACCACTGAAGAAGAGGTGGAGAGGAGGGAAAAGTTCTACACAAGTAAGAGTAATGTTACTTTAAAGTAGTATCACTCAAGTAGAAAAAAAAAGTGAACTGTGTGCAATTATTCATGTAAGAAAGTAATTAAAAAAGAAAAACTATTATACGAACTGAGTAAGAGTTGGGAATGCATTTAAAATCTGCCTTTATGAGTCAATATATTTTACTTAAGTATGAAAAAAGTATTGTGCCCAGGAAATGACTATGAAAGTACAATTTCTTCAAATAGTAACTCAAGTATGTGCAACCCACCTCTGCAAAGTAGCTCGGCAAAAGGATAATAGTACTTGGAGGTTAAGCATTAAAACAAACATGAATCGGATAAGTGAAGTGATTAATTGCAATTTATTCTTTCAATATTTAGTTTTATTCTGGATTAATATCTATCTCCAAGGTGAATGGATGTGTCTTCATCATTTGACCTGGTTTGGTTCCGGTTTGATCCTGGTTTGGTCTTGTTTTGATCCTGGTTTGGTCCTGGTTTGGCCCCGGTTTGGTCCCGGTTTGATCCCGGTTTGATCCTGGTTTGGTCCCGGTTTGATCCTGGTTTGGTCCCGGTTTGATCCCGGTTTGGTCCCGGTTTGGTCCCGGTTTGGTTCCGGTTGGATCCCGGTTTGGTCCCGGTTTGGTCCCGGTTTGATCCCGGTTTGGTCCCGGTTTGGTCCCGGTTGGATCCCGGTTTGATCCCGGTTTGGTCCCGGTTTGATCCCGGTTGGATCCCGGTTTGATCCCGGTTTGGTCCCGGTTTGGTCCCGGTTGGATCCCGGTTTGATCCCGGTTTGGTCCCGGTTTGGTCCCGGTTTGGTCCCGGTTTGGTCCCGGTTTGGTCCCGGTTTGGTTCCGGTTGGATCCCGGTTTGGTCCCGGTTTGGTCCCGGTTTGATCCCGGTTTGGTCCCGGTTTGGTCCCGGTTGGATCCCGGTTTGATCCCGGTTTGGTCCCGGTTTGGTCCCGGTTGGATCCCGGTTTGATCCCGGTTTGATCCCGGTTGGATCCCGGTTTGGTTCCGGTTGGATCCCGGTTTGGTCCCGGTTTGGTCCCGGTTGGATCCCGGTTTGATCCCGGTTTGGTCCCGGTTTGGTCCCGGTTGGATCCCGGTTTGATCCCGGTTTGATCCCGGTTGGATCCCGGTTTGGTTCCGGTTTGGTCCCGGTTTGGTCCCGGTTTGATCCCGGTTTGGTCCCGGCTTGGTCCTGGTATAGTTCCGACCTACACCAACTCTGTCACGTCAGATTTACGTCTGTTGTTGCCATTCTTCGCTCATTTATTCTCTGTTCTTCTTTGTAAATCCATAAAGCCAACATGTCTGTCCCTCTGTTTTCTTCTACAAGTGCATCCACAGTCACGTCGTGCAGTAAAAAGTGGAGCTGTCTTTTGGATACATCCCACAGCTTTAGTTTAGTTCAGGCAATAAAACCCAAGCAAAAGCATCTCACAGCCATTTGCCTCTCACCGATCCGACTCATGCATTGTACAATTGTGCAGATGCTTCTTCCTCTTCCTTGTGACTTGTGGTACTGGACCCCATCTCACATCTCTGTGCATAATGGATTCAAATGGAGCTTTGTCTTCAAGTGGCTTTTAATATTAAAGTGTTTTTTGCTTCGCAGAGTTCTGTTCTTTCTTAAATTCATTCTCAAATACATTTTCGTTAGAGTCAAGATGGAACCAATGTTTTTCTTAGTAATTAGATACTTGTTCATACAGCAGCATCATTAAAATGTATTCCTCTATAATTGGATAATATTATCGCTCATAATTACAATATAAGCAATTAAATCTAGCACTTTTCAAACTGTGAAAGTACTACATGTATGTTGTGAGTGGCAATATTCCCAACATGCATTTTTTTACTTATACGCAGCTTTTAGAACAGCTTTTTCAGGTGGCGCAGAGAAGCAGTGTGGACCACCAACCCCCCAGAAATCCTCTCAAAGCTCTCAAAGCTTACGTTTTTACAATTCGACATGTACAGTGAACAGTTGTGTGACGCGGCTTTAAGACTTCTTATTATTGTTCTGTTCACAGCATAGACAAAGGGGACAAAGGTGATGTCATACTGTGTGGCTCCGGCTGGCAATCATAGCAGCTCATTTGAAGTCGAGTGCGCATTTCAAGGCAACTGCAGAGTCAAACAGGAGCGCGGTTGTAGGAGGTACACGCCCCCTTTTCGTACACGGCAATGGTTTCCACGAGGCGGGCGCTGAGCTAGCTGTCAATCAAACCTTTACATTTTAAGGCCAGTCTGACAGCAGCAGCACAGAGAAAGAGGCAAAGAAATGTCAATGGTAAAAGTCGTTTTTTGACGACGGGCTCTGTCCTGCCCTCGCACTCAGCTTGACAGGTAGATAACCATCATCTCCAAAAACCACACCGTTGTTCCTTTAACTGTGTTTACTTGGCATGGAGTATGAAAATTAATGGTAAAAAGGCTGTGCTGGCTCAGGACAGAGCGTGGTAGTGTGCTTGACTTCGGCTATCGTCTGTGCAAGCTCTTAACAGGAAGTGAGGAACAGAGCAACTTCCGGTTCACCAAAATAAAAACGTAAAATTTAGAACTTCTCCCAAACAAAACAGAAAGGCATATAAATGTGCCCACATCACAAAACAACCTCTGGATGGCTCATAAGGAGCCAGAACAGGCTGGACGCGCTCCTCCCTCTGCTGCATAAACTAGCTTTAAAAATCAACTGACATGTGTGTCTTGTGCATGTAAAGACACAAATCTGATTATGCAGTTATCTGAGTTTCTGGCCACACTGTGCACTGTTGCGTTGCTTGCCATTTTGCACTGTTGTAATTGTGTGTTGTTGTGTACTTTTGTGTGGTTTGTCGTATGCTAATGTCTGTGTGTTATCATGTGAATGGGAATGTGGCGTCTACATCTCAACGCTGGACCACAAAATCACATGTTCGGAGGGAATTCTGTTGGAAAAGTGCATCTTCCTCTCATAAACTGTGGTTGTCGAGTGGCACGTCGTCGTCACGTGTTTTTTGGACTCAAATAATGGACTGAGACAAAAAAAACTGGAACCCCCCGTTGACCTCAGAACTGCAGCATGTGCCTGGGCCCTGAAACTCCTGCCACGGACACGGTCAGTGGATACCTGCTCCGGAACATGCTTCTGTCTGCGGGGGAAAGACCACAGACTGAACCCTGGGCCCAAATTACGAACAGAAGATTCACAAAATGGGCCAAATGACCTTTGCACTCAGTATGTAACAAACGTTGGACTGAACAGAACGTTATATCGATATATTGTTTGTTTCACGTCGTATGTTATTTGTTGTGTACTTTTGTGAGCAGTGTTTCTTTCTTTTGTGTTGATTGTGTGTACGTCTGAGCTGTTTGTGTGTCACTGAGTGCTGCGTTGTTGCGGCGGGCCCACTGAGGCGCACTAAACCCAGCCGGCCTCTGCAGCAGATGCACTGGGTCAGCACAATTGCGACTCCTGCAAATGTTGGCTCTTTCCTCTGCGCTGAGCTCCTGTTTAAGACACAAACTCACTAATTGGTTGATTAATTGAGCTGCTGCAGAGAAACATGTCTAAATAGCTCCCTGGAAAGTATTTCTTATGAATGTTTAGGTCACCAGGCAAGCTCAGCCACTGATAGCTGGAAAATCAAATCAGGAAAGTGCAGATGTTGTTGAAGAATTGTGCTTTTAATTTGATGATGTGTGTTAAATCAGATCATATTTACATGACTAACATTAATAATATTTTGCTTCTTTTTTTTTTTAGGGTGTGTGTGACATAATCAAGTATGGTTTTCCTTTTAAATTTAAAATGTGTTATTTTTATTGAATTGTAGGAGTGTATTCATCTACCAACCAAAGGAGTGTATTCATCTACCAACTAAAAGGTTGATTGTTTGATCTCAGATGCGAGATTCTGATGTGTCCTCGGGCAAGACACTCCATCCCCCCTAGCCTCACTTCCAACAGTCTGAGACTTAAAGGATACACACTTACTAGTTTGAAAATGGAACTACAATCACAACTAATCCCATACCTTTAAAGGACACTTATTATGCATGTTTTTTATATGTTTGGCCTTTAAACATGCTCTTGAATACTCCTGTTTTGGCATCTCATGTTCTAGAACTTAAAGTATACATTACTTTGTATCGGTCAGCCGTTTCCTCATCAGGATTTGTGTCAGACTAACTGGCTGCAGAGGGAATGACAAAAGAGAGATAAACAAAAGCTAGCTTGTCCTCGACATGCTAATGAGAGCACACAGTTGTAATGAACATGATAATCAAGAACTATTAGAACAAATATTGATTTGAAAATTTACATAATATTTGAAACACTTTGGACAATCAGCCTTCATTTTCTTTTTGATTTATTTATAATTCCTATTCCTATGTTCTGTTTCTTGTGTATTCTTTTTTTTTTGCCCCGTGTTTTTATACTTAAGAACTGAAAATTAAAATAATAAAAGAAAGAAGAATAAAGAAAATGTCATCATTGCTTTTAAACCAATGAAAAACACTTTGCTATGTGTTACATTGCAGAGGAACAATATGGATGCTGGTGTAGCCGTCTAGAGAGAGTGGGAGGTCAGCCTGGTCTTTCACTGAGCCCTCGTCTGAATCGGTCTGTGGGAAAAGAGACAGCAGTGTGGTCCGAGGAGCTGGAGATGTGAGGCGTTGCCAGGGAGCCGCTCCAGTGAACAGACTGTGCAGAAGAGACACTCACACTGGGGGAGTGACTGTGTGTGCGTGTCCCCGTGTGCGTGTGTGTGTGTGTGTGTGTGTGTGTGTGCGTGTGTGTGTGTGGGGCCCTGCCTGCTCTCATGCACACGGCCTGGTGTCAGAGATTATGGGATGGACATCGTCTGGAGCAAGGATCTGCAAGAACTGAACCCGAACTGAACCGCTCTGACACTCACACACACATGGACAGAGACCAGGAGAAGGAGCACACATTTAGGAGGAGGAAAAACACACTTCTCTGTATTCTGTTAAGCAAATGGGTGCATTTTCTTACACTAGGATGTAACAAAAATGTGTATTTATAAGACGAGCTTGGGTTTCATTATGTTACGTTACACTTAATGAGATAATGTATTCAAATCAGTGTAAAAGTCTCTAAAAGTTCCAATGGTCCAATGTGCCTCATGAGTAGCCCAACACTTACCATACTATTGTCTTGCCTGGAATCCATAATATACTCTTGAAGATGTGAGTCTGGTCACCGGTTTCAGATGGGTGTGATTGACAGGTGGATTAGCCAATCAGGGACACACATGGTCTGTCTGTACCAAAACTGCTTATGAGTGAAAAAGAAAGGGGAAAAATATCACAGGAACTGAGGAAACATTACAGATTTATTTAGTTGTAAACTAAAGTTGTAGCCATCATTTTTTCATTGAAATAAAAAAAATCATCTGATTGCACGGTTATGTATGAGTTTGGCTTGATTTGGGAAAGAGGAAGTGGTGACTAAACTGAGGTGTAAGGTATAAAAAACAAAGAAATATATTAATTTAATGAATAATACACTTGTTTAACCCCCCTTAAGTAAATGGTTTCTAAGCCTGAACATTAATCTTCTGAATAAATGATTGGTATTCATGTCTTAATGAATGTGTTATTACAAAGTAGTGTGTTTTAATTTATTCTTAGTTTGTTATTTTTTAAATTCTGAAAGCTTCCTCAAATTCACCTACCAATTGTAAGTACTTTTGCTGGCAGAATAATAACTAAACAATAACGGTAACTAAAGGTGTACTTTGAACGCATACTTCCTGTAGTGCTGGCAGTGTGCTGGTATAGGCTCCTCCCTGTATCCCTCGACATGCTGTGCTCCGTCACCTCCTCTTACACCGGGCTGACGCATAGAGAGGTGTTGTGTCCTCGCCTGTGACTAACACCTCCCACTGCAGCTCTTTGTGACATGCACTAGAGCCCCTGTAATCCCACACGTATCATTATAACTGCCTAATGTGCCTAATGAAGGGGTTAAGTGTGAATGCTTGCCCGAAAGATCTCACAGGCTCTGTAAGTGTTTCTTGCAGGTAGTCGCTGACAACCATGACACAGGCGACAGGGTACATTTGAACTAGCTGTGTATTTGTTGTGAGATGTGATAAGTTATGGGTTGATAACACTCGCTGTGTAGCTTTGGTACATCGTCTTTCATGCTGTTTTTGTTCGGTTAGAAATCAAATGGATTTTATACCTGTCATTTGGAATTTAGCATTATGTGTCAAATAATTGAGTTTATAATGCAATATTACTATATACACAAGCAATCATTGCAACGGGTAAGATACTTTTTAGTATCCAAGTTCAAATAGTGGAACTTTTGCAAATGTTATTTTTGGTTCTTGTCCGGAGTGTTCTTGCTTAGTTTAAAGATGATAATTCATAATTTACTTTAATGAATAACCTTGCTACAATAGTGTTTCCTCATCATTAGTTAACTCAAAGTTTGATTGATTCCTGCATGTTTCAGCAATCCTGTTTAGTCCTGCATTTCAGGCTTGAGTGCTCAGAAAATGAAGACACTGAATGATACATGTAGGGTTCTAAAATGTCACCTAGCCATTGTGAAGAGGCCAGGCTTATCAGTTCTGTAGTTTTGAAGAGTTTAGTTTAGTTGATTTGTTTATTTGAATGGGACAACATGTATTAATGAACAGCTAATGCTTTAAATAAACCAGATTTAGCTCAAAGATCATTTCTAACCGTAGTCCCATAGGATATAGAATAGAAGTCAATGGACCGACTTCTATTATTAAGCCGTTTTAGACCTACTAACAAAATGTAAAAGTGCCCTGCTTTGGTAGTTGTTTAATATTTAGTTTCATAACAATGTGTCTCCTTTAAACCTGCTGCAGTCATGCTTTAGCTCTGGTTTTATCACAAAAAAGATCTATGTCTATTTTAACCTTTAACATTATTGGTTTAATCCCGGCTTGAATGTGATTTTATCCACAAGTGTTAATGCATTTTTGTGTTGATCTTGATTATAACCCTCCATTGAGACCAGGTTTGTCAAGTATGGTGTACATTCAATCCATTTAAGATGGTGTTAAGATTGTGCTTGAAAAAGGTAATTCATTTCTGAAGTGGACTGAGGTTTATAAGAATCATTGGATTACATCATGATAAGAAGCTACTTGATAAAATACTGTATTGATGCGATGCGTAAGGATTTGTCCAATTAGAGATGTAAAATCTGAATTAGAAAATGACCACTACAAATGGCAGTCATTCATTGAAACGTTGCATCATATGAACTTCTGAACCTCTCACAAGATAAAAGATTGGTTTCATCTAATCTCTATAAATGTGTATTAGGCCCATAAATGATGCAAGATTCAAACCCCACATTATTTTGCCCTTACAGCTAAGAATATGTATTTGAGAGGGTATAGAGCAGGGGTGGGAAAACTACGGCCCGCGGGCCACATGCAGCCCGTTTGTCTTTATAATCCGGCCCGCCAAACATGCCAAGTAATATTTAAAAAAAATATTACTTGGCATGTTTGCTTTTGTTTATTTATGAGGACAAATAATATGTTTAAATATGAGAACATGTGACTAACTTATTAGAGGTACGGACCATTGTAGTATTACTACTAGTCCAAGTACTGCAGTGTTATTCATGTCCTCCCACTTATGAAATAGGGTGACCGAAGCTATTTGGTCTGACACCAGAAATAGCTTTTCTGAGATTTGATTTTTTGGGATTATTTGTACTGGACACACAGTCTCTATCTGCGTTGAATCTGAACACTTAATTTGTGACAGAGCAGGTGAGAGCTCAGCGTCAGAAGAGCGTCTTACACTGCCGCTCTGCGCCCGGGGCTCATCTCTGGGTGGTCACTTTAGAGGACTAAGGTTATCGGTCAAATTCTGAACTAAAAGGGATGTACCCTCCAGAGTCGGGGCCCGGGTTTTCCCCAAAACACACTGCAGTTGTTAACAATTCCTACATTGTTTTGAGAGCTCCAACAAGTTAACCAGCAGTTGAATGCTAAAAAGCCACCAACAAAACACGCAGAACACCACTCAAATTATGCACAGTAAATTCATCATGTGGACAACAATCAGATGATCGTTTAATAAAACTTGAAAACCCCTAAAGGTATGCGGAACTCCAAAAAAGGGATAGTGAGCAATCTAGCAACAAAAGTCTAATGTCCGGCATTCCCTGTCACCATGGCAAAAATCTGTAGGTCGCTTACATCATAAACCAGGTCAACAAATGTGCTGACAGTTAAAAGGAAAATTCTACCATAGAATTACGACTTGTCCTCCAGCTCCTTTTGTAAACTATGGCCATTCTAAAATGTGAAGTAACATAAACACAAGCTATTGGAGGTATATGCGTATGGCTGCGACTGAAGACATTCTTCACTGTAATTAAAGCATAGAACATGTATAGCCTGTGGTACAACATACACACATACAGAGTCTATACGCTGCCTTTATGAAGTGAACCATCAGAAAACCCCCCATGAAATGACATTTTTTATCAACTCAAGAGAAAAACAGTATTAAACAGGCATGATAAATGTCAGCTATATGGCGCAACATGGAGAACAAATTCCAAGCCACGCAGGAACGTCTCTAAATGGTACATATATCATGCTAACTGTCACCAAATGTGAATTAAATAACATTTATTTAATATGGTGGCAACATTGTGGACATAAAAATACAGTTTCATGAAGCATGTTTAAGTTCATGCCTTCACTGGATTTATATAAATGAAATTAGAGTCAATAATAAAAAGATTAAAAGGCCGGACAAGGCCATATCATGTTCTTATTCAGGAAGAAAAAGCAAGTTATACATCAACTACAAGGACATTTTTATGAGAACGAGTGCATTGTTAACTTGTTGGTGAACAGGAAACTGGAACATTTTGCACTAATAAACCTATTTTATATCCTATTCTTTGCAAGACTTTTTCTAGTTCATTGGAATGAACTAATTCCTTTATTCACTTCTCTGGAAATGCGAATCACAATCACAGGTCAGTAGCAGTCAGAAGAAGCGGCAAATGAACTCCTCAAACTCTGCTCCACAAACAATTTTTAAGTTGAAATAGTCACTGATCCTTCATTATCAGCACATTATCCGAGTTCATCAAGGAACAAATATTCATAAATTTGCTGATGATGTTGCAATTATTGGTCTTTTAAACAGCACCGAAGAGGACTACTGTAGATAGAATTTGTTGATTTCAAACACAGGAAAGACAAAATGTTTCACTTTGGATTTGAGGGAAAACACACACACTCACATCGCTCACCTGTGGATATGACACTACTATTGAAATTGTACCTTGGCATAATTGGCATAATTGATAATAAACTGAGATGGAACTCTAACACCTCAACCATGTTTGCAAAGACCAACCAACAAGACCTTTCCACTTTCTGCATAAGCTTGTGGGAGTCACCTCTCCATAGACCTGACCTGTAAGTTGGCTTGGTGACATTGCCTGCTTGTCTTCCCTATAATGCCAGCTAAACAAGCAGGTGGTGAACCCTCCTATGCAGGAAAGTCACATAGTACACCTTTAAACTGAATCTTACTTGTGTCGGGTACATAGTTTATTTGTGAATTTGCCACATCACAAGCAGAATATACAGTGGTTTTATTGGTTTAACATTCTGAAAGCCTCATTGATGAATGGTGAACAAAACACATTAAGGATTGTTAACAGTCTCTCTTCACTTTTAATTCCTCTTGAAGATTAGGCTTTATTGATCTTCTGAAATTGAATAAAAGAACTTTAAAAACTAAAAAAACAACAACAATGCTTTACTTGTTACTGTAGAGATTATTTTGGGGGACACTCAAAGGACAAATGCTTTCCGGCCTAAAACCAGGTCACTTTGATGACTGGATACACAGGGTTATGAAAGGACAGCCAAAATGAGATTATGGTAAAATGATGGTGACATTAACTAGGTCAGGTCCATGTAGTCTATTAAGAGGGTCCTTTTTGTTACTTTGATATGATGTTTGCCTTTGAAAGAAGATTACACCCGCTAAATAAGTAGATGTTTAATGGCGATATGCCCTTCACTATGTACAATCATAGTTTCAAATGTCACAGTGCAAAGTTGCAAAAAACGATTCTCATCCCCAAATCATAAAAAACTAGAAAACACCAAATCTCCCTTAAGATACAGGTTAGCAATCATTTCCTTTCTCCTGGATTTCCAAATGTCTAGTTTGCGAAGCACCTCTGCCTCAAGTCAAAAGCAACTGTAATCAGCGGAGTAGCCCTTGCTAATATGTGATTCAAAGGGCAATTAAAACAAATTGAGCTCCATTCTCAGACAATGACTGGTTGAGTTCCTGTGAGGGCAAAGGCTTTCAATATGAACTCGGTAACTTGGACACCATTATCTATATTAAGCCATTTGGCCCGATATGACTCCAGATGTGGGTGGAGAAGAAATGAATCAAGTCAGGCCGGCTGCACACTGGAGGACTCTAAAGTCTTCAGCGGGTTTTAGATGCGCTGCAGAGCGTGCAGAACCACAGACACAAGGACATTTGCGACGATCATTGAAGAACAGCGACACCCCACACTTTTTCCAGACCGTTTTCCGAGGAAAGGTTTGTCGCAAGCGAAGGGCGATGAAAGTCTCACACGATCAAAGGGAGTGTCAGAGTGAAAAGAACTACACAAAGACACCTAGAAAAGAAAGCAAAAAGAAGAAACACGTGTGGATTTAACTCTGAGGATTGTTTATTCTGTGGTGTGACACGTTAAAAAGACTTGTTTGCGCGGACTCTGTGTTGGCGTTATCCACTATTTCTACGGTTGAGGAACAATGGAAGGCTGCGACGATCGGGAATATCCAAGCAATTTGATTTTGGAGACGTGACATGACAAATGGTGGAAACAGCATTGACACCACAGATGAGGCCACATGAGGTGTGCCGTGACAAGTGATCGCTTGCTAGAAGTACTTCTCAAGCCACGCCTCCTCGAACTTGTGGTGAGCCAAATTGGGCTTGAATTCCTCTAGTGTGGCCTAAGGCAAGGCAAGGCAAGTTTATTTGTAGAGCACATTTCATACACAAGGCAATTCAAAGTGCTTCACACAACAGGAAAAATGCATTCAAATCACAAAGAAATGACAGAAACAGAAATACAATAAAATTAACTAAATAAAAAATAACAATAAAAAACACCTAGCCAAATCCAAATTTATCGGACCACATTGGCAGGCATTCCAGACACATATTGATTTGACATTGCAGATGATAGGTGTATCCGGGATGGACACATCACTTTTAGATTGATTTGTTCCCATATCTGCGCGCTTTCTGCAAACTAAGAGCTAGAAAAGTATTTGGTGAAACTTCCACTCCCCCAGTATTCAAGTCCAGACCATTTGAAAAAGTAATTTAATCGGATTTATGATCTGAAGTTAATGTTAATGTTTGAAGGACAAAAATAATTGCATTAAAGATTGCTTTGAAATCACAGCCTACTTCTAAACTCGCCGGTTACTTTGACATTGTTCCACTCACAGGTGACATTTTGCTCAATCATTTCTAATAGATATGTTTAATCTTTTTTAATTAATAACTGATGGATTCATTTTACAAGTAACAACAGTATCAAAGTTCTTCTAAGTAATCCAGAATAAAAAGTGTGGCCTTAAGAGACACCAAGAGAGGAAATGGTGCACCTTATCAGAGCTGGTCCCTGTTTAATTAAAACCACAAAAGCCAGAGGAATGTACTGTCTTTTCTTTGGAGATGTGACAGAGGCTATTGCGAACAAAGAATCAGCACTAATATAGATTTTTTTTTGTCTCTTTTTTTTCTTTTCTTCTTGCGTAATCGCCATTGCAGTTTTATTTTCCTCTTCTCTTTTTGGTGTAACTTGTCTCACCAGTGTCAGCAGTGTGTAATTGGCCGATTGTTTCCATCTCCATATGATTTTGGATGAAAACGGCGACAGATTAGGAACTCCTTTTAAAACCTGATTAGCCTGATTCAAGTCTACAGTTCCAGCCCCGGTGAGACAATCGGTCAGATCAAAGCCTGTTTACCTGTCGCCATTAGCATTGGAGCAGTGCGCCAGAAAGCAAATCAACAACTTTAGAAGAATGAAGCCTAATGGTTTCTTACAGGGTTTTGACATCAATTAGCTTGAAATGAAGCGGGGAATGAGCAAGGGGTAATTTAGGTGGTTTTCCTTCTTTTATTCAGTATTTTTCTCAGACAGGGAGTTAAAGTCAGGCCGACATTTGCGAACACTCGGGGACAATTAGCATGTACAACAGAAGTGCTGCTGAACATAGAAGTGTTAATGACTGTTTACTGCAGACTATGCATCATGCTCACATATATACATAGGCCGAAGCGAAGTGTAATGTAAGGGAAAACATCAAAAACAGACAAAAATATCTTTATTGTGCATTTTTTTATCATCACAATTGATTCACCTCAATACCATCTTTACCACAATGTAGTATAACTGCAACATGTGAGAGAAAGTAAGCTTTCTTATCTTAGCTCATTTATTCATTCATTCATAATCAAGGCGTATTATCAGAATCTGAGAACTAAAATAAAGGACACAGCAAACAAATCAGACGAGTGGAGAAACAGCAGAGGAAAGCCTTTGTGGTTGAAATGGCAATACCTAGTGATGGCAACATTAGGAAAAAGGAACACGAGAAACCAGAGCTCAGAAAAGAGCTGGAGAAGGCCAATTGACCCCAAAACTGGAGGAGGGGCAACAGCAGATCCTTGGGGAAAAATATTTTGCATCGCAAGCTCCCTGGACTCTGGTCAATAACCCAAGCTTGGAATCCAGGAAGGGTGAGAAGAGATTTTAAAATATGTATTTATTAACCTGGCCAGCAAGCTTAATTCTCACAAGATTTGTGTGTTCACAAACCCACAAGAATTAATTTATTGTGTTTGGATCTGAACCATTAGTGGTGCAGATATCGGACCAATTACAAGGCAGCATTTTGGTTTGGGCAGAAGCCAAACACCTATGATAAACGCTGATGGATGTACTTAAATCTATGTTAGCATTATATGCAGTGGACTTCTGGGCTTTATTCTCAACTGGATTCAACAGAGTGTGTCTGAACGTCTTTCCAGACTGATAAATGTGTAAAACGTCAGTGTTCTAGACACATATCAATCATTAACCAGGTTATATACTATTTTTAGCAATAAAAATGCACACGACTGAACACATGCGTGAAATACTGTATATGCCATACTGTGGAACATTCAAGGTTATTCAATATATACCCTCCCTCCAGAAAATGTATGTAGTGCACCTAATAATAATATTTTGTCCTGTGTACAATAGTTTGACGTCCCCAAATGCCATTACTTATTAATGAGATTCTTACAGCCCACATGTGAGTGTGATGCATCATTAGAAAGCTTAGGCCTTCTAGTTCCTTGCATAAGAACACTGTCAGGACTTCAGAACGTACACTACTCTGTACTCTGTCTCCTCACCCACCAGTGCACACATGGAACTGCCCCTGCCTACCTCAGTGAGCTCCTCACACCACACACTGCCCCAAGAACCCTCCGCTCCACCATGTCCACCCACCGCCTGCACCAGCCCAGAGCCAAGCTCTCCACCATGGGAGACAGGGCCTTCCAGGCAGTCGCCCCACGGCTCTGGAACGCCCTTCCAGAGATCCTGAGTGCCCCACAAAGTGTGGAGGCCTTCAAAAAGGCCTAAAGACATTTTTATTTAAAAAAGCCTTTTAAAATTCTCATGTTTTATCTGTGTGTGTGTGTGTGTGTGTATGCTTTATTGTTTTAACTTGTTTTAACTGTAAATTGCTTGTTGTTTTTAGCCACTGTTAGCACTTTGAGGTTCCATTCGAATGTAAAGTGCGTAATAAATAAAATGTATTATTATTATTTATTATTACTACAGAAGCCCAAACATAAACAAATACATTATTTTTTTAAGAAACAACAAATACCTATTGTAACTGCTAAAAACAATGTATGTGAAAATAGGTAAACATGAGTGGAACCAGGCATTTCCCAATAGAGAATAAATAAATAGATACACAATTTGGGTATAATAATACATACATATATATATAACGGAATACCAAAAGTCTAAGGCTTGTTAGCACACAACGAAAAAACTGTCTCTGAACTGATTAGCATCTGAATAGTGAGCTCATGTCTGGCTTATTCCTAAAAACCCACCCACAGTTTCAAAGCTTGGCTCATTGGCTGGAATGAAATGACAATCAAAAAGTATGACGTCACTTCTTTAGCACAGGTAAAAGACCAATTGCGCAGAAGTCAGAAGGAGGCGCTTGGTTTATTCAAAGGGTTGTGCCAGACGAACCGGAAAACTCGTGGTTGTCTCATTCTAGAGCTGAAAATGTGAAGAAAACAAACACACCCAGCGCCATTTTGCATCTGCTGTCGTTGTTTTGATATGGACAGAGTGACGTGCCGGACAAGCTTTATTTGTACATTTTTCACATGAAGATAAGTTTGTTATCTTAAGTCCGGGTGCAGGACCACACGGACCACACCCCTTTCACACCTCTTCCTGTGGCTCTACTATTTAAGCATCCAGATCACATACACCTGTGTTCATGACGTCGTGCCCCTCCCTCACACCCTCTTTTTAACTGTTCTAATTATTCAAATGTGATGGGAGTATTGAGGCCCGGGAGCCTTCGGCCCTCATCGCAAGAAGCCCCAAAACTGCATCCACTTCTGTACATTTGTGTTCATGTTTCTCACCTGCCAATAAACACTTTGCATCGTAGCTGGGGTTGTGGTCCTTGTTAGTGAACGAAGAAAACGCCGTTTACAGGACTTATTTCTCCAAATCGGATAACTTCAGGAAAAATACAAATGGATGTTGTTTTTCTGTGGATTATTATGGACAGAATGAGTA
Source organism: Eucyclogobius newberryi (assembly GCF_026437365.1). Lineage (NCBI taxonomy): Eukaryota > Metazoa > Chordata > Actinopteri > Gobiiformes > Gobiidae > Eucyclogobius > Eucyclogobius newberryi. Next base: position 24,075,345 of record NW_027315779.1, on the reverse strand, counting down.
CAGCTGCTGATGGATCGAACCCTGTTGAATCTGTCAATACAGGTAAGACATGTTTAATGAAAAGCTGATTTTTATAACAAACTATTGGACATTGGGGCATTTTATTTAATGCAAATCAATGACATGTTTGTTTTGTTGAAAAAATAATCTTTAATATGATGTAAAGCTTGAAAATGAAAATAAGAGTGATGATAAAATAGACCGTTTTTAGCTGGTTTATCAGAAGAACTTAAGCACGTCCAGCACGTTGCCTTAACCTCTTTACATTCAGAAAAACTACATTTGCACAATCTGATAGCACACATCTGCATATTAATGAACAAATGCTCTTTTACTGATAGTCATAGCCATAATAAGTCAAGCTGCTTTAATGCCATTTTAATAAAAAGGATGATTGTGCACCACACATTTTCCTGCCAAATACCAACATGGTGCAATGTCTTTTGGCTTTTATTAGAACCACAAAGGACTACATTGGAGTACAAATTGTGACAAAAATAAGAATACTCATAAAGATAGCTTTATTTTATAGTGATTACTTATGATATTTAACAAGCCAGAGGAAAACACCATTAATATTGTGCATTTTTTTTAGCGGTTTATTGAACAATATTGGCCGCCAGCTCCAGTTCGGCTCACTACACACTTCACAGCGGCAAATCAATCAGGTCAATCTCGCACCTCAATAAAAGTCATAACACACATCACACAGTGAATCGACTGTGTTGTCAATAACAAATAAAAAGCATAAACATTTCCAACAAAATCCCCATGGCAAAAGTCAAGAGTGTCCAATAGAGCACAACCTCAGTAAATATTGATCTGGGCTTGCTTCTTTTATTATTTCCCTGTAGATGTGAGTTTGGTCTCGGGTGGGCTGGGCAGGTGTTCACACGTTTGGGCTGTAAAATATAATATCATAGTGTGAAATAAAGTGCTGGAGCTTCCATTGAACATTTGAGCTGTACATTCTCAGCAGCAGTGTGACCTCTCTCTCCACAGAGCACCCACAATGCATAGCGAATCCAACCGCGCAGTGGCAATGAGCAGGGACAATGTTCCCAATCTGGAGTTACAGCACATACAGTTATATTTCCAACAGAATCCCCAGGGCAAAACTGGAAAAAATGGATGTCAAGATAAACATTCAGTCTGTTTTGGGACTATGAGTGGCATCTGTCATAACTTCACCGCCAAAGCAAGCTCTCCACAAACTAGAATCTACGGATGAAGTTCCCCAAGTCTTTTTACCCATGTGGAATAATCAAAATCTGATATGATTTTCATTTGTTTTAAATGAATTATGTATTGATTTTATATTATTGTTATGATCCTGAAGAGAGGCTGCAACATCGGAGACGAAGACAAAATTATACAAGTTTATTAGGTTTTTACACCAAAAATAAATGCCAACTTGCAAACCCTCGTGCCCCAAAAATCACCCAACGTTGAAAAAAGGAAAGATTGACCTGGTGGGCCAGCCAAACAGAAACAAATAGGAGCGACACCGGGCCAGCCCCGTATAGTGCCGTCGAAGCCGGTGCCGACACCTCTAACTAGGAACAAAAAAAAGGTACGAGAACCCCCTATCTACGCCCCAAACAAATACGAAAATGGGACTACCGGTCCCACCAGGCCAAACAAAATAGCTAGCGCTACCGCTAAGAGTGCCAGCTGGGAGCAGGCGAGCTGAGTGGGACAGCGGAGCGGGACGCGTAACGGGATGGGCGGAGCCGAGCTGTGAGAGCGCGAGGAGCACATCCGGCCTCCATTTAAAGGCTCCAGGGCGCACACCCGCGGCCGGGAGCCAATCCAATAAAAAACTAAACAGATCATTAAACCAGAACCTGAACAGACAAAATATTACAACAAACAATAAGGAGGAAGAGTGCCCAAACCTAACAATTATGTTAAAATGCATGTAGTCCAATATTGACCCAAAATTTTACATATATTTTAGTTATGGAAAATATAATTAAATAATACTGCTTTTGTGTTATTTACCATGTCGTTTTTGAGTAATGTACCTTACATGAAGCAGCAGTTCTACCATTATCACGGGCCATTTTGGCTTTTTATTTGATATACATTCCAAAACTTTACATGAAATAATCCCACATGAACTTGTTATTAGGCCTGTTGTATTTTGCAGAACTTCCTCATTCTCCTATAGCGCCAAAACCCTCTGCAACAGCCTCACACGGGAAATCATATCATGTACAAATGATGAGATGTTTAAAAGCATAACTAAACACACATGGACACTCTGAACTGTCATGAGAGCTGCAACATGAATGTAAATATGTAATATAATAACTATTGTATGGATGTGTGTGAGATAGTGTTTTGGAGTGGCACTGGTTTTACTGAATGAATGACTGGATGATTGTAATATACTTGAAATGTATACTGTACATTTATTGTATTTTATTAGCATGAATGCCATTTTAACATTCACCTGCACAGGGACTGCAGGTGGAAATGAGCAATTTTAGCTTTGCACAAAAACATCTTCCCTCCAGGTGCACTGTCCCTGATAAATAAACTAATAAACAAACAAAACTATAAAAGCACCAGTAGCAATACTTTATCATATGGCCTGCTTTAACACTATATAAAAAACAATGAAATAAATGGCCATATATACTTTTGAGACTTTAGCATATTTCTTGTGTTGACCATATTTCAGAGTTCTCTAATATTACTTATTTGCTTCACAAACAACAGGATCAGATTCACAATGGATGGCACATGGCCTTAAAATGTTATTGCTATTAACACCTCTTTCAGATCCTGTTCAAAAAGAGCTTCATAAAGGCCAGTTTCTGTACGATGAGTGTCCAAACTTACCTACTGCAAACAGCTTGTCCAGATCTCACAAAGTATGAGATCCTGAACATGTGAATAACCTTTCCATTAAATATAATTCTGTTACAACACTTAAATTAGATGCTTGTTTGAGGTCATTTCTTTGACGGATAAAGTATTTCATATGACATACCGTCTATACAATAAGCATCAGATCTGCTGAAGTACTGCATTTCTACTCTTAAGCAAATATCCATAGCAGTTTTCAAATATGAACTCTGACCAGGCCGAGGGAGGATGTTTTCAACACCATCAGCCAGACGTAGAAGTGAATATACATTAAAGATCATTCGGTGAAGCCCATAATAGAAGATGACTTGAGCTTTATGCTAAATCTGTTCAGTGCTGCCTGGCTTATATTTGAACCCAACAAAATACTTGGAGTCCTCACAAGCAGCGCCCAGTGGCAAAGACACTTGTTTGGAAGGATAACCTTTTTAGAACTGAAAAACTCTAAGATAAAAGCCATTTCTGCCATTCATGTGCTTTCTGAAACTTTCTCTCGATTGTAGACCAGGAACTTTGTGACAAAGTGCTGGGGGCTGGATTTCTAATGACTTTCCATCCACTGTTTAAACCACTACATTATGGTTGATTTGAGTATTTGGAATCAAGCCATAAAGTGCACATTTACCTACAAACCCCCAATTCATTCATTTTATTTTTTAAAAGTTCTCTTTTTCATGAGTACCCTGAACACAGCTTAAACAACAAACATAAAAACATGAGATTTCTTATAGTTCTCCAGCACTGCGGCTCGTCCTTGACCAGTGCTTTTTTAAAAGGCATAACATTTTTACTTTAAAAAGTCTCCGTTTTGTTCCACACGGAGGGGGAAAGTTGCTAAAGGCCTTTCTTCCTGTCTCTGTGTTGAGACGATGGGACTGTGAGACAAGTAAGACAGAAATGTCCCAAGACCTCAAGCGGCGACAACTGGACCTGAGGTAAAACAAACATGAAAAATAATCAGGCAAAATGCCAACTAGAGCTTTCTCTTCACATCCTGTGATTTAAAGTATCACTGAAAGTGGAGAGTTCTGTCTCCTTCTCCTGTAATGAACCTTAGAGCGGAACCTTAGAGCTGAACCTCAGAGCTGAACCTCAGAGCTGAACCTCAGAGCTGAACCTCAGAGCTGAACCTCAGAGCTGAACCTCAGAGCTGAACCTTAGAGCGGAACCACAGAGCTGAACCTCAGAGCTGAACCTCAGAGCTGAACCTCAGAGCTGAACCTTAGAGCTGAACCTCAGAGCTGAACCTCAGAGCTGAACCTCAGAGCTGAACCTTAGAGCTGAACCTCAGAGCTGAACCTCAGAGCTGAACCTCAGAGCGGAACCACAGAGCGGAACCACAGAGCTGAACCTCAGAGCTGAACCTCAGAGATGAACCTCAGAGCGGAACCACAGAGCTGAACCTCAGAGCTGAACCTCAGAGCTGAACCTCAGAGCTGAACCTCAGAGATGAACCTTAGAGCTTAACCTCAGAGATGAACCTTAGAGCTTAACCTCAGAGCTTAACCTCAGAGCTGAACCTCAGAGCTGAACCTCAGAGCTGAACCTCAGAGCGGAACCACAGAGCGGAACCTCAGAGCGGAACCACAGAGCGGAACCTCAGAGCGGAACCACAGAGCTGAACCTCAGAGCTGAACCTCAGAGCTGAACCTCAGAGCTGAACCTCAGAGCTGAACCTCAGAGCTGAACCTCAGAGCTGAACCTCAGAGCTGAACCTCAGAGCTGAACCTCAGAGCTGAACCTCAGAGCTGAACCTCAGAGCTGAACCTCAGAGCGGAACCACAGAGCTGAACATTAGAGCTGAACATTAGAGCGGAACCACAGAGCTGAACCTCAGAGCTGAACCTCAGAGATGAACCTCAGAGCGGAACCTCAGAGCGGAACCACAGAGCTGAACCTCAGAGCTGAACCTCAGAGCTGAACCTCAGAGATGAACCTTAGAGCTTAACCTCAGAGATGAACCTTAGAGCTTAACCTCAGAGCTGAACCTCAGAGCTGAACCTCAGAGCGGAACCACAGAGCTGAACCTCAGAGCGGAACCACAGAGCGGAACCACAGAGCGGAACCACAGAGCTGAACCTCAGAGCTGAACCTCAGAGCTGAACCTCAGAGCTGAACCTTAGAGCTGAACCTCAGAGCTGAACCTCAGAGCTGAACCTCAGAGCTGAACCTCAGAGCTGAACCTCAGAGCTGAACCTCAGAGCTGAACCTCAGAGCGGAACCACAGAGCGGAACCACAGAGCTGAACCACAGAGCTGAACCTCAGAGCTGAACCTCAGAGCTGAACCTCAGAGCTGAACCTCAGAGCTGAACCTCAGAGCTGAACCTCAGAGCTGAACCTCAGAGCTGAACCTCAGAGCTGAACCTCAGAGCTGAACCTCAGAGCTGAACCTCAGAGCTGAACCTCAGAGCTGAACCTCAGAGCTGAACCTCAGAGCTGAACCTCAGAGCTGAACATTAGAGCTGAACCTCAGAGCTGAACCTTGCAGCTGAACCTTAGAGCTGAACCTCAGAGCTGAACATTAGAGCTGAACCTCAGAGCTGAACCTTGCAGCTGAACCTTAGAGCTGAACCTCAGAGCTGAACATTAGAGCTGAACCTCAGAGCTGAACCTTGCAGCTGAACCTTAGAGCTGAACCTCAGAGCTGAACCTTAGAGCTGAGTTCATATGTTGTAACACTGTTGCTGTAGAACATATATATATATCTATCTATCTCACCATCCAGATCTGAGTGAAATGCATGAAGTGTTTTCTATAATCTAGAGGATGCACACACTGCATATCATCAGGAACCAGACCTTTCAAAATGGGGCAAGTTTACATTTGGAGATTGGCTCTTTTCACCTAAAACACATTTCTGGTTAATTCACCTGTTTTTACAGTTGTGTCATGTTCTCTAAGCTCCCATTTTGCAATAAAGGTTGTGCTACGGCGTCACATATGGCACAAGATGCATTTGCTGTTGCATTTTGGACAGCTTTACCTGCTGGATCACACAAAGATCTTTACACTCTGACCAGCTTTCTCAAACCCTTTGTACGTAGTAGAACATTGAGATCCTTTTCTTCATTAACGGAGCAGAGTAACGGCCAGATGCTAAATGTAGAGGACTGAAACACAAGTTCTCCATCACAGAAGAATGACAAAGAAACAAAAGAATCACACATGTTTGAACTGTAACTTTCATCTTTAACATTTGTGATAGTCTCACCTGCCATTCATAATAAGTTGACTTTGTAAAAGGCTTTTGAGCTGATGCTTTAAAGGCAAACAAACAAAGACATTTCCCATGTCTATGCTCTGAGTTAGTCTGGGCTGACGAGCAAAAGTGACATTTGAATGTCCTTTGAGTGTAGCTGATGTAAGAGCTGCACACACCACAATAGTGACTTTACCACAGTTAAAAGCCGTCTCCTGCATCTACTTGCTGCACGGGACGGGCTGTGGATCCTGGATATATAACTGCAAACGCTTCAGTAAATCCTCCATCCACGGGTCACATGGTGCTTCAGACAGAGGGATGTTCAGTGATATTAGGGCTTTTGTCACATTATCTAAGACTATCTACAGCACAGTAGAATAGTCATTTAATTCTATTCTTGCCTTACTGTATAACTAAATTATGTATGTATTATGGTTCAATATTATTATAAAATGTAATAATTTGCCCTGATTGAATTAAAATAGAATCTACAAATCAAGTTTACAAAGGTGATAAACTAAATGTAAATCAGATCATTTTTAGACACTGATTATAGTAACACCGGCTTTGTCTGTAACTTAGTCACAACATAAAACCACATGAAAGTCAATTTTACAATTTGTTTTGTGATTTGTAAAATGGACTTGTATTAGTAGAAGCAGCAGGATTCATGTATTCATGTATTCATACAGCTTTATTACATACGTGGAGATGTTAATAAAGTTTTGGTCTACTACAGGATATGATGCAATAACAAAACATCCTGCCCCAGCTAATATCCTGTAAATTCACAAAATATTTTTAAATGTCATATTTCAATATACCGATAATGTATGTATTTTTTCATGCTTTCTTTTGGGGGTATTTCAAGTATATCAACTATAAGATCAATAGCATGTACTTTTGACAATGCCATTTTGTGTCTCATGAGGAATCAATCTAGAACTACTGTATTTTAAGAGAATGCAGTTTAACACCTGACCTAACGTGCTGAGGGGGCCCGTCCTGAGGGGGCCCGTCCTGAGGGGGCCCGTCCTGAGGGGGCCCGTCCTGAGGGGGCCCGTCCTGAGGGGGCCCGTGCTGAGGGGGCCCGTGCTGAGGGGGCCCGTGCTGAGGGGGGCCGTGCTGAGGGGGCCCGTGCTGAGGGGGGCCGTGCTGAGGGGGCCCGTGCTGAGGGGGCCCGTGCTGAGGGGCCTCTTACCTGCCGCTCCGTAGTGCTGAGCTGGTGCACTCCCTCCTTGTTTGCTTCTTGTTTGCCAAATCGCTCCCCCGGGCCGTGTCTGTAGCCGCCCTGTCCTCCATTCTCATCTAAATGTCAATCATTCAGCTCCAACGCATCTATTTTACAAATTCATAAAATAACTTCTTCTTTTAGCGCTGCAGCTTCAGACCAAGTTGATCCCGGTGCTTTTGTTGAGTCTCATTGCGCACTGAGCGGCCTCGTCTGCACCGACAGGTAAGGAACGCCCAATACTGCTCATTCCTTCAGTTCAAACGCTCATGGATCTGTTCAGTGCTCTGCTGTTTAGTGCACTGCTGTTCAGTGCTCTGCTGTTTAGTGCACTGCTGTTTAGTGCACTGCTGTTCAGTGCACTGCTGTTTAGTGCACTGCTGTTTAGTGCTCTGCTGTTTAGTTTAGTGCTCTGCTGTTTAGTGCACTGCTGTTTAGTGCTCTGCTGTTTAGTTTAGTGCTCTGCTGTTTAGTGCTCTGCTGTTTAGTGCTCTGCTGTTTAGTGCACTGCTGTTTAGTGCTCTGCTGTTTAGTGCTCTGCTGTTTAGTGCTCTGCTGTTTAGTGCTCTGCTGTTTAGTGCTCTGCTGTTTAGTGCTCTGCTGTTTAGTGCACTGCTGTTTAGTGCACTGCTGTTTAGTGCTCTGCTGTTTAGTGCTCTGCTGTTTAGTGCTCTGCTGTTTAGTGCACTGCTGTTTAGTGCTCTGCTGTTCAGTGCACTGCTGCTCAGTGCACTGCTGTTTAGTGCACTGCTGTTTAGTGCACTGCTGTTTAGTGCACTGCTGTTTAGTGCACTGCTGTTTAGTGCACTGCTGTTTAGTGCTCTGCTGTTTAGTGCTCTGCTGTTTAGTGCTCTGCTGTTTAGTGCACTGCTGTTCAGTGCACTGCTGCTCAGTGCACTGCTGTTTAGTGCACTGCTGTTTAGTGCACTGCTGTTTAGTGCACTGCTGTTTAGTGCTCTGCTGTTTAGTTTAGTGCTCTGCTGTTTAGTGCTCTGCTGTTTAGTGCTCTGCTGTTTAGTGCTCTGCTGTTTAGTGCACTGCTGTTTAGTGCACTGCTGTTTAGTGCTCTGCTGTTTAGTTTAGTGCTCTGCTGTTCAGTGCACTGCTGCTCAGTGCACTGCTGTTTAGTGCACTGCTGTTTAGTGCACTGCTGTTTAGTGCTCTGCTGTTTAGTTTAGTGCTCTGCTGTTCAGTGCACTGCTGCTCAGTGCACTGCTGTTTAGTGCACTGCTGTTTAGTGCACTGCTGTTTAGTGCTCTGCTGTTTAGTTTAGTGCTCTGCTGTTTAGTGCTCTGCTGTTTAGTGCTCTGCTGTTTAGTGCTCTGCTGTTTAGTGCACTGCTGTTTAGTGCACTGCTGTTTAGTGCTCTGCTGTTTAGTTTAGTGCTCTGCTGTTCAGTGCACTGCTGCTCAGTGCACTGCTGTTTAGTGCACTGCTGTTTAGTGCACTGCTGTTTAGTGCACTGCTGTCTAGTGCTCTGCTGTTTAGTTTAGTGCTCTGCTGTTCAGTGCACTGCTGCTCAGTGCACTGCTGTTTAGTGCACTGCTGTTTAGTGCACTGCTGTTTAGTGCTCTGCTGTTTAGTGCTCTGCTGTTTAGTGCTCTGCTGTTTAGTGCTCTGCTGTTTAGTGCTCTGCTGTTCAGTGCTCTGCTGTTTAGTTTAGTGCTCTGCTGTTTAGTGCTCTGCTGTTTAGTGCTCTGCTGTTTAGTGCTCTGCTGTTTAGTGCTCTGCTGTTTAGTGCACTGCTGTTTAGTGCACTGCTGTTTAGTGCTCTGCTGTTTAGTTTAGTGCTCTGCTGTTTAGTGCTCTGCTGTTTAGTGCTCTGCTGTTTAGTGCTCTGCTGTTTAGTGCTCTGCTGTTCAGTGCACTGCTGCTCAGTGCACTGCTGTTTAGTGCACTGCTGTTTAGTGATCTGCTGTTCAGTGCTCTGCTGTTCAGTGCACTGCTGTTTAGTGATCTGCTGTTCAGTGCACTGCTGTTTAGTGCTCTGCTGTTTAGTGCTCTGCTGTTTAGTGCTCTGCTGTTTAGTGCACTGCTGTTTAGTGCACTGCTGTTTAGTGCTCTGCTGTTTAGTTTAGTGCTCTGCTGTTCAGTGCACTGCTGCTCAGTGCACTGCTGCTCAGTGCACTGCTGTTTAGTGCACTGCTGTTTAGTGCACTGCTGTTTAGTGCACTGCTGTTTAGTGCACTGCTGTTTAGTGCTCTGCTGTTTAGTTTAGTGCTCTCCTGTTTAGTGCTCTGCTGTTTAGTGCTCTGCTGTTTAGTGCTCTGCTGTTTAGTGCTCTGCTGTTTAGTGCACTGCTGTTTAGTGCACTGCTGTTTAGTGCTCTGCTGTTTAGTTTAGTGCTCTGCTGTTCAGTGCACTGCTGTTTAGTGCACTGCTGTTTAGTGCACTGCTGTTTAGTGATCTGCTGTTCAGTGCTCTGCTGTTCAGTGCTCTGCTGTTCAGTGCACTGCTGTTTAGTGATCTGCTGTTCAGTGCTCTGCTGTTTAGTGCTCTGCTGTTTAGTTTAGTGCTCTGCTGTTTAGTGCACTGCTGTTCAGTGCTCTGCTGTTTAGTGCACTGCTGTTCAGTGCACTGCTGTTTAGTGCTCTGCTGTTTAGTGCACTGCTGTTTAGTGCTCTGCTGTTTAGTTTAGTGCTCTGCTGTTTAGTGCACTGCTGTTTAGTGCTCTGCTGTTTAGTTTAGTGCTCTGCTGTTTAGTGCACTGCTGTTTAGTGCACTGCTGTTTAGTGCACTGCTGTTTAGTGCTCTGCTGTTTAGTGCTCTGCTGTTTAGTGCTCTGCTGTTTAGTGCACTGCTGTTTAGTGCACTGCTGTTTAGTGCACTGCTGTTTAGTGCTCTGCTGTTTAGTGCACTGCTGTTTAGTGCACTGCTGTTCAGTGCACTGCTGCTCAGTGCACTGCTGTTTAGTGCACTGCTGTTTAGTGCTCTGCTGTTTAGTGCTCTGCTGTTTAGTGCTCTGCTGTTTAGTGCTCTGCTGTTTAGTGCTCTGCTGTTTAGTGCACTGCTGTTTAGTGCTCTGCTGTTTAGTTTAGTGCTCTGCTGTTCAGTGCACTGCTGCTCAGTGCACTGCTGTTTAGTGCACTGCTGTTTAGTGCACTGCTGTTTAGTGCACTGCTGTTTAGTGATCTGCTGTTCAGTGCTCTGCTGTTCAGTGCTCTGCTGTTTAGTTTAGTGCTCTGCTGCTCAGTGCACTGCTGTTCAGTGCTCTGCTGTTTAGTGCACTGCTGTTTAGTGCTCTGCTGTTTAGTTTAGTGCTCTGCTGTTTAGTGCTCTGCTGTTTAGTGCTCTGCTGTTTAGTGCTCTGCTGTTTAGTGCACTGCTGTTTAGTGCACTGCTGTTTAGTGCTCTGCTGTTTAGTTTAGTGCTCTGCTGTTCAGTGCACTGCTGTTCAGTGCACTGCTGCTCAGTGCACTGCTGTTTAGTGCACTGCTGTTTAGTGCACTGCTGTTTAGTGCACTGCTGTTTAGTGCTCTGCTGTTTAGTTTAGTGCTCTGCTGTTTAGTGCTCTGCTGTTTAGTGCTCTGCTGTTTAGTGCTCTGCTGTTTAGTGCACTGCTGTTTAGTGCTCTGCTGTTTAGTGCTCTGCTGTTTAGTTTAGTGCTCTGCTGTTCAGTGCACTGCTGCTCAGTGCACTGCTGTTTAGTGCACTGCTGTTTAGTGCACTGCTGTTTAGTGCTCTGCTGTTTAGTTTAGTGCTCTGCTGTTCAGTGCACTGCTGCTCAGTGCACTGCTGTTTAGTGCACTGCTGTTTAGTGCACTGCTGTTTAGTGCACTGCTGTTTAGTGCTCTGCTGTTTAGTTTAGTGCTCTGCTGTTTAGTGCTCTGCTGTTTAGTGCTCTGCTGTTTAGTGCTCTGCTGTTTAGTGCACTGCTGTTTAGTGCACTGCTGTTTAGTGCTCTGCTGTTTAGTTTAGTGCTCTGCTGTTCAGTGCACTGCTGCTCAGTGCACTGCTGTTTAGTGCACTGCTGTTTAGTGCACTGCTGTTTAGTGATCTGCTGTTCAGTGCTCTGCTGTTCAGTGCTCTGCTGTTCAGTGCACTGCTGTTTAGTGATCTGCTGTTTAGTTTAGTGCTCTGCTGTTCAGTGCACTGCTGCTCAGTGCACTGCTGTTTAGTGCACTGCTGTTTAGTGCACTGCTGTTTAGTGCACTGCTGTCTAGTGCTCTGCTGTTTAGTTTAGTGCTCTGCTGTTTAGTGCTCTGCTGTTTAGTGCTCTGCTGTTTAGTGCTCTGCTGTTCAGTGCACTGCTGCTCAGTGCACTGCTGCTCAGTGCACTGCTGTTTAGTGCACTGCTGTTTAGTGATCTGCTGTTCAGTGCTCTGCTGTTCAGTGCTCTGCTGTTCAGTGCACTGCTGTTTAGTGATCTGCTGTTCAGTGCACTGCTGTTTAGTGCTCTGCTGTTTAGTGCTCTGCTGTTTAGTGCTCTGCTGTTTAGTGCACTGCTGTTTAGTGCACTGCTGTTTAGTGCTCTGCTGTTTAGTTTAGTGCTCTGCTGTTCAGTGCACTGCTGCTCAGTGCACTGCTGTTTAGTGCACTGCTGTTTAGTGCACTGCTGTTTAGTGCACTGCTGTTTAGTGCTCTGCTGTTTAGTTTAGTGCTCTGCTGTTTAGTGCTCTGCTGTTTAGTGCTCTGCTGTTTAGTGCTCTGCTGTTTAGTGCACTGCTGTTTAGTGCACTGCTGTTTAGTGCTCTGCTGTTTAGTTTAGTGCTCTGCTGTTCAGTGCACTGCTGCTCAGTGCACTGCTGTTTAGTGCACTGCTGTTTAGTGCTCTGCTGTTTAGTGCACTGCTGTTTAGTGCACTGCTGTTTAGTGATCTGCTGTTCAGTGCTCTGCTGTTCAGTGCTCTGCTGTTCAGTGCACTGCTGTTTAGTGATCTGCTGTTCAGTGCACTGCTGTTTAGTGCTCTGCTGTTTAGTGCACTGCTGTTCAGTGCTCTGCTGTTTAGTGCACTGCTGTTCAGTGCACTGCTGTTTAGTGCTCTGCTGTTTAGTGCACTGCTGTTTAGTGCTCTGCTGTTTAGTTTAGTGCTCTGCTGTTTAGTGCACTGCTGTTTAGTGCTCTGCTGTTTAGTTTAGTGCTCTGCTGTTTAGTGCACTGCTGTTTAGTGCACTGCTGTTTAGTGCTCTGCTGTTTAGTGCTCTGCTGTTTAGTGCTCTGCTGTTTAGTGCTCTGCTGTTTAGTGCACTGCTGTTTAGTGCACTGCTGTTTAGTGCTCTGCTGTTTAGTGCTCTGCTGTTTAGTGCACTGCTGTTTAGTGCACTGCTGTTCAGTGCACTGCTGCTCAGTGCACTGCTGTTTAGTGCACTGCTGTTTAGTGCTCTGCTGTTTAGTGCTCTGCTGTTTAGTGCTCTGCTGTTTAGTGCTCTGCTGTTTAGTGCTCTGCTGTTTAGTGCACTGCTGTTTAGTGCACTGCTGTTTAGTGCTCTGCTGTTTAGTGCTCTGCTGTTTAGTGCTCTGCTGTTTAGTGCTCTGCTGTTTAGTGCACTGCTGTTTAGTGCACTGCTGTTCAGTGCACTGCTGCTCAGTGCACTGCTGTTTAGTGCACTGCTGTTTAGTGCTCTGCTGTTTAGTGCTCTGCTGTTTAGTGCTCTGCTGTTTAGTGCTCTGCTGTTTAGTGCACTGCTGTTTAGTGCACTGCTGTTTAGTGCACTGCTGTTTAGTGCTCTGCTGTTCAGTGCTCTGCTGTTCAGTGCTCTGCTGTTTAGTTTAGTGCTCTGCTGGTCAGTGCACTGCTGTTCAGTGCTCTGCTGTTTAGTGCGCTGCTGTTCAGTGCTCTGCTGTTCAGTGCTCTGCTGTTCAGTGCTCTGCTGTTCAGTGCTCTGCTGTTCAGTGCTCTGCTGTTTAGTGCACTGCTGTTTAGTTTAGTGCTCTGCTGTTCAGTGCACTGCTGCTCAGTGCACTGCTGTTCAGTGCTCTGCTGTTTAGTGCGCTGCTGTTCAGTGCTCTGCTGTTCAGTGCTCTGCTGTTTAGTGCACTGCTGTTTAGTTTAGTGCTCTGCTGTTCAGTGCTCTGCTGTTCAGTGCTCTGCTGTTCAGTGCTCTGCTGTTCAGTGCTCTGCTGTTCAGTGCTCTGCTGTTCAGTTCTCTGCTGCTCAGTGCTCTGCTGTTCAGTGCTCTGCTGCTCAGTGCTCTGCTGCTCAGTGCTCTGCTGTTTTGCTCTCTTCGCTCTCCTCCCTCGTTTCCTGTGGTTTCCTGGTCCTCCGTGTCTTGGCGCTCTCCTGGTGTCGGGTTATGGCCGGACTGTGGCACTCGCACACTTTCGCCCCAAGTTTGGCCAGGCAGGCAATCCGCTCAGGGATCGCTTCTATGACATCGAGTGAGTGAGAAGTCTGTGAAAGTGTTTACGGCTGACGAAGATTTTACGCCGTAACTATCAATGAAATACTTGAATTTAAGATATAGTGTTCTGTGATGAAACGGTATATGAAACGGTAAGTATATTTATCTGTGTTCCTGTTTGGGACATTTTTGTTGCTACAAATACACAATGAACTGATTCATCCACGACTTGACCCTTGAATACAGAAATAATACGTTTGAATATATTTAGTTTAATTGCAGATTTACACATTTGAGAAAACTGAGCACAACTATCACTAAAAGACCCTCAAATCCATAATAATCCTGGTTGAACATCAAGCCCCGAGATCTGTGCGTTTTCTAAGTCCTTCACGATACTCGTTCTGAGCTTTCCTTCCTCCAATCACATCCTTGTACCTGTGCCAGCGTGTCAGGGCAAGCTAGCTTTTAAATCTCCTTTTTGAGTTCCCTCTGCAGCCAGTAGAACTCACTTCCACGGTGTTTTATCAAATCACATTTTCACGTATTGTATCTCCGCCAATTTACAGTCCAATTGACCCAGAATGTTTAAGCTCAATATTGTAGTTGAATATTGAAAATTTAAAAAAATAAAACATGAAAAAGATCATCGACTTGTGTCAGAGTGGCACCGACAGAGGTAAACCAACTTGCAAAAGGCAACATAACAACACTAATGCGCGTTCTGTTTTGTTACAGACGCATGTGGAGGACTGAATATGAAGGCGCACATGTGTTGCGCAGTGCGTCATCATTTCTTTGGGATGAAAGATAGGTTTACCAACGTGATAAAATTGTTCTACACAGTGTTTTGGGGAAGACTGGTTGGTGAACCGGCGAAATAATTGAAAAATAAAATATTTTGGCGTTTTTTCAACAAAATGCAGATTTATTTTTTTTCAGTTGGCTAGTTTCATACCGGGTCGGTCGGGTTACGGCAAACAGACATATTATTTTGCTCAGCCTAACAATGAGACAGTATTTGGAGTTCTGCCTTTACTTTCTGTGGTAGAAACAGAATTTACTAAGAAAATTGTGCACCCCATGGAACATTAAGTACATTTTTAAACAGGTACTTTTTTAAATGTGCTGTTTTGACATTCACATTAGTATTTTAGTTTGCTCCTGCATCTGTACTTTTACTTAAGTAACTCAATTGAATACTTCTTCCTCCGCTGGCTGCATTCACGTTTGTCAGTGTCGGATGTGAAACAGTCCTTGCATCTCCTGCTGCGCCTCCACCAAAAACGGATTAAAACTTGACGTTTAGGGGCCGGGGGGGCCGGGGGGGAGGGCTCGTCTCGTGTTGTCAGCAGCAGAGGAGCAGTTAGTGTCGACTGGGGATGAACTGAGCACAACCACCAGTGTCGGCCCGGGCCAAGGTCAGGACACGTGCGGCGTCACAAAATCGATAGGTTTGTCGTGTTTCTGGAAGGAGGTCGCGCTGGGCTGCTTTGCTCTCTGACTGGAGTCAAGTGGAGTTACACTATCCTCCACATCATTTTACCATCAATACGGGCTCTTGGGGCAGACGCGCGTAGTAATAGTAATACATGCAGGTCGGGAAATTGAAACTGATGTAGTAAAAGTGATATGACTGCAACGTCAGGGGACATATTTTACCCCCGGAGGTAGCGTCAACTTGAGCCTTTTCCAGGGGGCGGGGCCAGGGCACTATTTTGCTACCTTCATGACCTTAGTGCTGGCGTAAAGAGGCTGGAGTGGGAAGGTGCCAGTCCATATATGGTAATAGTGTGTGGGATGTTTGTCATGGCCCTATATCCAAGCAAAGAAAGAAGTGAGCAATGACATGGTTCGATTTTTTTTTTTTTTTTTTTTTAATTTTTTTTTTTTTAATGTGTCCATCCATCTTCTGCCGCTTTATCCGGGGCCGGGTCGCGGGGGCAGCAGTCTGAGCAAGGACTCCCATACTTCCCTCTCCCCAGACACTTCCTCTAACTCCTCCGGGGGGATCCCGAGGCGTTCCCAGGCCAGCCGAGAGACATAGTCTCTCCAGCGTGTCCTGGGTCTTCCCCGGGGCCTCTTCCCGGTGGGACATGCCTGAAACACCTCCCGAGGGAGGCGCCCAGGAGGCTCCGGAACAGATGCCCGAGCCACCTCAGCTGGCTCCTCTCGACGTGGAGGAGCAGCGGCTCTACTCCAATCTCCCCCCGTGTGACCGAGCTCCTCACCTTATCTCTAAGGAAGCGCCCAGCCACACGGCGGAGGAAACTCATTTCGACCGCTTGTATCCGCGATCTTGTTCTTTCGGTCATTACCCAAAGCTCATGACCATAGGTGAGGGCAGGAACGTAGACCGACCGGTAAATAGAGAGCTTTGCCTTTCGTCTCAGCTCCCTCTTTACCACAACGGTCCGATGCAGCGACTGCATCACTGCAGCCGCTGCACCGATCCGCCTGTCGATCTCACGCTCCATCCTTCCCTCACTCGTGAACAAGACCCCGAGATACTTGAACTCCTCCACTTGGGGCAAGGACACCCCACCCACCTGAAGAGGGCAAGCCACCTTTTTCCGGTCGAGAACCATGGCCTCTGATTTGGAGGTGCTGATTCTCATCCCAGCCGCTTCACACTCGGCTGCAAACCGTCCCAGTGCATGTTGCAGGTCCGGGTTTGATGGAGCCATCAGGACAACATCGTCTTCAAACAGCAGAGATGAGATCCTGTGGTCCCCAAACCGGACACCCTACGACCCCTGACTGCGCCTAGAAATTCTGTCCATAAAAACTATGACCAGAACCGGTGACAAAGGGCAGCCCTGGCGGAGTCCAACATGCACTGGGAACAGGTCTGACTTACTGCCGGCAATGCGATCACAGCTCCTGCTCCGGTCATACAGGGACCGGACAGCCCTGAGCAAAGGGCCCCGGACCCCGTACTCCCGCAATTTTTTTAATGTGTTCCCAAAATGAAAAAAAATAAAATGGATAAATAAAATAAATCAATGGAATGCAGCCTCGGAACATTGTTTCTGTATTTAGCTGTTTAGCTGTGCATATGACTGAAAGGATTTTTCTTTGCACTCTTCTCTTTTATGACTTAAATTGTTTTAATTAGTTCATTTTATTGTATTTCTGTTTCTGTAATTTCTTTATGATTTGAATGCATTTTTTCCTGCTGAGTGAAGCACTTTGAATTGCCTTGTGTATGAAATGTGCTCCACAAACAAACTTATTTAATTCATCTGTGTTTGCTGCAGCTGGTTCTTAACACATCAGCTGAGCAGAAGTTTGATTGACAGGGCTGCCCTTCCTCTGATTGGCTAAACTAATACAAATTACAATTACACATAAAACATAACATTCTTATTCTCAAAACTCTTAATGTTGAAAGTCTTTTTTGAGTGATGAGACGGCTCTCTGCAACGTGTGACAAAATGAGCTTTGCAGCGCCCACGTTAGGACTTACTGCAACTAATGTAATGTGTTCCTTTTCTGCATAGAAGAGTTATCCTGTTTTACTTCTGGTTATAAAGTAAGGATTATTCTGGTTTAGGCCTCGGTTATCTATAAAACATGTATGGTTTTTAGACATCTTGAAATGTAGAACGTTTAGAAAAGTTAGAAATCAACTGCAATTTCACTCCACCAAATCATCCAAATTTGTTTTAAGATAAGATATTCCTTTATTGTCCCACATGAGGAAATTTCATTGGTGCAACGCAGGTAGATACAGAGGTAGATACAGAAGAACAGATCACTTATAGGAAGTCTGAAAAACACTTTCAGTAGAAGATCTCCTATAAATAAATAAAAACTCCCATAGACAAATAAATAAATACCATTGCATGTGATCCCGACAGTAATTGCACATGAATATGTGTCACGACAGCACATAGATTGCACATGAATTTCACAGTAATTGCACATGAATTGCACATGAATTCCAACAGCAATTTCACATATGACGGAATTGCACATCAGTATTAGGTTAGGTCAGTATTGCGAGTGTTCAGTACTAACAGTTTTTGTTATAAAGTCTGACAGCAGCAGGATATATATATATATATATATATATATATATATATATATATATATATATATATATATATATATATATATATATATACCAAATTAAAACACATTTACATAACATGGCAGATTAACTATTTTTTAGAAACATATTCGATGCCAAAAGTGCTCCAGGACTTCTTTTCAACACTGCTGAACGTACCGTCCTCCGTCATCGACTACATGACTTCATTGGCCTATCAGACGAAGCTCTTGAGTGGTTTCAGTCCGACCTGATTAATAAACCTAAATGTGTTTTTGTTGCCCCAAAATAATTTTCATTCATACTGTGAGCGGTGTCGTCTGTTCGCACATCTTATTTCATTTACGCATGAATTAGCACAAGGAGAAATTCAATAAAGTATAAACTCAGAGATGTTTTTACCAGACTGAAGCTTAACAGCTCATTTCCATCCGTGCTTCTTCTGGGTGAGAATCATAAGGCCGAAAATACATTCAACTCATTATAACTATCAATTTATAACTTTACAATTAACCCTGCGACGTGCTGGCCCCTGTGTACCCCGCCTAAGGCCCGCGACCCCTTAACGGGAACAAGTGTTAGAAAATTAATTAACTTTACAATCAAGCTCAGCATTCACACTCATACAGCACCTGATCTGTAACTTGGTTGCTTGGTAACCTGGTGGCACCATCTGCTTGTCTTCGAGCAGGTGGGCAATTCACCAGAAAAGGTGTAGTGCACATTTACGCACAGTATCCATCTGTCCATATACTGCATGTTTATAATACTTTTCCACAACTTTTCTAAAAGTAATAAAACGTCATGAAGATTACATGGTGGTGTTACTTTCTGGAGCTGGGAAAGTCACCTGCAGGAAGTCATCCTTTGGAACATTCTTTGGAACATTCTTCAGAGAAACTGTGGAACATTATTAACCTGACCCCGGTCGCTGTGGGTCTGACCAATCACAGCGCAGCATTGTAGTTTGGGCAGAAGTCAAAAGGAGGAACCTAAACAACAGAGTCTGAGGACTACGAAACGTCTGAGGAATAAAGTCTGGCGGTAATGCAACACTCGGATGCCAACCGCCATAAAACAACAACAACAACAACAACAACATGGCGTACTTTGGCCTATTTGAGCAGATTTACAGAACATTTACTTTTCAAAAACCTGCACATAGTTCGCACTTTGTATTTGAAGACGGGGAAGAAGTCTGTGCTTTTCTCTGACTGGATTTAATCTTGTTCCTGTTGTTGTGACTCTTTGACCAATCAGGTTCAAATATTTGTCACGATGTTACGTCTTTCGCCGACTGCTTTCTGCAAGGGTTATACACATATCAATCTGAAGTGAGCCAGGTTAGAATATTACATTAAAAGGAACATTTCCATGGAAACAAGGAGGAGGAGGTCCTCTTCCAGGTCAAATAAGAGAGAAGGTTTGTGGAGACGCAAGGCCAGTAACTGAGGACTGGACACAGTGAGGGAAATATTTAAATTCCCATATACATTTTTAATGCAATAAAGTCAAAAGGTTACACAAGGTTACAATATGACTATGAATGTCATTTTAATCCTAGAGTAAAGGTTGTCCAGATGTCTACCTTTGAAACGTTTTCTACAATGGATCATGCCTGGACATTATTTCTAAATGTGTTTTTCATTTACATTTAAAATAACACATTAAAGCACATTTACATAAATAACGTATAAGATGAATAGTAAGACACTGTTGCTGTGTGATGTTGTAGTCATGTGCAGCAGTATAGCCTGGAGGCGGGCTTTACTACTGATCAGACCTGCTATTGGCTGACGGTGATGTCAACCACTCTTAAAAGCGCTTCCGTTCTTACCTTGCGCCCTCTGACCTCTCGCTCTTACTTCTGGTTTCCCGGTGTTTACGCCGCGCACGCCACTCTCGGGTAGTAACAACATTCAGACATGTGAGAATGTTAGCGTGATTCGTAGCGCTGTATGTAACTGTTTAATTTAGCGCTTGCTGCCATGGGCCCGCGCGCTCTGTGTGCCGCCCGTTATACCGGCTATCGGGCGTGCTATTGTTTACCGTCCGCCCAGTCCTCCGTCGCACTTATCCAGCTGCAGGTGCGTGGCCTAGTAGAGAATCTAACAGTCACCCATCTGTACATTTAGTAGTGACCATGTTGTCTTTCATAGATCTGAGCCGTGGAGCTAGTGTGCACCTTGCCTTTTTCCTGATCTTTCTTTTACACTGTTCCGGTCCAATCATCAGTAGTTTGTGAATGACCTGGACTGTTTATGAGATGAACGTCCAACAATGATCTGTGCTTAACTTAACACAAACTTAACTGTATTGTGCATCCAGAAATTAACTTATTGACCATGTGTAAATAAACATGTATTTTTGCTAACTTCAAGTCTCTGCCTATCAGCAACGGACCTACGTGCCTTTTGAGATAAGATAAGATAAAATATTCCTTTATTGTCCACACATGGGAAAATTCCATTGTTGCAACGCAGGTAGATACAGAGGAAAAGGACAGGGACTCTTAATAGAAGAACTCTTATGAACAAAACTCTTCCTAATAAGGAATGGAGGGGAAAAAAATATTTTAAAAAATGATATAAAATATATGCCAACTCCCAGGTGGGGTTGTTGGCTTTTATAAACATTAGAAGGTTTAATCTGGTTTAGCTACTATGGAAAAGAAGGGCTAACGACCCTCGGAATACCACATATGCTAATCACTATATTAACCCCCAAGGATATAAACACAATCATGGATCAAAGGTACAATCCAATAACGGAGACCACAATATCAAAGTTAAGATACAACATTTTATTATTGTCAGTCTTAAATATGAGCACACTGCATCAAGAAAATACATACATGGACCAACAATCCTTTACAATGCAGGAGTCGTGTGCGCGTTGTCCTCCACCTCCACTTGTAGAAAGCGGCGGTCCGAAGAGAGCCGTGTGAACCGGCAGCCAGCCAAAAGGGCCCCGTCAAAGTCAAAGCTCCAAAATAAACTTTGTAGAATCATGAGAACGCTTCCAGTGGTCTTGGTTGATAATTCGCTGGCAGCCGTGAAGACGATCTAAGCAAAGTTCACATCTGAGGAAAAAAAACATACCCTCTCTTCTAGACTCCATTGCAAATCACACAAACGTCACAAAACATCGAAATTTGCCGTACTTTCGGGTAGGTGCAATGCATTTCGTCCAATTAGAATTCATCTACCGCCTTCTAGAAAATGTGTGTTTGTTTTTCTTTTTTTTTTGCTTGGAAAGAGGATGAGTCCAACAACTGCTATGGAATTGGTGGTATCGGTATCAAAAAAAGCATCTCCTCTGCCAAAAATAACCCTTCATGGACCGTGCTTCAGAGCTGCTCGATCGCACACAGGCGACAACAGGGAAAGTTAAAGCTGTTGATTGGAGTTTCCCCCAACTTTCCTACAATCTGGATCCGAAATATTGCGTATTTGCATATAGCGGTGTGTCTCCATGTGTGAGGGTTTGTCTTTAAGCTCGGGTCTGAATAAGAATTGCAGATCCCTTTTTAAAAGTCATGCTTGGTAGAAGTTTGAAACATTTGCATTTGGTCTAATAAGACGGGCCACAGATGACGTCCCAGTGTCAGAGGCGAGAGTCTGGCTTTTGCTTTGGAAATGTCATGGATAATGCTTTATAATAAATTCAGTATTTATTTCTTTATTTATTCATGAAGGTTCTTGGTTCTTATTCCCTAAAACGCTGATTGGAGTCTGCGTGTGATTTTGTGCGTATCATCCAGACAAGGTATTATTAGTAAATTTGCCTTTTTTAAGTTGCCAATCTGCAGACATGAAACTGTACTTTTTGTTCATGGACAAAAATTAGACACTAACAGCTATTCAATGGGATAATAAGATGGCAATTATTGTGCTTTCAGTGTATTTGAATATATTCATAGATGGATGTGAATGTAGCAGTGATCCTGTTTATTATACACTGCCTGTCCAAAAAAAACAAGTCGTGACAGAAAAAAAGGGACACTCGCTCTACTATTCGGTAGAACAGCTTTGATTACAGCACATTACGCTGTGGTATAGTTTCAATAACCTTGGGCAATATTAAAAGATGTATTTCCATCCAGTGTTACATTATTTTTAACCATGATATTGTCGTAATGATAGTTCGATTGTCGATGATGATTGTTGCTGCTTCTCCTTAGATGTTTCCTCTGCTCAATGCCAATGATTCGACCCTCCTCAAACACACTGACATCAAATCCATGACCACGGGAGTCGTCTTTCCACATGGTTGTTTCAGTCGCTCACTGGAGGAGAGGACCTGCTGTGTTTGCTTAGTTGAATGTGACAGTGTTTGAGGCTAGTTTCTCGTAGACAAATGAAACTGTTTAGATCCTAGTTTAAATTATACATATATTTTATTATGTTGACATACATAATAAAAGATAGATGCTCAGGCAATTCCTATTGTATCAGGTCAACAACATTTTGTAAATATAAATTCAAATCAATTTGGTTGGAGATTGAACACCACATCCTCATCTTGTGCCTTTTATAGTATATAAAACATTGTAAAATATGGTATTTTGAGAACTACTACACTTATTTCCCTCTTTAACAAAGGCATATTTTGCTTTTGCTTACCATAGTTATAATCTATGACCCTTATTTTAATATTTTGGACAATTTAAATTTGCAAAATGTATCCAAAATGACTTTTTGGTGTCTTAAATGCAGGACAATAAAGACTTTTCAAACATATACAACGGCGAGTGGGTTAAGGAAAAATAAAAACAATTACACTTTGGCCAGAGCTTTTAAAAGACATATTTTCATAATATTTAAAAGTCATATTTTCATAATGCATCTCCTTCAACAGTTTGCTGGATGGACGTCCTTGATATCTATTATTCTAACCAAAGCGTGCTTCATGGGTAAAACAATGTCCCTACCTCTCTGAATATCATAAATAAGAAGCACATTTATTTTGCACACAGCCCCACTCATCCCACTTACATCGACTGTTCTCTTGCAGATATGAGTCCGGCTAACAACAGGACAACACGGCGACCAGCTGAGAGCTTATTAGCGCTTTCTCAAACAAATGAGCCAGAACGCTGCAAATGGCTCCGCCGCGCAGCACCGACCATCGCGCTATCGCCCTAAATGAAATCTGATTGTGTTTATTTAAGCAAATCTGCACGCCAGCTTCTCTAACCTTGAGGGCTACTTGGGAACATTATAAACGGACAACAGTAGCGCTTCCTAATGGAAAAGGCCTCGGGTCGGAAAGCAGTCCAAACAAATGGTCAGATTTTGCTGATGGAAGCGGACGGTTCATGGCTTCACTGCATGCGGTCGGTATTGCACACGTCTTGGGTAAGCGGGTGGCGGAATGGAGATGTTACTTTATTTTTGGCCACATGCAGCTCAAAGCGCGACCTAAGTGTAATGGACCATGATGGCTTTTAATCCGGCAGTGAACACTAAACATGAAGTGGTCTTTAGCTTACCATTTTGGAGCTCTGTCTCACTATAGTTATGGAAGAATGTGGAGTTTTGATAATCGGGGCTTTCTTTTTAATGAGAATATAATTGTGAGTGTGTTTGGTTCGAAGGTTGTGTCTCACAGAGCAAGATATACTGTAAGTTTAGGTTTCCAGTGGACACATGGTCCCTTTTTAATATTAGGCCATGTCCACGGTTTTCTACAAATTGACCTGTCGTCCACACATAACCCGAGGATTATGGCCTTGAAAACCAAAGTGAATATTTTGTTGCGTTTGAGTGTGGACATGGATAAACAAGTTCCACAAACGTCACTATCTGCAACAAAGAATGAATACACATCACATATACGTCCTTGTTTCTGCCTGACAGTGGACCACATGGATCATTTGAGAAGTGTGTTGCTTTTGTTTGTACAAATGTACAAATACTTGCTTGTGTCTTGTTGACTTTATGTTCCAAAACGAGGCTTGAATGCACTGCCCCCCCTTTTGGTCGCTCCACACGAATGAACTACCTGGAGCCATGCTTCATTGTGGAAGTGATGCAGTGAAAAGCCTCGCTCTCATTGGATAGATCTGGTCCAACTTTTAGGTAAACACTGCCAACTATTGGTCTGACATGTTTATGACCGCGCTCAAGAGCAGAATTATACGGGTTTGTGTGGATGGACATGTATTTAAAATGATTGTGTGTGTACGCAACACTTTTTATAAAACGAAAAGAGGCGGATAGGCGTTGTGATACATTTCAGATTGCCAAACCAGACTAAATGCAATAAAACGCAAACTCCAGGCTGAAAAGAACCACATGGTACAAGAATTCAAACAGGGACAATCTTATGAAGTAGAAGCTTAGGTTTCTACCACTTGCTGTGCTCATTAACTGTATGCAATGATGGAATGAGTCAGGCTTTGTTCATTGCCAGTATTGTATTTTAAACTTTTTTTTATGCAACTCTATAGCTTTTGATCGTGTTATAACATTGTCCCATCATCAAAAACTTAAGGCCATTTCACACAGAAACTCCACAGGGTGCCACATCGTGTCAAGCACACACGACACAGATCTTTTTACAAAGAGCGACACCCCGCAAAGCTGTGTGAGGAGAGGTGGTTTGAGCAGGTTATAGTGAGTATAGCAAGAGACTATAATATTCCTGCGTGGAGAAAATCAGCAGAGGATCAAGCGTGTTCTCTGCCTCCGCTGCAGATCTCGTGCATCTCCTTCAGGTTTACTGCTCCCACAGAGAGAGATCTGTCTGTACTCCTGTGAGTACATGTGAAGAAAGTATGTGTTTTCAACCATGATGCCCCGTCCCCATTCATCAAGCTCCAATGGTGGCATAGGCGTGTGCCAGGGTGTGGTAATGGTAATTCAAGATAAATCAGAGTGAACTAATGCATATCACTAGTTCACTATGAATTCATGTCCCCTTATTATAAAACGTTACCCATGCTTGTTTTATTAATCCTGTTTATGAGGTCCTCTCCCTCTGATCACTTCACAAAACACTCAATTTGAAATGTTCCTGGATTGTGACATCAGAGGTATTTAGAAAGATGTGCGTCATTTTCAAGTTTGTGAAGTGCTGGAATAATTTTGAGCATTTCTGAGTTCATTACAACTATATGCTGGCATTAGCATGTCCTGGCAAGCTAGCTTTTGTTTTGTTTTTTCCTCATGGTAATTGCCTCTTCTACCAGTAGATGCTAACTTAAAATCCTGATGATTAGACATGAGAGTACAACAATACAAACCAGGCATAATATGTGTCTTTTGTTTGAATATGTCCTCTGTATTTAACCAAGCCTTAAATCCGTGTGTCTTGAAAAGTAGTCCTAGTCGGGTGGCAGGGGCCCATCTCTAGATCTCCGACCCAGATATAGGTCAACATTGCATTGTTGGAGATCGGCCTACTGTGCGTTTAATGGGGGAAAACTACTGTACATTTCTGGTCAATGGTTAGGGTTATTTAGCTTTTTTTTAACATTCAAATCTACTGTAATTCTTCTATCCCCAACGTAGCTCTGGGCAGACATTGTGACCAGATCGGCTTAATCTCGCGGCACCGCTCCGCCACAGAATAAACGTGCAATCGCCTGTGCCATCTTTCAGCTGGATGGAATAATTATGGTGTCATTTCCACAGTATCCCAGCGCTGCAGACGAATCGCACAACAGCGGAGGGGTCGAGAGTGTGTGAGGGAAAACAAACAGTGATTAGTCTGTCAGATCGCGCTCATCATTACCCCGATCAATTTCAATAATAGTCCAATCTGTCTCCTGCCGCTGCCGTTTACATATTGGCTTTTGGTGCACATCAGCAAGCGTTGGCCTTTTAATGCACAAAACAAGATAATTGAAAATAAAGACCGTTCGTTTGTGTATTGGGGCGAAGTTTAGTTGAGGATAAGTTGGAAACTGAATTGGCAATGGAATAAAAAGCCTTCTTGTCGGATGACTTTAGTGCAAGTGTGAATATAGGGGACACTATTTGAAGGGAATTACGCTTGGGAACGGAACAAAAGCTAGCTTGCTCCTGACATACTAATGTGAACTGCAGACATGTCAAGTGTATAAGGCTCAGAGGGGGCGGAGACTAAACAGGATTCATCAAACGACTGTGAATGGAGCGAAATACAGCTCTAGGTACAGTATGTTTTTGATGAAGGGAACAATTATAAAATGGTTAAAAGCAGAGGACATTCAATTGACTTACATTCATTTCCTGGAGCGTGGCCTTAACCATAATTAAGTCATACCCACCCACATTTGCTAACCTATTCTAATATAAATTGTATAAATTGGTGTGATTAATGGGGTAAACGGTATGATTACACCTTATTTGGTGAGGAAAACATCAGCATAAGTATGTATGTGGCAGTTTGCTAGGAACATCTGTCTATAAACCTGTTTTTACACCGTCTTCATTTTCATATAGTCATAGAAATGCATTGTTGTTGTAAAAATGATGTAATTGAATCATTACTTAGTTGCGAACCT
The DNA here is from genome assembly GCF_026437365.1 of Eucyclogobius newberryi. Classification (NCBI taxonomy): domain Eukaryota; kingdom Metazoa; phylum Chordata; class Actinopteri; order Gobiiformes; family Gobiidae; genus Eucyclogobius; species Eucyclogobius newberryi. The sequence goes on along the minus strand of NW_027315779.1, from coordinate 24,049,205 downwards.
TACCCGAAATATTAAAGTTGCCCACTAATATTTTGTCGACTATTATATTTTGTCAAATTTATGTCAAACGTTTAATTTTTTCGTATGTAATGAAACCTAAACAGGAGCTCTGACAGCTATTTTCATGAACGTATTAAACAAAATGAAACTAAAAGGTACAAAAATAAAGCAGAAGTGAGAAGCAACATAGTCGTAATAAGTATAATACGTAACTCATTTATAAGTACAAAGGAGCGGCCTCAAGTATGAGTATAAACAAAAGTATTTGAAGTAGTGCTCAACATTAGAGTAACTGTCGTACTCGACGTGATAAAGAAAAAAACTCATTATTTCACAATTTATACGGAAAACGCGGATATTTTGTCCCTTGTTGGATTGTGAACAATTCAGAGCAGCTCTGATCCAGTCCAAGAGATAACATTACATAACCTAAACATAACAATATTGCAATACAAAACAAGTTATTTTGGTAGCTTTCGAGCAAAAAAAACTCATTTCATTTTCACTCTGGCGTGGCATAAAACCTCTGAAATGCAATTGAAGTTGTTCGTCCGCCGTCACACACACCTGTCTTTGTGCGCACCTGTAATAAAACTCTGATACGATTTCTATGTATGATTGTTGGCTCATAGAGGCTGTCTCTTCTGATAGCGAGAGCCATAGCTCAGGCGCTAAGAGCAGTTGTAGCCTTTAGACTCGCCCCTCTAATCAATCCAGGTTATTGCGATTTCTCCTGTACACTAAGCCTGCATATGTGCTCAGAAATGTCAAACCAGGAGGCAATCATCCAAATGAGATTTAGGATTTATTATAGAATTGCACCCACCAGTACTTGTTTACACTCTTGGTATGTAGTTCACAAATAAGACAATGCTCTGAAAACATGTTATTGGAGGAAAAGCAAACAAATAATAATACAAAACATGAAAAAGGTTTGGTGCCGGAGAAACAGCGTCAGTCTTTGGGTCGCCTGTGACTTAATTCATGCAAATAATTGTGTGATTTTTGTGATGTTACTGAGTGGATGCTAACGACTGAAGAGTATTGGGGTTGTGTGTACAGTACCGTGTGAGAAACGAGTAGCGTTAAAACATTTGTAAGCCGTACAATTCCGTACAAATGGGAATCGGCCCCGGCTTTTCTTCACCTTGAACTACTTCATCGGAACAGAAACATTGTTGACACTAATTCTGTGTACAACCGGTAAAGAAGGGACGCGAAAAACAAAAGCCAAAACACTTTAAACTAAATAATTACAACTTCATTTCCCTTTCTTGAAATTAAATATTTCAAACTAAACACAACATACAGTAAACACAGCAAGAAATGAACGTCTAGACGAGCGCAAATGACTTGAATTCAGGATCTTAATTTCAAATAGTCCTGGATCATTTTGTGTTTCTAGCTTGATTCAATACCGTATTTTGTTATTCCAAGCCAAACAAGTAAAGAAAGTGTTCTGTTCGGCCTTATTTTGGGCATATTTCAAGCTAAATCCTCTGGTAACACTTAACAACACTTCAATATCCAAAAGACTTAATTAATAATGAACAAATAGTTTATCAATAACGATTCAGGCTTAGTATCTACTTAATCAAGGGGTTAAAAGTTAGGATGTTAATCAAGCAGTTACTAAGCCTCAATTGCTCTTAAAAAACAATCAATTTAATATGAATTAAGTCGTTTGTCAAGTTGTATTCATTCTTTTTAAAGGCTAATTAAGGTGTAGCTACCATTTCTAGTTTATATTCTATGTCCAATAAATCTAACTCCAAACCGAGATAAATATTCTGAATTCACGTCATTTCAAGCTAGGCTATAATATTCACTGTTGGCTGTGAAAATAAAACAATTAAGTTATAATATTAGCATTACACAACTGCGAGAGCTCACTACAGAGCGGAGGGAAAACCAAATGCATGAAGGTCATAAACAAAGCTGCGTTCAACAGCCAGACTGAATGATAATTATTGTACATTAAAATATGATCGCGCAGCTCCGAGCCGCAGGGTAGCCTCGATTCCCTCCGCCTCGCCGTCTGGGTGTGACTTTGAGGTATTTAACATTCACCTCTCGTACTTGAAGTAAATTTGCCTTTTCCTGGAGTTGAGATGAATATGCAATGCTGTTAAAAAGTAACTCTACCAGAAAGCAGACTGCACATTTAGAAAAACCTCTTTTTGTCCGAAACGTACCAAAAAAGGGACAACCCGGAATCATATAATTTAGAGAAAACATCAACAGAATCGATTCGACTGTCGACCGTTTGTTACATCTTTGAAAACGAAACAAACTTGAGTTATACGTATTAAGTGGGTCAACATTTGTGTAGTAGGTACTTCATGCCCTCATGTGCATCAGTTTGTGGTTCCCGGCGGAGAAGAACAAAAGAACTCTCGCACTCGCTCGTCATTCGCTCGTTCGCGCAGTCGCTCGTTCGCGCAGTCGCTCGTTCGCGCAGTCACTCGTTCGCGCAGTCACTCGTTCGCGCAGTCACTCGTTCGCGCAGTCACTCAATCACTCGATCGCGCAGTCACTCGTTCACTGGTTGGAGGATCCGTTCAGTAGCGCAGCAGCAGGAGGGGCAGCAGCGCTAGCAGGAGCAGGCAGCTGTGGGAGTGAAGAGCCATGGCGCCGCCGCTTCCGTCCTGGACTGCTCTCGGACCTGCGCCGCACAGACACAAAACACTTTATAGTCTCGTATCCTTTAAAGCAGAGGCCCCAGGGGCAAGATGTGGCCCTCGGCATGTTTTAATCTGGCCCCTAGAAGATTTTTGTTTCTATTTTTTAACTGTCTGTAACATCTGTCTGCACTTGAATCCTTAATAAAAATGACGTGAAATGAATTAAATAATAGATTCAATAACTTATATTTGACAGAAAAGTGATTTTATTTGATATTTAGTTATTATTATTTTCTTTTTTCACACCAATGATAGCTACTTGCCTGGATTCGAATATGGCCCTCGGAGGGAAATAATTGCCCACCCCTGTTTTAAAGTCTATATGATCATTTCTCAGTATATTTACATTTGGTTTGACTATGTGTGTAAAGTTTGTTGGTAGGAATAATTCCACAACTGTTACCTAGCAACCATACTGAAAACAGGAGCCAAAGTCCATATTTGTTTTTGTTGGGTTACCAATTTAAACGGTCAGAAAATGACAAAATTAGTTAAGTGTAAATTGTCTCGTCGCTTTTTGATGACATCACAGAGGGATTCTGTTTTAGAACTCAGCACGACTCTCTTTCTCGCTTTCCTCTCTCTGTCTCTCTCCTTTCATAATAATTCAAAAAAACTTTAATATAAGTGTTTGTGAATCAAACAGCTGTGTTCTAATGGCTGGGACCGCTTGGAACTTTGGCTGGGATGTGTTTTAAGCCTTTTTGGACAGAATTCATTTTACCTAGGGACTTCACTATAAAATATTCAAATTTTACCATGACATCTGTTTTTTTTGGGCACATTCAGACAGGATAAGCAATGTGAGTAATGCATGTAAATTGAGGTTGTACTTTAATTATAGCATCAAATATAACAGCAGGCATAAGGGACAGTATACGTGTGTACATTAATGGACGATTTTGTTTGTTTTCCTCATATACATCATCGATGCACAGCACATGCTCATGCTTTTACTACACGTTTATGGAGGGGGAGGAGGATTATGGCAGATTAGATAGTATTTTCATTTTGGCTGAACATTAAGCAGACTCTGTTTGTCTGCATCTTCTCTCTGGATTTGAACCACGTCACATTTACTTGTGGTTCACGTGTTTCCCTGGACTGAAGAGGAAGATTACAGACGAGTGTTGATCATGTTCTTTTGCCATCAACGCACATGTTTTCAGCTGGACATAAGGACAACTTTGGACATTTTCTTTATCGGTAAACTGACACGCTGTGCTTTGTTTGGGTCAGCATAGGCTTATGTTGAAACAATGTGCTGTTTATGCAGAATGCTCAGTCTGTGCTGCGTGTTTATTGACTCATTGATGAGATTCATTTAAAGTTGAGGCAAAGCGCTGATGACAGAACCGCTGGTGATGGTGAACGTTTTCTTAAAAGGCAGATGGTGTGAAAACATGAAATATTTCATCATTAGAATGTTCAATTATAACGGGGATGTGCACGAAACCTCTTTAAAATGTAAAATGTGGTTGAGTATCTGCAGTTTTAGTGATCATAATGCATTTATTGTAATATAATAACAGAAGTACTTCAGTTTGGTTAAACGGCCAATACAGGAGCAAAAAAAAAATTCTGGTAAAAGTATCACATATAGTAAAAATCCACTTTCAAATTGCACTTTTAGAATAAAAAAGTAACAAGCTGGTGAAGAGGGATGGGTCTGTTTTAGAAGGTAGTGGGGAGTCACTTGGAAATGTGCTGGAGATATTTATGAGGCAAGAAAATGCAGGCAATCATTTCCAATAAGGAACTGCATGGGACTCTGGCTGCTCAGAAAAGCAAAAGGAGGTCTACTCTCCCCGAGCTGCAGAACCGAGCGCTTTAAGGTCTTTTGTCCCAGCGGCGTTTAGGCGGCAGATGGTAATTATTTCTAGCCGACCCTTGATAATTGTTAAAGAATGAAATGTGGTGATCTTGATACAGATTTGTCCTGATCTTAATGCATTTCAAAGAAGTTTTGTTTCGTCCGAATGTAAACTTTTAGTAAATATTCCATGTTTTATGTTTTAATAATGAGACCCATGATACCTTATTTATTTGTTACGTTCCACCACTGCGTGAGTAACATCAGCGCCTCATTAGAGTTTAGCTTCAACAATTAATGCAAATAAACAACCACTTAATACATATAAATAGTACTGTCGGCTTGTCTCCATGGAGATGTTATTACTTTGCTAGGAATGTCAGACAGAATGACATTAGACTTATCCATCTTGCACAAGTTGCACTTATTTAATTACAGAAAAAAACAACATTCTTTTTGTTTAATGCAATATTGTGCACCATTGTAAGAAAAGCAGTGACATCTCCATGGAGACAAGCAAGTGGCAGACCCTCACCACCAAAAAAGTTACATTCAAATCTATCTGAAGGGTCTAGACAGTAGTTTCCGTAGCGTGTGTGACTTTGTATACAGGGATTAAGAGTGGACTTGTACAAACGTGCAGAATACAGTGGACACGTTGAACAGTGTTTACACCTACAGAGGATGAAGCAGTGTGGATTACAGGGCTTTAGTCAACAGACACAGTGTCTACATGGAGAGAGTGCAGTGCTGCTTGAACATGTCCTCTTGTTCACAAATACCACTTGTGTAAACATGGCACAAACACTAAAACAGATTAGCCTTTGTTGTTGTTTTTTGGCTTTGTATTTCATTCAAATCGAAATAAGAATGTGTTACAGTGAACATTGATTGGCGTTGAAGTGATTTTTTTTTTTGTCACATTAGGCCGCAGTTATTTTATTACTTGGTTTACAGATTTTTAAATGAAATATATTGAACAGGCGGGCGAAACATAAATATAAATATAATTTCAATTTCAAACGATTTTTTTCTTCCGGGTGAGCACAAAACGCATCACGTGTGCAGCCGTAGTCATGGCAAAACACACTGGAGAAAATGTGGTAAACGGGTTTGAAATGTGTACTTGCGCGTAGCAGACAATGAAACGCGCGCGCTCTCGCTGGGGCCGCACGCTGGACGGCGCCGCTCCGTCACAACAATGCTTTCCAAAATAAATGACTCTCGCAGGATTTTGACGAAAAATTGTATCACGCGGCCTTATCTTTTGACTTAATACCGCTTTTTATTTCACTCAATGCTATTTTTTGATGACGGCGGTACTTTATAAACATTTTTTTATAATAATTTATTTTATTTATATTGTAGAGATTAATAATCTAAGTGTGGCGGATTCGTAAACCAAGTAATAAAATAACTATGGCCTTAAAGGAGAACTAAGTAATGTTTTTAGCTTATTAGATGTCTTTGTAATGGTTTGTCTGTGATAGTTTAAATATGTATTTGCGGGGCGTTTGAAGAGTCTGTCTCCCTGCTGTCTCTAACAGAAATCCGGCCTTGCATATTGCTGACATCAACCTGAAGACAACTCCCCTGAGAAACCCTGTCTTTTCATTGAATATTTGGAAACGTTAAATGTTCTCTGACGGTGTATTTTTTGCCTGTAGGCCTTTATTAGACAGGATAGTATAGGTGAAGGACATAGCAGTTTAATGTCGAGAGCCGGATTCGAACTCACGATGCAGCGGGTTGCTCACATTTCGACATTTGTTAAAGATGTTTGGCTCAGTTTGCTGTTTTAGGTCAGTGGGAAGAGCAACACTGACCTAAAACAGGCTGAGTCTATTGGAGGAGAAACTGAACTTGTCCAAAAGATGTCCTGGACTTTGGAATAAATGCTGCAAAACCAACGCTTAACCCTTAATTTTGTAGTTAAACCTGTATTCAGTGTGAGTAAAGTTTGTGTTCATGCTTTATTAAGGCAAATGAAGGTGTAGGATTGTTTTTATTGTTATTTTTTCTCCCAATAAGTGCAACACTAAAATACCACATCCTCAATCTAATCCACCAGGCACATGTTGTTATTCTTTTCCTTTTCTGATGCAACAAACTTTGATTTCTTTGGTCCAGACTGTCCTAGTTTTAAGTGTGAAGATCGGGAACAGAGTTTTACTTTGAAGCCTGGAATACAATGGCCACTCATTTTTCTTAGATCTCTGAGTTCACCAGTTTCCTTTGGGGCATCTATCCAATTACTCAGCCATAGTGGATTGTCCCTAATCCTGTATAAGACTAATTAGAATAATGATGGAGACTCAGTCAAATCAAATTCATTCTTACTTTTCCAGTTTGTCACAGTCACAAAGTCACACAGTGTTTCTATGGATGATGGCACATTTGAATAAAGAAATAAAGAAAACACTGGGTTCACTAATTTGATGAAGTATTTGTTGCAGAGGAGGGCACAATAGCTAAGAATTGTACTTTAAAAATGATATTGCTCAAGTACAAATACAAATGTGTGCCCAATTTATTCTACTCCACTAACTTTCTGTTACAGACAAAGGTTTTCTCCTGGACATAGGGGGCAGGGCCCAATTAAAACCAGTTTGTAGTGACTTTACTGATTGGTGGTTAACAATATCTGCAGTTCTAACACGCTTTGAGTTGGCTTATTCCTGCTTTTTGTTTTGAAGCTATTTTTTATCATTTCCCTTGTTCTAACCAAACATGTCTCTTGTCTTTCTAATCTAATATTTTACAAGATTTATACTAGTTTTAGAGAGACTAAACAGGATCAGACCAATACAATTTGCATTTTCAATCTTTATTTCTACAGTGAATACTTCAGTACTTTAACTTTAGTGATCTATTGATTCTGCAACTTTTACTTATGGATCTGTACTTTTGTTCAAGTAATCCAATGCAGTATTTTGACTACCTCTGAAGTTACCCTAGTAAATGAAACTACCCATCTCTGATTGGGGGGGGACAAAACACAAATCAAGACATTTCTTAGTCACTAATATCAACATGAACCACACAAACAGATGTGAAATGAAGCTTATACTTACACCGGGAGAGCATGCAAATGAATTCAGGCCGAGTCACAGACGCATGGTTAGGAGTGAAGAGGACAGAGATGAAATATGGTTAGCATTGACCATTTTCACAAACATCAACCAACCAACCAACATCAACCAACCCATTTCTACATTTTTATTCAGTTCAAAGATGTCTTGACAAACGCGACAGATCATGCCCCTTCTCACTTTGCTCCAACTCGTGTCCATGTTTGTGAAAATGACAATGTGGTCAAGTTATGAGCCGGCATGCTGGTAATAACACAACCTGCGAGGATGAGAAGCATGCTCGAGCTGAATACTAACCTTGCAATAGCGTTGAGCTAGTGGGTTCGATTACCACTACAGCAGAGGGACAAATGGAGCAGAGCAACACATTGAAAACACAGGCATGGCAATCAAAGAGAACGAGCTATAAGTGTACTCGACGCTAAAGTGTAAATCAACTCACCTGCCTTTCATACATAAGAACAATGTGGATAAGGTTTTCTGCTGGACATTATCATTGTCACAACGAGAATGAGTGCTCGTTAATAAAATATATGGAGTGTTTTTGCGGGAAGAAAAGGACTGCAAAATATGAGTTGTTACAGCTGCATTTTGAGATTTGGAAACACATTAAGTTCAGTTAAATGACAGTAAAAATGTACTAGTCAAACTTAAGTTTTAATTCATGAAGAAAAAATAATCATGATTTAAAATAAAAAAAACTTTTTGGACAATAGGTTTCTTTTACATGCATATGATTATTAAAATGGCATGTAAACAGCTCTCAGATGTGGAGAAAGACAGACACAGGGAAATCAAGGACAGAGGAGACAATCGGGGCTGATCAGACGTGTGTTTTATTACAATCCAACTCATGTTTATTGAGAAATGAGTCTAATGAGGAACTGAATTTAGACACGTCTAAATGCAAAGTCAATGCGGGTCAAAATACAACCTGCACATCACTACTGTTTACCATCTGTCTGTGTAAATATCTCATGTTACAACGTGACAAGTTATTTGTAAATTGAGTTGGCTTTATATTCAGGTGCGCTCAATAGTCCGAATTTTACGGTAAATCCAATGTAAGTAATCTAATTTATTTCTGATCGTGTCCTCTCAGAATACTAATATCAGTTTGCATGTCATTTAAATCATCTTAAAGGTGCAAAAATCTGATGTAGGTGTGTGTGCATAAAATGTAAAAAAAAAAGTAATAAAGTTAGCGTTAATGTGATCTGATCTAATGTGACTCAATATAATTAAAAGGCGCCATAATTATTTTACAGTACGTTTGATTTTTGCAGTGGAGATGTCGCTCTTAGCAGTGAATTGCATAATAATCTACATGAAGGGAAAACAAGACCAAGCATATGCTAACACAAGCAACAGGAAGTATTCTGATTGAGCTTTACAGAGGACAGATGTTAACAATATGGCTCTTCATATGGATATGTGAACTGTAATTATGAATATAGATGTATCCATTACCCTCTAGATCTATTTGTGAATGCTGCAAACTATGATATTATCTGATAGTATACATCCGTCTAAAAAGCAATTGCAACTACTGTATTTTATAAAAGGATAACATATTTTGACTTATTCATTGTTTTATGTTGCACTGAATCACCAAGTTCCTGTTTGTGAATTCTGTTCATTGACAATGGCAATAAACCCTTTCTGATTCTGATAAGTTTATAACACTGTTATTACGTTCCATATGTTGAGTTATTTGCTTAAAAGTGCACTATGAAACTTTTCTGCTGGTCTCCATGGAGACCTCAAATGTTATGTATCATTCAAAAGTGTTTTTATTTCTCTGTGGTGTCACCCACTATCGATCAAAAACTTTCAAAAACGCAAACAATTAATAATTATTAACAATTCCTTGCTAAAAGCTATTGATGAGTGTGTAACCTTTTGGTGTTTTATTTTAGACTAATGTGACTATTAATCATATTTGTTTGCATAATTTTAATGAAGAGAACACATACATTTGAATACCATGGTATGTTAATATATATTATTATGGGAATTGTCTGTGATGAAACGTAGTCAAGCGATCATAATGCATGTCTATGGTGTCACCCACTTGTATATTATGGAGATAGTGACCTTTGATGTCATATTATGTACCATAGATTAAAATCTCCATGAAATCACCCTGTGAAAGGTTACATAGTGCACTTTTAGTAAAATCTGAAATCCATGGTATAAGAGGCTAAACTAGTGTCATCACCATAAAGCAGAGAGTTTGTGGAGGAACTGCCCAGTTTGTTGATGGCCACACAGGTGTAGTTGCCGTAGTCTCCCTCGGACACGTTGAAGAAAGTCAGCTTGGACAAGGATGCAGAGCTCACGATCTCCAGGCCATCCAAGCCATTGACGATTCTATGGGAACAGAATCAACACAAGCATTTAATGTGTTTCACGCAGAGCAGAACTGACAACCGCTTTGTTCAACGTGTTTCATAAAGTCTGTGACGGTCAAGAACTTGGTAAAAAAAGCTGGTTGAATGTATTCTTCTAGTAAAAAGAGCAATACTTTTGTACATGAATATTTCAGCACAGAACAGGTGGTACTTAACTCTTTTTAAGCAAAATAAGCTCTGCAAAATATTTTACCATAGTACTTTCCACAACCCAGAGTTCATATGATAGGGTCACAATTTACTTGACGGCAACAAGAAACTGGAATAATGTGGGATCAATTCAATTAGCAGCCATTTTCCCGTTTTTAATGAAGAAAAAAGACTAACCATGTTTCCTGCTAACGTAGATATGACGACAACTCCAACCTGCTATAGTGCTATTACTATGTTATTGCTGTACAGTTATATTAGTACTATTAATTTGAATATTGGTAGCACTCATATACACTGTATACGAGCCCCCTACTGGATAACTACTGCATGGGTGATGATCTTTCAGCTGCCACACAGTATTTAAACCTGACTGATGCAGTGAGCGGCTTCTCATTTCTGAAACACCCATGTGGAAAGACGACTCCCATGGTCATGGAAAAGATGTCAGTGTGTTTGAGAAGGGTCGAATCATTGGCATTGAGCAGAGAAAACATAGTGCGAGTGTTTGGACGGAGAAGAAAACACAATTAAATAAAACCAAACCAGATAAATAACAGTAGAAAAAAATCAAAACCTGTCAACATCCAACAAAATATATATATATTACGACATGTGGGATGGTGATTTTAAAAATAGTCTGTAGTTTTTTTTTTTTTTTTTTTTTTTTTTATCTCAGTCCAAAATGTCTGAGCAACAGGACACATAGAAATGCTTTGCCTCCTGGCTGTCACAGTTTCTCTAACAGTTAAATTGTCCTTGTTAATAATGTGCACTTTGACATGGTGTTGTGAAGTGATGTGTCACACAGCTCAAATCAGAACGTTGCTGTACTGGTGCGACCAAGAATATGAAGCCCAATGGAAAAACAAAAAATATTGAGAGTAATGTGCCGGGGGTTCCTGTACAGGCTCTACTCACAGATGACAAATGGACAAACGGGTGAGTCATTTGGAGGAAGTTTGGAATCCCTGGGTGTAAAATCTGTGACCAAGGTTGTGTACCAAATATTGTGTACCTGATATTCAAGGTCTATATTACAAAAGACCAGAGGGTAAAAGATAATCACATGAAAAGCTTTGACATGTTGAAAGAATCCTTTGGCTTGGAGTAACAGGATTTTTATAGGTATTTACAGATACATATTATTATAACCAAGAAATGAAACAAAGTAATTACAATTATAACCCTTTGACTTTAAATTTTAGGCTTAATATCTAAATTGTATCAATGCATTACTAATCTGGAAAAACACATGGGAAAGTAGCCTTGATTTATGGACGGGGAAAGTGTGTATTTCACTGGAGAACAGCAAAATCACATGTCTGTAGGGAATTTTGTTGGAAAAATGTGTCTTTTTTTGTAACACAATGTCGATGTGTGGCAGGAAAACCACCATTTTTTTGACATCCCTCTCAACATTAGAACTATACTTGGGCCTTAAAACTCCTGCCGTGGACACAATAACGAACACCTTTGGAACATACCATTGGTAGCAGTAAAAAAGGCCATCACAAACCTCACCAACGATCAACGACAGTGTAACATCAGACAAATGGGAAAATTATATTCGAAATTCATATGGAAATCGAAAAATTGTACCGACTTTGGACCAATGGGACTTTTATTTGAAATGAATTGTGTCATGATTTTGTTTCTTTTTTGTTGTTGATGTCTATTAGTATTTTTATTTCACAGTTTGCTCTCGTGTTCGGTTTCTGTTTTGTGTTTTAAAAATAGAATAATAATAAGTTCACTCGATTATCATGATTAAAAAAAAAAACTTTAAAAAATCACTCAAAGCTTTGATACGTTGAAAGAATGCTTTGACTTGGAGAAACATGACTTTTATAGGTTAATATTTGTCAAATTTCTTCCTCCAAAGGCATAATTCTGCTCGAAAATACAAGCTTTTTCTGTTTTTTGAAGGTAAACTGTACAGCCCTACTTCTATTAGTCTGTCTAGTCTGTTAGTTTAGTCGGGTGTTATTCTGATATAGTACTCGGTGTGAAATGTTTGAGAACCACTTTACTTAATCCACAAATCCTCCAACCTGCTCGTAAACATATGGATATAGATTTCCTTGCACTCACCTCCTGTCGTCTTTGTACCACTCAAAGTCGGCCTCGGGCACAGCGTCCGCCTCACACTCCAGAACTCCTCGCTGTCCCAGTGTCACGCCCACATCTCTGCCCTCCAACACAGTGGGGGCATCTGCAACACCGAGAGGCACAAGAGACACATGAGAAAGACATGAGGGCGCCAGGGCAACAGCAGGGCAGCCAATCAGAGCACAGGTCAAGCTATTTCCTCCTCACCGACATGGAGCAGTCGCAATAGCTATTTATTGTTTTATACAATAATAATAGTCAAAGCACTTTTCATCTGAGGCTTGAAGGTGTAATATGTCCCCTGCTTGTGTTCATGAAGATATTATTGCCTTGATCACATGTATACAGAGCTTAATATGGAAGATCATTTGTTGGATTATATTTTGAATTTTAAATACTGGCAAATTTCTCACTTAATTTTTTTAATCTTGGAAAAACATTTTAAATGTTTGACAAAGAAAGAAAAATACAGAAAATGGTATACAGTAAAATTATTAGTTATAAATATGACATGAATTAAAAATACGAATCTTCAATTAAAACAAATAATAATAATTTAAATACATTTCTATTTGTTTAGGTATATTTTTATTTAACATTTTTAGCAACATTTCTACCACACCTGAATACAAAATATTCAGTTGTGATACTTGGTTTGGTCCTGGTTTGGTCCTGATCCAGTCCTTGTGTAGTCCTGGTTCAGTCCTTGTGTAGTCCTGGTTCAGTCCTTGAACTAAGGAATGAACAGAAGGACTCAGTCCTTCTGTTCATGTTCATATCCATTTCACATTCACTCACTGCATTCATGATACGACCAGCATATGCTTGATACTGAAACGCCATTACTCACAGTTCACGGTGATGTCCACAGTCTGCACGTCCGTATCGATTTCGTTGACAGCCGAACACTCGTACGTCCCTGCCCTCTGTCTGCTGATGGAAGGGATCTCCAGGTACTCGTCGTCTGACCCCTCGTCACCTGCAACAGAGCCCACAAACGGGAGGGTTAATAGGACCAGGGCACAGCTGGTGGTCTCCACAGTACAGCTCTGCACGGTGACCCTCGGTGACCTGTGGTAATGACTGGGGGAGAGGTGCAGGTGACGGAGGAAGGTGTTGGTCTTCGGGGTTAGAGAGGGGAATTTATCAAACTTATGTAAGAGTGGGTAGGAAACATTAAAACATCCAAATACATTGTACACTTTTTCTCCTTACATTTCCCCTGCATTTGACCCATCCTTCAATGTCACTAGTCCCAACTATATAACGTTCAGCAATTGTGTAACTAAATTAATTACAAAAAAGGCTCAAAATACTTGATTAATGCCCAAAGGATGATATTCTTCCTTAAATGATGAAAGAGCCCTCCAAAAACATGGGCATCCTTGGCAAATTTGGCCTAGGAAAAGAAAGAGAGAAAGGGAGAGAGAAGAACCAAAAATAATAAGGTGTGACAATAGAAAATAAAAAGACAAAAGGAAAGAAAAATTGTTTTTTTTCTAACCTTACCCATTACCCTCACCTTTTTCCATTACCATTAGAATTATGCTTCTGTTAAGGTGGCAAATGTAAATAACGCAGCACAACTGGCATCGTATAAAGTGCCGTATAGAATCGCTTAAAAAAACACACACACACACACGGAGAATAGCTCATCCTCCCTGCAACCATTGTCATTGTCTAATTGTTTAAAAAAAAAAAAAACTGAAATGCATTCCCCCGTCTAATGCAAGCAAGCACATACATGACATTTAAAGTGATATTGAGTACGCAATACAATAAAAACTGCCTCCTTGTCACATACATTCACATACCTTGCTTTATCATTCGCTGGATGTAGTTTTGTTGTTTTGCACAAACATCAGTGCAACAGTTGAAAAGCTATTTCAAATCATGAATGACTAGCTGACAAAACACAGTATCAAATAGGAGAACCCTGTCAGATGAGTGCACTGATCCAGCGGGTGTCTCTGAACGTGCAATGGGCGTTGTGTAATACACTGTCCTGAGCTCAATAACACGTTGGCGGATGTTGTAAGTGTGGTTAACTACATAAAAACGAGACGAGACATGGGATGGGGGTGGGACATTCTGTTGTGTTGTTTCACAGCGAGTCTCGGTGGCTCTCAAGGGGCGAGTGTTTGAACTAAGAGAGAGCTGCACGTCTGAGCTTGCAGCAAAGTTCATTGATAAGCAATTTGCTTTGAAATTAGCTCATCTTGGTGACAATTTTGCAAAGTTAAATGATAAAATGTTAAATCTCCAACTTCAAGTCAAAGAGACAACTGACAGACAAAAACCAAGCGTTTTATAAGAAAGCTGGAAACAGTTAGTTGTGTTAAGGGGCACATCGCCTCTCTTAGTGATTTTTTTACTGAAATATTTCCCAGAGAACAGTGCTCAGTATGTCTGGGTGAGAAATCCTTTTGAGGCAGCACCACCCCCTGGCCTGACCACTGCGGATGAGCAGTTTATTGACTTGACTTCTGACTCAAACTGTAGGATGGCCCTCACACTCACTGAGTGAGTTTTGGATAGCTGTGTCAAAAGAGTCTCCAGCCTTTGGTGAAAAGGCAGTGGAGAGTCTTCTGCCTTTTGCCGCCTCCTCCATGTGTGAGGCAGGATTCTCTGCTGTTGCCTGTTTTAGAGTACAGAACAGGTCAGGACATCAAACATGAAGCCCAGATTTGACAGGATTTGCAGTGGAGGACAAACTCTTTACAGCCACTAATGTCTGAACAAAAGACTGCGTTAAAGTTGCACATAATTAATGTCAATGTATTCCGTGTTTGCCTTTATATTTGCACCCATCTCCCCATTATAATGTGATATGAGCAATACACTATAAATGTATGTTCGTTTATATTATGTTCAATGCACTTTTTCTATTTGGTGCCAATTCAAGTTTCTTATTTTTGGCACATTTATTGACTTGATTAACTCAAGAGTGCCCTCTGCCCTAAACTTTTTCTAACTTACCCATTACCCTTACCTTTTTCCTCTAAACCTCATCACTTCAAATGACCAATCACATCAGACCGTCCCTCCAGACCTGACACTCCAGCATTAACCAACGTATAAATGCAGTGACAGCAACTATGCACCGATCTGTTTAGGAACAAAAATGGAGCATATATGAGCCTTACATGATCTGAGTGATTTCCAAGTGTGCTGAAGCAAGTACCTGAAAGTGGATCTTCTGAAGCTATTGTTCCTTTCACTTTACAAAGCCCTGTTCCTGCGCTGACATTTCTCCTCTGCTTATTACAACTACTGGGTCATTAGCACTTTGCTCTCATTATCAAGACTGTCACAACTTTTCACATCCCGCTACTTCTTTGCACATTGAAGACTATGATTCATGAATGGGACGTTTGTGAATTCAGTTAAATCATTTTGATTTCACTAGCGAGGACCACAACCCCAGCTACGATGCAAAGTGTTTATTGACATACGGGAATTATGAAAAACACTACTGTAATGTAAGTGATGGCGTTTGGGGCTTGTGGCGATGAGGGCTGTGGGCTCCCGGGCCTCGACACGCCCAAAAGAAGCTTAACTGAGGAAGTGCTAATTGGCGTAAGTGTAAAAATGACCTCCCTAATGACATTTCTTTATCCAAAACATGAGCAGAGGGTGCATGCATTGGAGAACTGAACACGGAACAAAGCTAAAAACAATGACTGGTTTATTTAAATAATTTGAAGCTAGGGGGGCTGATTTTCAAAATGTAAAATATAGATATTTAATTACTACATTCTTTAATGCATTCCTAGTGCTCATAAAACCTTTAGCCCCCTTTGTATTCGAATGCGTGAGTTTCCTGGCGGGTGCACGGCTTTAGAACATCTTTTTCAGACTGTAAATTGAATGGGAACAAAAAACTGAAACACTTTATAACAACTACAACTTAATTAGTCTTAATAAAACATGACCTAGAGCACAGATTTGATTCATAATGAACAAAGAGTTTATCTAGAATGATTCAGGCTTAGTAACTACTTAATTAAGGGGTTAGAAGTTAGGATTAACCCCTAATCCCCTATAATGATATACTTATACTTATATTATTATAATTCTACTCATGCTTAAGTCTTTGTAAATGCATTTATTTAGTTATTATAGAATATTACCAAAAACAAATAAAAGACAAGTATTATGTACCATAATAAAGTTGGGTATTTTGTCATAGTACTAAAGTACTATCAACTCAATTTCGATACTAAGAAATACTACTCGGTACTCGATATCGATACCACCATGGTAACAAGAAAATAACTTTTTTAGCCTATAGAATGCAATTTTCTACACAGAATAATAGTACTTTATTTAAATTACTTTGTTGTCTTGAACTAGTTTGATAAAGCTCAAAATCTTTCTAAAACGGTGCAGGTCACATTTTGTTGTTTTCTTTCCTTTTGTATTGATACTTGTTCAAATGAGTATCTAGTTTCAGTACCAAGTTTAGTCATGATTAGTATTAGCGTTGAGATACTTTTAAACACCATGATTACGATAAGAGAAGATATTCCTTTATTGTCCACACATGGGGAAATTTCATTGTTGCAACGCAGGTAGATACAGAGGAAAAGAACAGATCACTTATAGGAAGTTTAAAAAATACTCTCAATAGAAGAACTCTTATAAACAAAACCTCTTATAAACAAAAACTCCTATAGACAAAACCTCCCATTCCCCAACAAGGGATGGAGGGGAAAAATAAATAAAAATAAAAAGATAAAAATAAGTACCCCAGCTACATTATATCAATTAAATTACTCCACTTTAGTCAAAATGTCCGCTCTCCAACTTTAGATTCAGCTGCGGTTAATCTTGGGGCCCGATCCGACACAAGCGCCACATGCACTTTTTACACCTCTCAATGGAATGAGTCGTACATACAATCGAGTTGACGAGTCGTCCCCTGATGCAAGACGGTGACAGTTATAAATTGCACTGTAGGATTTGCTGTTGGCTTGTGCACGTGGGACGGCTGTTGTGTGCAAGACAAGAGCCTATACTGTACCGAGAGGGCTCGTATGCCGTAAGTGGACAGGCTCCTCATAAGGATATGTTTAGCAGACAGAAGCTAAGTGTCAGTTAAAGCTCAGAGGAGAGGTAAATGCATGACAGGCCTGCCGGCGGATGTGTTGCGGACGAATTCCCAACATGCATCATTCTCATGGCAGGTGTGCATAAGAGGCGAGGGGAGATGACACGCCGAGACAATAAAGGCGTGCAGGGACAACAGAGAGATGCATCGCTGGATTTACTGTATGGTGGGGTTTAAAACACAGAACATATCAGGTTCTATACAGTGTTTTTTGTTTGTTTTTTACATATGACTTGAAGATCGCTATCTATCGGTCACAACCTGAAATGATGCATATTGTGATGTATACTATGTTCTATCTTACCCAAGACCCACACATTTCTCCTATAGGCAAGACAAGGCAAGTTTATCTGTAGAGCACATTTCATACACGAGGCAATTCAAAGTGTTTCACACAACAGGAAACATGCATTCAAATCACAAAGAAATGACAGAAATCACAAAACAGTTAAAGATATAAAAGAGAAGAGTGCAAAGACAATCATTTGACTCATATGCGCAGCTAAACAAAACTGTTTTTAACTTAGATTTGAACATTGTCAGAGTAGAAGTCTGTCTCACATCTTCAGGAAGAATGTTCCAGATTTTAGCTGCATAAAACTGAAACGCAGATTCCCCATGTTTTGTCCTGACTCTGGGCACCAGCAGGAGGCCGGTCCCTGAGGTCCTCAGAGTCCGAGATGGTTCATATGGCACTAACATGTCCGAGATGTACTTTGGTGCTAGGCCATGGAGAGACTTGTACACAAGCAGAGCTGCTTTAAAGTCTATTCTCTGAGCCACAGGAGCCAGTGCAGAGACCTGAGAACAGGACTAATGTGATGGTACTTCCTGGTTCTGGTCAGGACCCGAGCAGCAGCGTTCTGGATGTACTGCAGCTGTTTTACAGCTCGTTTGGAGAGACCAGTGAGCAGGCCGTTACAGTAGTCTAATCTACTGGAGACAAACGCATGGATCTCTCCAAATCTGGTTTAGACACTATATTTTTGATTTTGGCAATGTTTTTTAGATGATAAAAAGCTGCTGATGTTATTGATTTGATGTGGCTGTTAAAGTTCAAGTCTGAGTTCATTATTACCCCCAGATTTATGACTTGGTTTGAAGCGTGACTCTGGAGATGACCGCTTTCTCTTTGTTTCTGTGAACCAAAGACGATAATTTCAGTCTCTGTAGAAAGTTGTTTTGCCTCCACACACTGGTGACGGAGTGAATCCACTGGTCCATATTCACCTGTCGTCAGTGAAACATAGATCTCAGTGTCGTCTGCATAATTGTGATAGAAAAATGTGAGGGGAATGTCCAAACTTACCCTAACCTTTTTCTAACTTACCCCTTTTCCTATATATTACCCTAAACTTCATCCCTTCACATGACCAATCACAGCAGTCCCTCCAGACCGGACACTCCAGCTTTAATTGATACATAATGTGACGTAGAGTCCAATAAAAGCGACAAAAGTGTATAATTACATTTGTGCCTCTAGTAGTTATTATATAGTGACACACATGGTTCTTTCTTACAAGTTTGCAAAAGCGGGCTGATTTTTGTACTGCGTTTACATTACATTTTCTGGGGGGAAATCAGAATTTACAAATAACCGGAATAATCAACAATGTGTATTGCAAAGCATGTGTGGAACATTCCAGGCAGGACAATAGCATCTCCATGGAGGCAAGCGGGCGGCAGATCCTTCACCACAAACCTCAGATTGATTTTTTTTTTTACACCTCCAAGTAAATTTAATACCAGTTTTGTGACGTGATGGTGTTTTTGCAGGCGACCGGGCAGAAACACGGCGAGAGTGGATGAGTGAAATGGCCCGAGGCAGGAGTCCATGTCTCTCACATCAGCCACTGAATGTCAGTCACACAAACTGCAGCTTTCACATGCTACATTTAACCCCATCTGGAACAAAATCTTAAGAAACGCACAGAAACAGGGCCAGACAGTAACAAAGACCAATATTTCTCTGGTCCTATTTGAGACGCGTTTTGTTTCAATGATGTTGGTCAATCTTTCCAGCTATAAGAAGTTTGTTCATGTCGTTTCAATGTTCGGAATAAAGTCTCATTGGATCGGCACATTATCGTTTGTTGCTCTGGTAGATATAGCAGATTCCATCCGATTCGCTCCGATTTCGATCTGATTTCCGATTCCGATTCGATCCGGGGGTTAATGTTATTAAAAATGAAAAATGTATTTGAACCGTTTCCTTCACTTCATGACTGTGTAGAGAAACAACATATTACAACTAGTATTATATCAATATTAAACAGCAAATCTTACAAGTATTGGTAGTTACTGATGGAAGACTGATGAAAAGGTTAAGGGTCAATCTACGTGTGTGTGTGTGTGTGTGTGTGTGTCTGTGTGTGTGTGTGTGCATGTGTTTGAGTGTGTGTGTGTGCATATGTTTGCGTGTGTGTGTGCGTGTGCGTGCGTGTGTGTGTGTGTGTGTCCTAATTTTAACCATTCAAGTCATTAGCATTTTCCCCCAGAATACTGTCTAATAAATCATGGTGAAACTACAAAACAACCCACAAATATATCAGTATTTCATGCTAATAATACTACTAACTATTACTACAACTAAAAACAACATATACTAGTACAAAAACTTTGACTAATGCAACTACAAAAATAACTAGCACAATTGTTACTACTAGAAAAACAACAACTACTACTGGGATTACAGTTTTTTCAATATCTTTGGCACATTTTCTGACACTTTTAATACATCTGACAAAACTGTAGCACACTTTAGTGGCAAAACAGTTCAGAATGTTTGACAAATTTAACTTTCGGAACAAAAAAATGTAAAAAATCTGATTTATAAAAATATTTCACCATCAGAAAGACACAACCTGGTAAATGCTACAACACTTTTAGGCGTGTGTGAGGGAGTTAGAGACCTACAGGACCAGAGTCACACTGTCTTTGTTTGAGAGTGAGCTTAATGCTGCAAATATGTACAATATATTACAAAAAATAATTTACGTTCTCGCATTTGATATCAATGCTGTTTCAGACTTGGACAATGAAGTATTTGGATCTAAACCTGGTTCAGACACTGTTTTCAAAAGTAGAAGTCTTTACATTGTCCTTTCTACTCCATCTGACTCTGAAATGTCTTATATTGTGAATATTGTGACTCAGAGTGTGCAGTTTTTAGGTAGAAATAGTGTAGAACATGCAAAAGGTGTGTTACATTTGTGATCAGCGTTTAAATAGCGGGTCATTGTGTTACTACCGCAACTAAAACTATTAATGCTATACTTTTATTACTATAATAACAGTGCTAAAACTACCGAAATGTCAACATCCCAAACTACTGCACATATAACAACTACTATACTACCAGCACTCTACTTCACTGCCACACACAGTACTTGTACGGTTACTACTTTGAAATTGCAATATTGATCATTCACCTGCAACAATTTTCTGCATTTCAAAGTGGTAACAATTTGACGTTAGTAAAATGTGCGTATGCTGTAAGTGCGTGTACTTTTCCTCCCGCCGGTTTGTCTGCCGTCCCCAGCTGAGCGAGTCAAACCGTCCAGAACAGCGTGGCGCATGTCCACAGAGTGAAGCAGGATTTTATGCTTGGATACTGAGAACAAACGTAGCCACTGAAAAAGAAGGGGCTTAATGTTTCTAGTGCTTTTGGAACAACTGCTCTCTGCTATGAAAATATTATGTTAAGAGGATTGGAGGGATAAAAAATGAAAAAAAAGAGAGACTTGCTGTACTTTTAGGAGAGATTCTGTATTATTATTATTTTTAAAAACAAATATCAAAAACCATTATTATAGAAAGAACAAAAACCACATGAAGCATAAATAAAAGCATGATAAAATGTGATAAAAGCATCCTACAGCTCACACTGCACTCTAAAGTCACTGGTCCAGTCTTAAGTCCACGCGGCACAGAGCTATTGTCACAAAATTGCATTATTTCTATTTTTTAACAAAACTATGCTATTTTCTTGCCAAAATAAGAGCCATTTAGTTGATATTATCATGTGGTCTTTAGTTAGTTCAGATATAGATTAATATTAATATAAACCTGTTCAGAAAAGGTACAATGTTGTCCTATTTATGCCTTTTGTTGTTGTTGTTGTTGTTGCTTGTGGGCTTGGACAAGACAGTGTAGCATGAAATGGGGATGAGAGAGGGAAACACATTCAGCAAATTGTCAGAGCCTGGATTGAACTCACCCACTTCCTAGTTTCAATTATATAATTTAATAATACATTTTTGCATTGATACAACACCAAGTACTGTAAGTAATGGCATTTAAATAAATACCTATATATGTACAGTATAGAAAAAGGTTTCAAATAAAGACAAACTGAACAACAGATGGATCAGTGGAGTCTGTTTGACAATGAAGAAATACTCCATACATTAGCATTGCTATTAGCATAACAGTATCGATACCCACATTTGTACTGAGTCTGATACCAATATTCAAACCCAAAAATGTGTGAACGTGGTGTGCATTGAATTGTACAAAAAGTGTACGCAATGTTGGATAGTTGGTCCTGTCTAATACAAACTGAAGTTAACACGTTTGATTTTTTTCCTCGAACTGCAAACATCTACAACTGGATGCACTGACCCACGATGCAGCATTCCAACAGACTGACTTCACAGAGGACGTGTAAAGCAAAGCCAGAAGTCCCCGGAGATCATTGCTCGCTCCCTTTGCGCCTTTCTGACCCTGAGACGCCATTCCTCCAACTCAAGGGCGAACCACAAAATGGGCAAATGGAAAAGGAGACGGGCATTTGAGCCCCGGGCAACGAGCACAAGTCTGGACTGGAGGAGCAGATGCTACGGGCCTATAGGCATTTAAGGGCAGACACGGATTTAAATGGATGACTCTAACCCGATGGGGCGAAGGAAATGGAATCAGAGTGGTACACAGAGGCGCAAACAGTCGGTAAGTAATGGATAACCAAACTGCATGCTGGGATATGCATTTTCTTAGCATAATGTCTACAGGGAGAGATACCAGAAATGTTCAGGGTCAATAACGGAGCATTCCGAGAGCCAGACACACAATGAATTTGGGATTTAGGTGATCATATCTGGGTTGTTTTAGACTGATGCTGATGATATATACACAGCAGGGAATTTGTGACGTACACATGGCGTTTGGAGCAATCAAAACACCTATAATTGAATAAATGCAAGATAGATGGACAGTGGAATACAATACAGTGACACTGTTAAAATGACTTTATCTCGAAATGTTACAGTTATACCTGAACTCCGACGTGAATCATTTGCACCGTGTGTTTGCTGCATCCTCCCCATGGCATATTTAGGATTAAACATCAAAACAAGAACACGCATTACGAACCCATTCTCCAACTTAAAGTGTACATGATATACATTCTTGTGTGGATTTAATCGGGTTATAAACGTGCTTTTGGTCACCTTGGGATAAGCTTTTCACATTTTCTAATTTTAAATTTCTACGGTTGGAAACTCACTTTACAAACTATAATTCCAATAAAGTACTAAGGTATTGGAGCTGTGGGACTGTACAATAAAATAAATAAAGGAATGAAGCCCTTAGGACATGTGACTGCGATGCTAATAGAGCCGTGTGTTTGTTCTGCGGTCAAACACACAAAAAACATGCAGGAGAAATAAAATGTTTTACTCGTGATGTATCAATTCAGAGTGAGTTTTATGAGCTGGACCTCGCAAACAGAATATATGAAATAAACATGAACAATCAAAATGCAATTCCAGTCATGATTTCGATGAACGAGGAGACAATAATATAACAAGCTTAACCCTTCGGGGTCCGGAGCTTTTTTGGCCATTTTTGGGTACCTTCAATTTTGCCCTGATATACTACATTAAGAAATGGTTACCAGACCAATGTTGGGTATCTTTTTTTTCAGCACCTCACCTATATGATCAGTTAGTTAGTTTTTCCACTTTGACATACTATTTCAACATACTGGACCTAAACACACACAGAAAACACAAAGTCCGTCTAGAAAAATTATGTTTTTTTCATTGTAAAACCCTCAAACATGTTCAACCAAGCATTTAAAAAGGTTCAAACTGAACCACAAGGTGCAAATATGAACATATAAAAGTATTTTTGTGATATATACAAGCAATAAACTACTATTTACAATAAAAAGTAGGTAAATCCACAGGCGTTTTTCTATTTGTGCCACTTCTCAAAACAGTTTCAGTCCAAAATGACACAGAGAGCCACATCACAGGCCTTGTACTTCTATGTGAGTGATGTTCAGAAGGAACTCTAAACCAGGTCTAAACCAGGTCCAACCCAGGTCTAAACCAGGACTAAACCAGGACTAAACCAGGACTAAACCAGGTCTAAACCAGGTCTAAACCAGGACTAAACCAGGACTAAACCAGGTCTAAACCAGGACTAAACCAGGACTAAACCAGGTCTAAACCAGGTCTAAACCAGGACTAAACCAGGACTAAACCAGGTCTAAACCAGGTCTAAACCAGGGCTAAACCAGGTCTAAACCAGAACTAAACCAGGACTAAACCAGGTCTAAACCAGGACTAAACCAGGTCTAAACCAGGTCTAAACCAGAACTAAACCAGGACTAAACCAGGTCTAAACCAGGACTAACCCAGGACTAAACCAGGACTAAACCAGGTCTAAACCAGGTCTAAACCAGGACTAAACCAGGACTAAACCAGGGCTAAACCAGGTCTAAACCAGAACTAAACCAGGACTAAACCAGGTCTAAACCAGGACTAAACCAGAACTAAACCAGAACTAAACCAGGTCTAAACCAGGACTAACCCAGGACTAAACCAGGACTAAAACAGGACTAAACCAGGTCTAAACCAGGACTAACCCAGGACTAAACCAGGACTAAACTTGATCAACATGAAGTGTGCCCCTCATTCTGCTTAAAAGTATTCTTGTGATATATACAAGCAATAAACCACTATTTACAATAAAAAGTAGGTAAATCCTCAGGCGTTTTTCTATTTGTGCAACTTCTCAAAACAGTTTCAGTCCAAAATGACACAGAGAGCCACATCACAGGCCTTGTACTTCTATGTGAGTGATGTTCAGAAGGAACTCTAAACCAGGTCTAAACCAGGTCTAAACCAGGTCCAACCCAGGTCTAAACCAGGACTAAACCAGGACTAAACCAGGACTAAACCAGGTCTAAACCAGGTCTAAACCAGGACTAAACCAGGACTAAACCAGGTCTAAACCAGGACTAAACCAGGACTAAACCAGGTCTAAACCAGGACTAAACCAGGACTAAACCAGGTCTAAACCAGGTCTAAACCAGGACTAAACCAGGTCTAAACCAGGTCTAAACCAGGTCTAAACCAGGTCTAAACCAGGTCTAAACCAGAACTAAACCAGGACTAAACCAGGTCTAAACCAGGACTAAACCAGGACTAAACCAGGTCTAAACCAGGACTAAACCAGGTCTAAACCAGAACTAAACCAGGACTAAACCAGGTCTAAACCAGGACTAACCCAGGACTAAACCAGGTCTAAACCAGGTCTAAACCAGGACTAAACCAGGACTAAACCAGGACTAAACCAGGTCTAAACCAGGTCTAAACCAGGGCTAAACCAGGTCTAAACCAGGTCTAAACCAGGAATAAACCAGGTCTAAACCAGGACTAAACCAGGACTAAACCAGGTCTAAACCAGAACTAAACCAGGACTAAACCAGGTCTAAACCAGGACTAAACCAGGTCCAACCCAGGTCTAAACGAGGACTAAACCAGGTCCAACCCAGGTCTAAACCAGGACTAAACCAGGTCTAAACCAGGACTAAACCAGGTCCAACCCAGGTCTAAACCAGGACTAAACTAGGTCTAAACCAGGACTAACCCAGGACTAAACCAGGACTAAAACAGGACTAAACCAGGTCTAAACCAGGACTAACCCAGGACTAAACCAGGACTAAACTTGATCAACATGAAGTGTGCCCCTCATTCTGCTTCACAACAACTATTCTACTGACAATGAAATACTTGAAATACTAAAACTCTCCAAAACTACTCAAAAACAGCATGATTCCTCTCGTTCGTTCTTCCTCTTTGACTAATTGTCATGTGACTAATGTTTACGTTCCTCGTGTGCGTCCTGAACATCCGGGTTAGCACAAGGCTAACGTTTTTTTCCGTTTCGTTTTATCACAAAAGACGACAAAGTTATTATAAGAAATGTAACGCGCGCAGAAAAGAGCGCATATTTTTCCGCAAATTTTCAATGGAATTGAAACGTTCATAACTTTGGTTTTATCTGGTGCATTCGAAAAAAACAAAAACTCAGATGTTGCTACGGGTCTCCACTTCCGTATGACGTCAACGGCAGCCGTCTACGTTGTTTGGTTTTCATGCTATAGGGTCCTAAAGCCGACCAGGTTTTCACACGCGCCGGCGCGGGCGTCGACCCCGAAGGGTTAAAAGGTCAAAAAAAGTCACATTTGCCAACATATACAGTTAACCATATTTACTCTGTGGTTGGAGGGTTCACTACAGGTGTACTCTACGAGATGATGTACAGTATGGAACTTAACGTATGCATGTATTCAATTACAGTGTTTTTTATAGATGGAAATATGTCAATAGAAAAGTGTCAGCGGGTTCTGTCAGCCTGTTCACAGATTGGGTCTGTAACCATTTGTATAACTTCAATACAATATTGTAGAACATTCAAGCCAAAGTATTACCATTCCAAGCAGATGACAGACCTCCTTACATAGTGAACCATTTGAAAAACTACATAAAGCCAAAGCATAGAAAATATCAGATAACACTGTGCTCCAGTCAACACCTCCGTCACCAGCTCGTACAGCGTTACTGTGGAAAACAAATATACACACAATCGTTCTTATTCCTCTTGCTTGATTATCAGCCTTGGGCATATGGAATTTCCTAATGTGCCAGGCCCAGAAGCATCCTCTTTGAAGAGAACACACATGAAAGGAGTCTTTGCTGAGCTAAATTCTTAGAAATACTCTCGCTCGAGGTTGTGCGATGCTATGAGTCGGCTTTGCTCTCCATTGAAGACATTTGCCAGTGAGGAGAATCCATCCCGACAGTTGGCTGCTGATTTGACCTACCAATAGCATGGCTGTTTTTGATCATACAAAGAATAAATAAAAGCCATAGCTGTAACTAATCTCAATGGTGCTATGAGCGCATGTATGATGTTGGCAGTGGAGGGAGCCGCACTAAAGGAGGAGAGAGGATCGAACCCAAGGCCAAATCTGTTCTTTTTCAGATTGCTATTGTGCTAAAGAATACAGTGGAGTGTCACTGGAGACTTTGGCAATTGTCAAGCTTGTCAGGCATGAAGCTAAATCGAAGCCCGTGAAACATTGCCATAATGATATCGCCATTTTTAAATAATATAATATATCTGCAAAAACATAATTTCTTATTTAAACTTTACAAATTAATCACTTGTATTATGAATTAAACAAGCTATGAAATAATTATTATTATAAATATTCAGCTCCTGCTTAGATCTATTAAAACGGCATATGCAGAGGCAGCCATCAATCACATGGAAGGACAATTTCCCCCCCTTTTTTAAGGTTAATTTTGTTTTAAGTTTCTTTAAACAAAATGTATTTAAAATGTGTATTAAATCATTAAATGCTTAAACTCTTATGCAGGAATTATTTTCATTTGCAAAAATAATTCTTACCTAACCCATGTGAGGACTGACATTGCTTAAAAAAAAATAATAGTGAGCAATTCATGTTTTACCAATTTAAAATTTCCATAAGAAACTTCACTTGACTAACTATGTCTTGATCTTAAGAACTCTCTTATCTTTACACATGTTTGTTGTATAGTATGTATCAGTGTCACTTCTTGCCCAAACATAATTATTTAAATTGCACTGAACAAGAGCTGTTTATTGTTATAACTAGGAAAAAAACTGTTAATGGTCTTTCTGTACGAACAAAATTAAACGTTTTGCATTCTTGTCTTGGAATATGAATAAATGATTCAAAAGAACATGATTTACTGCTTTTCTTTACAGTTTTCTCCTAGGTTTTCACATTTTATTTGATCAAACTCTTTTGCTGAAATGAAAATCTGACAACAAACCAAAACCAAAACCAAAGCCGTCCCACTGCATCCTCACATCCCGCCTCCTTTTGTCTTGCACCCGCGACACCCGGCTGTGCTTTGAATGACGCAACCTTAAGTTCCAGCGTTCTTGTTTCACCTTGAAGCGCGTAATAGGCAGAACACACGGACTCCGCCGCAATCCACCGGCCCCTCTATCTACTCCCGACTTCAAATGAAATCCGGACGTTGTGCAAATCTGGAAAAACTTTCATCGCTCCTGGGCCAAATTCAATCATGTGCGCGTTCTATAGCTGTGTGCGCCGCTGTAATACGCCGAAATCCTGGGCCAGGCCGACAAACTGCTGTCAGGTAGTGCGTCGGTGGCGAGATACTTGGATCACTGCTTGATCCGGCACAAGCCCCCCATAAAGCCATCTATCTATCAGAGGTGAAGGGGGCGCTGGGTCACGACGCGCTCAAGCCCCAACCCCAACCTCCCAAATCATATATCTTTATGCGCCTCGACACACACCTACACACAAACACACATGCCGCGGGGTGCATGGAGAGGAGAAAGATTGAGAGTTCTGGAGGAGTGCAACACAAGTTTGGGCAACAAAGTACCGGGATGCATTTATACATTTATTTTTTTTACTCCGGCTCCCTGCTGTTAGAAACTCAGAGGGAGGCAGTAACTTAAGTGCAGTCTGTCTAATCGGGTGCTCGGTATTCTGATAAAGGCTTGGAAAGATGGGGGAATTGTGGTGAAAAGGTAAAAGAGGTCATTTTTTTGCCTTGAAGCTTGGGCAAAGTAGTAACAAGTAGTAATACAGTATTTCCCGCACTATAATGCACACTTAAAAGCCTTTAATTTTCTAAAAAAATGACTTTATAATCTAGTGCGCCTTATACGTGCATTAATTCTGGTTGTGCTGACTGACCTCGAAGCGATTTTGTGTGGTACACGTTTTGTTTCGCTTAATGCGCCTTATGGTCCGGTGCGCCCTATATATGAAAAATGATCGTAAATAGACCATTCATTGACAGTGTACTTTATAATCCAGTGCGCCTTATAATCCAGTGTGCCTTATAGTGCGGAAAATACGGTCATAATACAGCGCATATTATTGACATTGTGTATTGCTGGGTTTCAGATGACATCATAACTACATTGTAATACAGTGAGTTCTAAGGACTAGTCACAAGTAGAAACAATTGTGAATTATATTTCTTAGCAAAGTGCAATATAATCAACACAATCACATTATTATTATTATATTACACTATCATTATCATATTAATGCAGAGGTAAAGCAGTCGTATACTACTTTCCATATTTCCAAAGGACATACATTATGCATTATTTGTATTGCCATTGGCCAAAATAATGCAGATACAGAAAACAAACCATGCATTACTTTTTTATTTTTTTAATCAGTACGGCGTTCCCTCATCAGGATTTTCACTATTTACTGGAAGCAGAGGGAATTGCCATTGGGAAATAAATAGAAGCTAGCTTTTCCCTATAGAAAACTTGACAGAACATGTTATATAGATTAGTACATGTCATATAGATTAGTACATGTCATATAGAAAGAGCAAAGTACAAAGTGTCCAATGCAGTTTCTTCCTAGATGTGATGCTCATGTACTTTCTTGGTAGTAAATCATATTGAAATGTTATGTTTTGTACCCAGAATGATGATAAACCCGTGTCGATAATGCTAATCCTCAGCCTCGCCCTGTGCACTTGACCCTTTAACTGTAGCCGTGGCATTCACACCTCCTGCTTTGGTATAAAATGTGTGTTTCCTGTTTTGACTTGACTTCGTGACAGACGGGACTCTGGGAGATTTGTGTTTTTACCCGTGCACTCTTGGAAAGTAAATAAATCATCATGAATGGACTGAAAACAACTCAAGTTCTTATGTTTAATAGAAAATCCACAGCATCCCCGACATGCTAATTTAAGCACACATTTGTAATGAACGTGATTTGATGACAGAAATGCTCAGAACGAGTCTGATGATGATTGTTTTTTCATTCTTTTAATTATGAATGAACAATGTTAAATGTTAAAAACTCCAAATACTAAATGTGCATACTATTTGATATTGAATTTAATTACTACTATTCTATTTGCTTTGTCGAATGGTTTGAACTACAATGTTTTTTGTTTTATAATGGCCATAAAGTTGATCTATTTCTGAATCATTATTTTCTGTTGGTTACTCTTAAACTGCCATCACAAAATAGAAATTGATTGCATTTAATTGTTTGCAATTGTTTGAGCTTTCAGAGTTCAATTGTCACTTAATTTAGTAAGCAAGAATTATACCATATTGTGTGTTTTTGATGAAGAAAACATACTAATAACAATATATATACAGTCACATACTCCATCAGCCTCATCGTAAGTGTAAAATAAAGCCTTCCCTTTATATTCTGAACAATTACATTCTTAACAGAACAAAAACATGAACAAACTTGAACATTTTTCCCACAGTAACTTTCCACTGTGAAGTTTTACATTGCGCCTCTTATTCCGAGATGAACGTCAAAAAAAAAAAAAAAAGCCAGCTAGAATTCGTTTTAAACATCTCCCGTCTGTGAAAACAATAAGAAGGAAAAACAAACCAAAAAGCGTTGAATTATCGTCGACTCTGAAGAGGCGTGAGCGAAATCAAAGCATTTCCAACACCATTGATATTCCGGCCTTGCACCGAACTAAACGCCAATAGACATCTGCTGAATTGTGGTTTTGTTTATGCTGGCGGAGATCTTTCAGCGTGAATCTCATTGCACTTCCTGTGATATGGATTTTAAACGGATAAATAAACATAAGCGACCAGTACCAGCATTTATTTTGATCGTAAAGAATGGAATATAGAAGGGTTTGAATTGCTTACGCCGCTTTCAATGGAAATTCTCAATCACCCAGGTACAACTTCACAGATGTGTAGAAGATTTAAGCTTAAGAGGAAAACATGGACCAATTTGGATTCAAGGAGGATGCGGAGAAAGCTGTTTTTGAGGGTTGATGCGTTGCATGTCGTAGTGGGGGAGAATGACAATGAATCCTCTATCACTTCCACTGCCATGTTACACTTAGCAAGAGAATACGGGTTCATAAATAACATACGACAAACATATTACCGTGTTTTCCGCACTATAAGGCAATGAAGGATCTATTTTCTATCATTTTTCATATATAAGCGAAACAAAAGGTGTACCACACAAAATCGCTCGAGGTCAGTAAGCAAAACCAGAATTAATCCATATATAAGGTGTACGGGATTGTAAGGCGCACTGGATTGTAGTTTTTGGAGAAAATGAAAGGCACCGGTGCGGGCGTCGACCCCGAAGGGTTAAAGTGCGGAAAATGCAGTACTTGTATCAAGTGTCATATCATCTCTATAATTGGAACTATTAAAAAAGAGACACGCCTAGGTAACAAGGGTAAATAATAATTACAAGGGTAAACAATAATTATAATAGCAAGCATTTTGTGAAAGCTTTGTCTAAATATTATCTGGGACCATAAAACACTTTGTAACTTCTATTTTGCCTGTTACATTGTTTATTTCAACGCACGTTTTGGAGCAAAAACACATACTTTTTTTTAATTTTTTTTAAACATTGTAACATTTCCATCTGAGCGACAGCCTGTATTAAGTTGCTTTTGTTGGCAGCTATGTTATCTTTCCTATAAATCCCACTCCGAGTTGGCAATATGAGAAGCAGCTCCCAAAGCTCTCAGCACCGACAGCACCGAGTGACGGCGGCTGATCTGTTCTGATACTCTCCCTCACTCATATCTGCCGTATCAAGATACTGCATTACGCACACGCTACCTGCAGCAGTACTGCAATAAATATTTATGCCCCGCGGGTTTGTGACGGCAGAGACAGATTGTGAAATAATGATGTACTCGGTGGCATATTAGAGAATGGATGCAGGGAGAACAGACGGGGAACATGGAGTGAGATGAGCTTGCATGCGCGCTGATCTTGTGTACTAAAACTATGTCGTGATTAAATGAAGTGTCATTCCATCTCCTCGTCTCCTCCTCTTCCCAGACGCCTGCTGCTTCAGAGCTACTCATTACATTACATTACATTACAAACTACATATCACAAGTGTGCCTCCAATGTATAAAGTCCTCATTATAGTTCACATTTGTGGAATAGTTCAGTGATAATTCATTTCTATTTGAATCCTGTTTGCAGACGCTTTCAGGGGATGTAATGGGGCAAGGGTTAAGTGTATCCTGATGGTACATGGCTCCTTCTGTTGGTACGTGGGTTCCACTGTATTTCTATTGTTTGCTGAATTCCACTTATCGACATGTTTGTCCTCTATTGGGTAAGTTCTTGTTTAAAACTATTGTAGGAAGAAGGTCATGTTATTTACACGACACATGTTAAGCAAAATTACCTTTTCTTTAGGTTTTAACCATTTTCTAACATTGTTGGCTCATCCAAAAATACCTGGAGTTATATTTTGCGTCATTCATGCATATTTGATGAATCCTGTTTAGAAAGTCTTCTCCCTCTGAATCTCCAAAAACACTGAATTTTTTATATCTAATTTTGTTTTGTCATGGGTAAAGCTCCATTATGTTCTGAGCTGTCCGTTTATCTCTCCTATGTAATTCCCTTTGCAGCCAGTAGATAGAGCTCCGATTCAATTCCTGATGTGGGAAATGCCTGAATAACCCACATTATTCTATATCAAACACATTATTTCTAAAACATGAGATGCCAAAGCAGAGGTACATTTAAAAGTCAACAACTTGTACTTTTTTATAATAACATTTTATATAAACAATACTATCTGTTCTATATTAAGGTATGTTTTTGGATTGTTTCTTTCCCTGTCAGGGGACTGCAGATGTAAATGACCCTAAGGCTTATTACTCTGGTACAATGCATGAAATGGCAAAATGTATTTCAAATTGTACATGGTCACATGGTTTTTAAAATAAATACATAAAAATGTGCAAAATTACCAACATCGTCAGAAAAAAAATCAAGAGTTGATACATTATTTGAACATATCCGTGAGTATTTTCACATTTGATTAGACAATTTGAAGATGATGCACAACTGAAGTATTGAGATAATCACATGCTTTTCATTAAATGTTAATAAATGGAGACAGGATATTGTTGTTGTCCAAGGTTACGATATTACCTAAACGTCGTTTTGCAAATTGCAATCACTCAAATGTGAGCTTAGTTTACATGCACAGGTAACAAGCGGATGAGGGGCTGAAACGTCACCACACTTTGGGAAACATAAATAAGCGACAACTCTAACATTGTGCATTTGATTTTCAGACATGTTCCATGTTACTCACAAGTTATTCACTCTCTGCAAACAAACACAATGAAGTACCGTTGTTTTAATTTTTAACATTTAACCAGTCAATTAGACGGCACAGGCTAAACTGCCGTAGAGACACCATAATATGTCATAATTTCTGAAAAAATAAGTGCACGCGCAAACACTAAAATTCGCCCGGCTGTTTTTTCAATCCGCTAATGCCTTTCCAAGCGTGATCAGAGTACACCGATACATGCAGCAGAGATCTGAATATAAACGGAGTTCTCCCTTCAGATGTGTCAACTGGATCTGGGTGAGTTGATTCACGTGCACTTGACGTACTTTGAAAACTCCGAGCAGGCCAGTTATTAAACGTACTCGCTGAAACTTTTAAACCCTAATGGTCAAACACAATATTTCACTGTCACGCCCAAATTACATTCTCAGGGAGGAAACGGCAGTGAATCTATCTTTGTTCAGTTTGGATTGCATCAGGCCCCAGGCTCCAACTGTCTTGTGTTTGTTGTTCTATAAACAGAAATACCTCTAAACCCCGCACAGTCTCTAAATTCAAAGTCAAAGGTGGATTGTTTTGACTGGGCTGGCGCTCCACTGGACCAATAATGGTGAACACACTGTGCACAGCGTGTTTTGACATCCACTGAAACGCTGGAAGATATTGCAAGTTTTACAAGTTTCGAGAGCAGGCTTTGTAACATCTTATCCTGGAGGAAACAAAACGCAATGCCTTATGGGAGTGCGGGTTTTTCAAACCTGACACCACAATGTGCGTGGAAAGAATTCAGGCCAGAATTGGACATAACATCTGAGACTGGTGGGGCGGGAGGGGGTTAAAAAAGGGGAACGTGAGGTAAGTTAAGAGGCTGAAGGAAAAATGCGTGCGTAAGAAAATTGCCTGGAGGAATTGTAAATGTGTTAAACGGGTTTGATTGACTTTCTGAGGTCACTCCTAACTGTTGGAGTGGAGGTCTGCCACCTGTGTGACCGCCATGTTACACAGGCGTTAAACTCATAAAGCTCCATGCCGATAAGCAGGTGATGCGTGTAATTGAATACATGTAAGATTGATGCGTTTGATGCAATATTGTGGAATAAGAATGCACAATATATTCAAATCAAATCAAAATATGTGCCTCAATCGTCCGTGTAAGTTCCATGGCAATACATTTGAATGATGTCAACTGGTTTCTCATTTTAAGAGTTGAAGATCTTTTGCCTAAACTAGATATCACCTGATACTAGATATTTACAGCTACAGTAAGCCACCCATTTACAACTCCATCCTCAGGCCTAAACCAAAACAAGTGCTGATCAGTGTCTGCTAATAGGAGTTAGATGACCCATGTACGGAGTATGAACAGTATGTCCTCTGCAAATAAAAACATGTCAGATTTTTTACAGAAAAATCTTGTTCCTAAAGTTTAGACTTTAGACTTGACCTTGTTCTGAAATGCAATGGATTCTTGTTCATATTCAAGCCTTGTCTTCAATATTAATGCTCCTGGTTTTGTTTATAAAAGATACTCAGAGATTTTTTTAAGCATACATCATAAATATAAAAAAACTCAATACTGATCACAATTAGATTTTATTTGTTCAGCCCTACGGTCCAAAAAACTGCAACTTTAAAGGTTTAGAAAATATATATATAACCACAACAACTCCCATAGTGTATTCCTCGGCAGTGCCCCCTCTCTCCTGTGGCCTGAGTGGGCTGCATGAGCGTGTGCCAGGGCAGGTCGGCATCCAGTGGGCCAAGCCTGAAGCAGATCATGTGCGAGACTTGGCCTCCTCCTCATGAGGACAACAGCTCAGTTCTAAGTCCTGTCTGTGGATGAGCCCATAAAGACCATATCCACAGTTTATTTCACCACTTTCAAGTCCAGTTTTGAGGATTTGAAGGGCAAAGGTTACATTTCGTTATATGTTCAGAGGAGAAGCAATATACTCAAAATGAAATCGTAAACTGCTACTTATGAGAGTTCACGCTTCACTGTTAAGTCACGTTTTGACTGGTCCTTTAACATATAAGTGTAAAGTTACCATCGCTGGAAATAAGATAAGATGTTCCTTTATTGTCCACACATGGGGAAATTTCATTGTTGCAATGCAGGTAGATGCAGAGGAAAAGGAAAGATAACATATAGGAAGTTAATAAATACAGTTTATGATCAAATCAAGGTGTTTGGTCAAGAATTTGTTATCTGCTTTCTGCTATCTTGTTTTTACCTGCGTCTGCGTTCTCTCTTGTCCAATCATCTCGCACTGGCCCCTTTGTAGCTCCTCCTTAAAGGTCCCATAACATGCAAAATCGACTTTTCAGAGCTTTTAACCTTCTTACATTGCTATTTGTGCTTCATATATGTACCCAGAGTGTTTTTTTTGATTGATTCCCGCAGTGTTTAGCTATACTACAGACTATCTCCTTTCCTCGAATCTCCAAACTGACGGGGGGTGGGTGCAAGACCACATAACCACAGGCACGCGTCATCATCAAAGTAGACTCTTTCTCACTCACTTGCGCGGAGCGGCGCAGCGCAGAGCTAACAGAACACAGCTGTGGGGCACACACTACGTCACGGGTGGGCGGGGCACACATGCGCTCTGAGACTACGTCACGGGTTTGGCGGGGGAGCCAGATCGCTCTTCGCAAGGGTGGGGGCGAATATCAAACCAAGCCGTCTGCATTTCCGGGTTGGTGAGGGGGTCCAAGGTCTGGGTGATATTTCTTAACTATTATGTTAAGGGTGTTGCACAACCCTTATTATGATCAATTATACATTAGGATAGACTACGAAACATGAAAAAAAGCACGTTATGGCACCTTTAAGAGTGTAACCAGAGCCAGAAGGAGCAAGACCACTTTACAAACTACTACCTTTGGAGCTGGTACAGTTCACTTAAGACAGTGGAGACACTTTTGGACCATACCAATCCATTCCAGAGCAAACCAGTGCCTTTGTTAGCAGAATACATCGCTCTATAACCATTACTGTAGTTCACATCATGATTCAAATGTATTTCATTTTATTGCCCACAGACAATTTTGGAAGTTTGCTTTAATCCTTAGCCTGTGGCAGAACATATACCAACTGAGACAGAGTGAGCGTTATAGTTTGTCTCGGCTCGTCTACGCCCCAAAGAGAGCAATGTAAACCCAATCCACCGATCTCCTAAAGCAAGACATCAACACTCACACTTCAGTCTGCGAGATGGACCACTGCTAAATCAATACATTCCACCTGCAGCTACTAAGCCAGAATCCGCTAAACTGAAGTTTTCAATTTCTGCAAGGTTTTTTTTCCTTATTCCAAGTTAATAAATCTAAGGAATCTAGGAACATTTTGACCTATTTTTACTCTTATGATTCCACTCTCTGAAATAGCTCTTATGCTACAGCTGCAGTTCCTAATTATTTCCTGTATCCAAACCAATAAATTAACAACCCTCTGCTTGAACGATATCTTAAACATCTAAACCGTACTTGACCTGATGGCGTCTCCATGGAGATCGATACGTTTAATGTCATGCCTTGGACGATTCTAGGCAAATTAATATAATTTCAATGAACAAAAGCAGACTTCTGTGGACTCTTTGTCAGAAAGGTTACTCAGTGCACCCTGTGAAAGATGAGGTCTAATTAACCCTCCTTGTGTATGACTGTTGAATATCTTTGTTATTTAGAGCATAAGAAACAACAATGTGTAATGGTGTGTAAGGGTGTGTAAGGGTGCGAGGGACTGGCAAGTGGCAACAAATACACAATCAAAAAGACTGAGCCAGGCATAACCAAAGTCAAGAAAACCCCAAAATACCATCCAGTTCCGTGGCTGTCGAGATGAACCAGGAATGTCAGGCGAGATGTTTGTGTAAGTCTGGTAAATCCGGGCATCGAATCAGTATCTGAGAACCAGAATCGATACCTGGTTCGTTCATTTCTCCCGGAGCAGAGCCAACACCCATATCAGTCATCAGAGAGCTGGTTGAGATACTTTTTGTCCCGCTTGTATGTAAAACTAGACGCTACCCTGAGCGTGAGAGCGTCTCTGGAGACCACCGAACACAATGCTGAGAAAATTACAACAATATCTCAAAAAGATACCAATACCTTCGGGCTACGTTCATAATCCAAACTCCCCACACTAGCGACTCTGCGACCTCTCTTGCATTCCTCCTTCTCCGCTCGCCGCTTGTTCGTCTTTACAAAAAACAACGTCCAGATATCCACCGACACTCTTTCCATACGCGATTAACAGCTGTGACAACAACATAATGCGAAAGGACGTAGCATTTCGCAGGACGAGGCCAATCAATGTCCCTTGCCTGCTTATCTGCTCCGAGACAGGTCAACGCCATCATGTCCCATATTAACATTTCAATTCCCAGATGGCAACTTCTGCATAAAGGGACAGCTCCAAGAAAAGCGCTTTTTAAATGTTAATTCTATACCAGTGTTGACTGATTAGGCGACACATGGACACATTCAGAAACCAGAAATAGTATCAGAAATGGCTGTTTTCTCCCACACAATGGATATAAACGTGCAAAACAAAGCCGCTGAGGGTCGTCCTCTTGTAGCGCACGCGCTTGTCTATGCTATGCTAATCCTGTCATTCAAAAGGCCCTCCGCAACAGTTAAATCCATCCAATTATCCTAATTAATTAGTGCAATTACAACAGGGCCAGTTTATTTGCCTGTGAACAATTAGGCGGTAATGACGGTCGGGCGAGATGGGCAGTAAGCGGAGCGGCAAATCCACACGGTCATGCAAAGTCAGAGATAGTCAGAGTGATAGGAACAGAGGTGAGACGAGTGGACACAGTGGGGATGATACAGGAATTAGCTGCAAGAAAAAGAAACAAAACGAGGACAAAGCAATGCAGAATAAACACAATTACACAGAGAGGAACCATCCAGCGTGACAGTAAATGCATATTTTTCGGTTTCTATTTTTGATGTCACTTTTCTGGTGGGAATGGAGATTTTTATTTGTCTGGAATGTTCCCAAATTTAAAGAAATGTATACTTTACATATCCTTTTTGTGTGTGTTTTTGTTCTTAGTATTTGTTTGATGTTTCTTCTTGTTGTTTTATGCTCCAAAAAATAAATGGTAATAAAAAGTAGTGTACTGTGAATATATGTTTACTAATCTTAATCTTACTTTCTGGAGGTGGCATGTCAGAGCTCTGATTCCATGGAAGTGAAAACCATACTTCTGAACATTCTCCAGGGAGATAGATACATTTTCTGACTGGAATATTATGTTGAAAGGAACAGTATTTCCATGAAAAAGAGAATGTGACGGCTCAGGTTTGGGTAAATGCGAGCCCACTTACATTAAATATACAGGTTTTATTAGTTTATTGGTAGAAAATATTACTCTAGCCCTGTGAATTGGACCTGGGCCTATCCAACCAACCCCCTTGCACCAACATTTTATATTTCAATGTATTTGATTGAACCATAATTCAACCAAGAAAGTGCCAATGTGATATTTTATAAAGTCCTAGTCTAAGAAGGTACCAACACAGGAAGGAAACGCCAAACAAATTCCACACAGAGAGACCCCCTCTGGTCTAAATATCAAACTCCAGACCTTCATGTTGTGAGGCAGGAACACTAACAACTATGCCACCAAACCATAGTCTGTTTGGGATCCCAACATACATAATCATACATTAGTTAAAGCAGAACAAAGTAACATTTCTACCTTATTAAATGCCTTTATAAGTCCCCATGTATTTTCGGGGCATTTGAAGTGTCTTTTGTCGCCCCCTGCTGTCTCTGGGCGGAAAATCAGCCTTGCAACATTTGCTGACATCGACCCGAGGACAACTCTCCTGAGAAACCCTGTGTCTTTATTTTAAATTTGCCTCGTTAAATGATTTTTGAATGTGATTATACTTCCTTACTTCAAAAAAAAAAAAAACTGTAGGAGAGAAAGCGGACGTACCTGTGGGAGAGATGAGCTTCCAGCTGACAGCGGGCTCTGGCTTGCCGCTGGCCTGACACACCAGAGTCACGTTGGAGCCCTCGTTCACCACCAGGTCTTTGGACAGGTTGATGATCTTGGGCGGAACTGCGGGAGGAGATACGACAAAAGCGTTAGGATTTCATCGAGAGCGAGAGAGACATTTTTCTGACAGTCGATGATAAATGTCATTGTGATTAGAAAAGGGCAGATGTAAATGTGGTCACAATAGACTCCCGGGGGAAGACTGTCTGCTGTCATAGAAGTCTGAAGAAATGAAGAGTTTCTTTGGACAGTGAATGTCTTGTTTACGTGGACCATATGGCCACGCAATTTAGAGATGCGGATGCTGGGTATTTGACGTTACTGTATATCAATTTCATTAGAATTATACTTAAATAATAACATTGAATACACTTTACGCCACACACACCCTAATGCAGGATAATCCCTGTAACCCCTTTTATGTACAATATTGTTAAAATACATGAGTTGCATTACATATGCAGCAGAATGAAACACATATACAGTTAGTTACTTATTAGGCACTCTACAGCTCCAATTGTACAATACTACAAAATACATGACAATATCTCCACAAAAGCACCATTTGCGTTAACAACATTGTAGGCTACCACAAGTAAACTAAACCTAAAACGATAAACAATATAGGTGCAATATATAACAAAATGTAGATGGATCTAAATGAAATAACAATAAGGAAGTT
This sequence comes from Eucyclogobius newberryi, assembly GCF_026437365.1. Classification (NCBI taxonomy): domain Eukaryota; kingdom Metazoa; phylum Chordata; class Actinopteri; order Gobiiformes; family Gobiidae; genus Eucyclogobius; species Eucyclogobius newberryi. Next base: position 24,009,701 of record NW_027315779.1, on the reverse strand, counting down.
GTCAAGCAAACGGCACAGACTATGTATAATATTGTTGCATCTTTGATTGTGAATTTAATGTGTGCGTGTTAGACATTATTTTTACGGATGTTCACAGTTGATTGAGTAAATCCACGGTATTCCTTGTGTGCTTTCAAATTTTTTATGTGTGTTTTCACTTGTCAATGTGCTTCCGTTGATTGTGTTACACCCTAAACGGCCTCCCATAGTTTTCAAATGTATATGGTCCATTATTCCCAAGAAATACCAGTCTTTTATGTTCTCTATTAATGCAAATAATTATGTTAACAAACCTTTGCATTAATAGTTCTACTTGAGAATGTTTTTCAAGCAATGGACGTAACACTGCAATTTAATACAAATAAGTGAATAAATCATCTTCGATTTATTCAATTGATTGCAATTTAGTTTATAAGCCACATTCAAAACTATTTCAAGTGACAGTTGTTCCAAGTTCTTCTCAAATAACATCATACATCGGGAAAAAATACTACTAAATACACAAAAGAACATATAATAGAATCTCCTGTCTATAACATGAAACAGTCACATGATAATTCTACAATGCAATTCATACATTTTTTAACACAGAACAAATCATTAGGAACAAACTACTACATCAGCCCTTTTACTTCCTCTCAGTCCAACAGTCACCACACACTCCCCCTTTTCCGTTTACCTAAAGTTCACTTGAGCACGGGAAAGTAGTAAAAGTGGGTCAGAACATTGCCTCCAAACTACAGTGATAAACAGCAGAACTAATGTTAGAAGCATTTGAAAAGGCAAACTTATTTTTACAGTCAGATAAACCGTGTCAACAGCCTCCTCGGCAGAACGCAGCTCGTTTGGCGTGTCGGTGATTGTGCACGTCGTGATGTAAAAGCAGACTCCACACGCTGAGGAACGCTGCAGGGCGGGCGGGTTCTGGAGGTTCTGCTCCTTTGGGACGTCGTCCATCGCTCCAAGCCAAAGCTGGGCAACGTTTACCCCAAGGTTGCATTCATTTCAGCCAACATTTATTAGTTGTTTAGGTTGACTTGAAATAAGGGCTGGTAGATGTTGAAATACTTGTCAAAAGTATAGAAAATCAGATACTATAGATATCGAGGCTTAAACTTAAATAAAAGCTAGATAATAATTTAAGATAAGATATTCCTTTATTGTCCACACATGGGGGAATTTCATTGTTGCAACGCTAGATACAGAGGAAAAGGACAGATAACTTATAGGAAGTTTAAAAAAAACAAAACACTCTAAATAGAAGAACTCTTATAAACAAGTATTGTTCAAAGAAAAAGAACTGTTTTTGAATTATTTTTAGCATGACATTTCATTGTGGCATCAAAATTGGTCGCAGCTATTTCTTAGTTTAAAAATAAAGTGTGACATTTTAGTATTGTGACTGTACTTTCAGTAATTATACGTTGAAAATTCTAAAATTATAAGTAAAAGTAGAAACACATAGTTTTGTACTTTTATACTATTTTAAAGTTGCACAATATAAAAGGTCTTAAATGTATCTGTTGCCCATGGAGACTTTATATATTAAACTTATAACTTAAACTTGTCTTTATATTTTACGCACACACAGGTAAAGTTGTAGGGCAAGTCATAGGTCAGATCTGTGGAGAGGTGACTTCTTGTTAGTAGGTTTTTCATTGTATGTTTTTCACTATATAATGTAATAAATATGAATACTTTATTACATGAATGCCACGGAACATTACACGCAAAGCAATAACACGCAAAGCAATAACTCTATTAAAATATCTGATGTAAGAACTGGTTTGGTTGCTAAAGCTGTAGTTGAGTTTGCGATAACTCATATTTTATTATTTCAAAGTTATAAGTGTCTGTCCTTGGCATTAAAAATTCTACAGTGCTTCCGGAAAGTGCCCTTCAAGGCAACTGCTGTCGTGATTTTGGAAGTTATTAAAATAAATTGAATTGAAAGTATTCATTCATATTTATATTCAAAAAAGACCGCAATTATTTTGAATACATTTGCAAATAAATTGAACAACCTGTAGGTATTGTTTGTAGAATGTTGAGAAAAATAATCAATTGAATACATGTTGCAATATAAGAAAATGTGGAAAAAGTGAAGAATACTTCCCGGATGCACGGTACAAGCTGCTTTATGCAGGAAGTAGAGAAATAAGTGTGGATTTCCTACAGAATGATGGATCCTTGATTTTTAGCCCTTGCACCGGGGAACAGTGCCCCTAGAGGTATTTCCAGGTGCGCCTTGAAAACAATTGAATAAATTGATTCTCACATGGATTTAACTACACAATTTTGTCCTTGAACCGACACCTTAACGTGGTGGAGGGGTTTGAGTGCCCGAATGATCCCAGGAGCTATGTTGTCGGGGGCTTCATGCCCCTGGTAGGGTCTCCCAAGGCAAACAGGTCCTAGGTGATGAATCAGACAAAGATCGGTTCAGAAGCCCCCTATGATGACAACAAGAACAAGGCAGTTTACGTCGCCCGGATCGACGTCACCGGGGCCCCATCCTGGAGCCAGGCCTGGGATGGGTGCTCCATGGCGAGCGCCTGGTGGCCGGGTCTTACCCCTCGGGGCCCGGCCGGGCACAGCCCGAAAGAGCGACGTGGGGCCGCCCTCCCGTGGGCCCACCACCCGCAGGAGGATCCATAAGGGGCCGGTGCAGAGAGATCTGAGCGGCAGTCGAAGGCAGGGGCCTCGGCGACCAGATCTCCAGACACAGAGACTAACTCTGGGGACATGGAATTTTGTAGTGTCCTGAGCAAACTCCTGATCAAAACGTAAAGCAAAACTGTAACCTTTAAAATAATACAATTTAAAAACCAGACACAGTGGCATGGACGGTATTTGTAGTGTTTTTTTAATGCCAAATGTTAAAATGGCAATTGTGGTCAAAAATGTGATCTGCTGCAGCTGAAAATGACACGTTCCTCTAGCCTTTAGACATTGCATTGTTTTGGGCAGATTCTGACAGTTTTGTCTTACTTTAGACAATATCCAGTTTGTGAAAAACGGTTGGCGTAACATGCATTTAAAGCGTTACATAACCACGTTTTTGTCTCGATGTGAGACGCGATTCGACAGCGTGTTAGTGGGTGGTTAGCATCAGAAACATTTCAACCAAAAAAGTGTGTTATGAGTCAAAAAGTAAAGTAAAGTCTGTTTTAAAACGACAAAATCGATCATGGGGCACCATTCCCATTTTAAGAACAGTCTTCGAAAATGTATCTTACTTTAGCATTTGAACCACCTGACGTAGACCTGCTGAACTAAGAACCCAAAGGATCTTGGAGCTGCTAGTTAGCGCTCCGTCCTGGCGTTGCTGTTTAGCCTTGCCTGAAGCTGCAGTATAACCTTCTGTACAGGGCCAAACCAAACCTGGGAGCGGAGGGCCTTTTGAAGCCCAGTCAAATTTCATACAAAGCCATTTTCTCAGCGCAGCACAACTCATTAAAGTTTGATCATGGGAACAACCTGCAAGACTTTAAAATGTACTTTTCTCCTTCGAACAATGTACGCCAACAGAGAAACATCATTTGACATTGTTCCAAAACACTCGAAACGCTCGTGTGTTTCTGCAAAGAGTCAAATTGATTCTTAAAGCACAATCGCATATTGCGTTTGAACTAGTCCAACATACCAGGGCAGAGAAATATATTGATTTTTATCTTCGTAGCCGAGGCAATTTTCAAGTCAAGAGTCCTTTTCTCTAGACGGACTGCTTAATCAAGCTGTCTGCTAAATGAACTATCGCGCACGGATATTCTTGGCCAAACTCCATACACCACGGCTCCGCTGCGGCGCGCTGACATAAAAGATGCAGTTTGCAGTAGAAAATAGCAAACATTTTAGTGAAAAAAACCCCAAAATATTCACTTTGACTGGGATATTTCCTATTTCCTAGGAATCAAAAACAGCATTTGAAAGCACCCCTGGTTGTTGAGATCCAGTGAAGAACTAGCGCAAAGCAAACAAATGCTCCAAAGAACTTTATATTGGTGAAGTGAGAAGACATTTTTATTTATTTATTTTTTTGTGCTGAGATTGTTCACAAAGAATGAACCTGTAAAAGCACTTTGTTCTGGAGACGGCAGGAAGACAGATGGCTACACTCCGACATGGGAACCAGCGCCTGAAGAACCTCCTAAAAGAACAGAGGACGGCTAGTGAACTCTTTCCATTCAATAAATAAAACTATTTTGAAGTGTTGCTCAGAAAGTCGTCCATCTTTTTTCGCTCGGTTGCCATTAATGTAGTACAAATATAAGAAGTACTTGACATTACGTTCCCTGAATTCCAATTTGAGTCGTGCACCTTTTGCATCATTCATTAAATAAGTCAATAAAACAATCCTGTAAATTCACAAATAAAAATAATAATGGCAATATTGTACTTACAATTTATCAGCCTCAATAAAGGGTAAATACATAACATAAATAGAGAATAATCTATAATAATACAAAGCTTAGTGACTTCTTAGTTCAACTCTAACTCCTAACCATAACCTTTTAAAGAACATTACTAAGCCTGAATCATTCTTAATAAACTATTTGTTCATTAAGTCTTTCGAGTTTCGTTAAGGATATTTAAGGTGTAGTTATTTTAAAGTGGTGCTGAAATTGTTTCAATCATATCGACTTTCATTTACACAATTTCCTTTCGTTTGACAGCGTTATGAGGACATTTAAGACTATTATTTTGTTTTAAATTGTTAAGGAGCAGAACAAGATCTCACGAGTTGTGCACATGTGATAATAATTTTCACCATTTATATCAGACAAAAGAGTTATGCTGTTGATTGTCGTTCTAACACCAATTAAGAAGCCGTTGTTCTAAAAACGTAGTGCTGCAATGACAGCATATTTAGTGAAATAAATAAGAAACAAAGTGAGGCCAAACTTGTGTACTGAGCCATACTATTTATTAATTAAAAAAACTATTGTCTTGTTCTCGCTTTTCCTCATTAAAAATATATACAATTGTGTTTTAAATTGTTAAATCCTGTGGCAACTATCCTAATGTCTCATCATTCTGAAACCCCTGGATAATGTGGCCAAAAGACAATTATCCATCTCTGTTTATTCATACTTAAGATGCTACTTACAAACCTGAAATAGGCCTAAATGTGTGTGATTCTTGTTCAGCAGTTAAAAGTTCAAGCTCCTGGACGTGTTCGAAATGCACAATGTGAACTGAATCTTGCAATTACATTTTATTCCCCCAGAATACATACATTTGTTTTAGAGCCTGTCGCCAGTTAGCGAGTTTTAAAGCTGAAAGCCATTCTTAAACCAAAACCGATTATTTTAAGATCTCTTCATCCCTTAGTGTCTTGCCTCTAGTGCCCTATAAATACTTGGGACCCGCAGAAGTCTCTGGGACGGGCCATCTGATAATGCCCAGGGTTAAACATAAAGCCAGTGGAGCAGCGTATAAGTTTAGAGAGGAAATATACTTGAACAGCCTCCAAGCAGCGCAAGCCAGTGCCCAGTGCTTAGATCAAGGTAGAATCTACTGTCATGATGCGAGTTTTATAGTTTAGTTCAAGTAAAACACAAAAAAATAATATTTGTCTTTCATTTTACAGGCATTTATATATGTTTAAAAAAAATTGTTATTTGGTCGTTTCCATAGAGATTGAGAAGTTTTATGCCATTTTGTGGAATAATCCAGGCAAATCAACAACTCTCCCTGGATAATAAAAGGTTTGTTAGGAAAAAATAATAATAATGTGATACTTTGCTGAAAACTCTGAGGAAATACTGAATTGTAATTTTGTTTTCAGATAGCACAAATGCAGTAAGATTGGTTTGATTAAAGGCGTAATGGAAAATTTTTCACCGATTTGAGAACTCAAGCTGAAGTGCGCATGCGGGAGTAAACAAACGCAACTAGACGCTCGTTTGTTTATTAGCGCGACGGATCACATCGCATCTCTCGTCTCCCGTAGATTTCCGTCTCTTCTGAGTCAGCTCGAACAGTCTTTCTCAGTCTTAATTTTGTCCCGTACACTGAGGGAACTATATTATGATAGATCCATGCGCTTAGACACAGGGAAACGTGCTGCTCATGGGGACGAGCCGCACGCTGCTGCAGGTGAGCGGTAGGTGCGTTTTATGATTGATACGTAGCAGGACTAATCGGCAGTCCACACCACGAGGAAATAAGACAGACTTAAAAAATCGTCCATTACGCCTATAAACAGTCCTATATTATGCATTAAACCTTTTTGAAATGCTTTTAGACATCTCGACCTTGGTGTTTGCAATTACATGTCTTAAAATTATGTATATAGAAAATGAGAAAAAATATTGATGTAAAGATAAACGATAAAACTAAATGGGGCAATTATTAAAACAAATTTTATTTAATATGATAATGCAAGCAATTATTTATTTTATTTATACAGGGAAATCCCAAAGTGAAAAATTATTTGCATTGCGTACCCTGTTAAAAACAAATTACAAATTAAACAAACAAACAAAATATGAACTTAAAATGGCAATTAAACATTCATTTTGAGGTTTGTTTGCGTGGTGACAAATCTATCGCGGTCGTCAACATAACAAAGGATAAATGTGTGGAACAAGATGTAGCAATCGTAAAAATATAAAAAGTAAGAATTGTAGAAAAAAAATAATAATAATTTGTGCATAATTCCAAAAATCCACCCCTACATTTTAAGTGCTTTATGATGTCACATTAACTTTTCTATAACATTCAAATTTGCGTTAAGGATAATTCAGACAATAATTAAATACAGACGAGGAAATAATGTTTTTTCATAATAAAACCCTCAACATCAATATTCATGTCCAGATTACCAATAAAAGGAAAACAAAATAAAACACTGCATAAACACAAGCCATTACACCGCCTAAACCACAAAAACAATGTTAATTCACAAATCTACAAACTCATAAGCCAAGTAAAGCACACAATTTGCAAAGGAACAAAAAAAAAGAAAAATCGCTTCAGTGAACATCAAGGGTTCATTCTGCAGCAATGAGACAGACCAGACCGGAGCTTTTATATTTTAGAGTGTTGCAATCCCGCCGCGGCAAACAATGTGGATATGTTACATCATCAAAAGGCGTCACAAGCACTAATACCATGCGCTATATGAAAAACAGTCACACGCCACAAGACATCACATCAGCCGGAGTTAGCGTGTCCGACTGGTTTTCGGTCACAGACGTCTGCACCGAGTTTATTTTCATTTTTTTTGTGCCACAACCTTCAAATCTCCTCTTATTGAAATTTGCGCCGTACTTTATTGCGAAAGTTTCCAGAGATCTATACCTGAACTCCAAAATAGAATAGAGGCTTGTTCGTGTTATAAACCTGCTTTGAGTTTGACAATAACTCTTTTGGAAATGGAGCTGAATAAAAGCGTTCACAGTTCACTTTTGATTTCATACAAAAGGACGCATGCTACAGCAACAGGAGACGCTGTATTGAATTGTATTGTATTGAATTGTATTGTATTGTATTGTATTCAGAAAATGTGAGGAATTGAATCAGCTTTTCATTCAATGCTATTATATTGTCAAGGGTTATCGGTTAAAGTATGGGTAAAAAAAACTTGTATAAACAGGAGGGGAAAAAAAATCTTTCCTGGATAGTTTGGTTTATGTATGTAATGTATGTATTTATTCATAATTATTTATATGTATTTATTTATGTATGTATTTATCTGATAGGGACATACAACATACACTGTCAAGTCAAATCACCCAGCCCTACTTCTAATGTCTCTCCTTTCACTATTCTTTCCCACTCTGTTATTTTCTTTGGTTAATTTCTGGTCCAAGTAGGCTCTCTCCAATCTAGCCAGCAGATGGGGCCCTAGGCAGGTGAAGCTGCAGGACTAATTGGGCAGGTATACAGGTGTGCAGGGTGAACAGGAGAGGACAAAGATGCACTGGTGAGTTGATTTGCTTGGGAAAATAGATTTATTTCAACTTAAACCTGCTCAAAAGGTATTTAATTTGGTTGGAGCAGTTACATGTTATATTTTCTAACTGTAAGAAGCAAAATCATTAGAGTAAAGTAGGTATAATTTTGGCCTCATCTTGGGTTTAGCAGCTTTTAAACTGAATAATTGTTTGCATTGGCATGTTCATTTATATTTAAGTTGTATGTAATGGAACATTTTATTTAATGGTTAATGTTGGGAAATAGTTGTTAACCTTAAAGCAATTTAGATAATTTAGGCCAAATTATGAAACTACTTAAAACAATGTATTTATTTATTAAAAACTGAAATAGTTAATTCTTTAAATTAAAAGACCATTATTTCTGTATGGAATGATTAAAAAGTATTAAAATACTATATTTCTGTAAAATGTTTAAAAGATAACCGGAATTAAGTGCATTATTTTTGCTTTTGTTTAAGGTTTTTGACCTGCTTCTGCTTCCGCTTCTGCTGTAACGAATACAAGTTTGAAGCCGAGTTAAGACTTGCGTCTCTTTCCTGGGTCTTTCAAGTTGGACCAGCATTCATCCCGGATAAACTTGACAGTCAAAACCCACATGAACTGGACTGTCAATAAAACCCATATAAACTTGACATACACCATGGTTAATTTGCATCCTTTTAACAGATCCAAATTCACTAAACGATCATGAGCTTTCTCAGGAGACCACATGGTTTTAAAATGTCAGTTTGGCCGCAGTTATTTTATTACTTGGTTTACGGATTTTTAAATGAAATATTGGGACCGCGCGCAGGGACAGACCCGCTCCGTCACAGACTTCCGCAGGAGTTTGGCGAGAAATTGCTTCACGCGCTCTTGTCTATGGACCGCTTTTTACATTTGATTTAATGCCATTTTGCTTTGTCGGCAGTACTTTAAAAAAAAAAAAGATAATTTTATTTTATATATATTGTATAAATCAATCTAAGTGCGGCGGCTCCGTAAAGCAAGTAATAAAATAACCATGGCCTTTGTTGTCTAAAACCTTGACCTGAAAAAAAAGAGTGTTTTAAAAATATTGAAAACAGAATCGAGAGTCAAGTGTATTCCTTATCAACATTGAGTTTGAGGTGTTTGCAGGGGCAAAAGTGCACACGAAACATGGTGCTTTTACAGTTTGTCTCGCTGTTCACTTTTGAATTGATCAAATCTGTAGTCACTTATAAACCTGAATGTAGAATACCTTATTTTTAACACTTTTTGATGAGATTTGATTAAAAAATAGCACTGGTGACCCGCCAAGCCCCTGCTCACAATGTGGCGACCTCTGCAGACTTTCAGAAGTGTTTCCTTTATTTACAGAATCAAAGATACATAAAGCTGCACTTCAACTTTGAGATAAAAAAAAAGGGCAGAGTTTGTTCATCTATGAGATTTAATTAATCTTGAAATCATAAATCTAATTCCATCTTCATTTATCCGTGCCTTTTGTAGCCATGAGTTTGAACCTTGACTTGGAGTACAATACTTCCAGTTCAATCTGACCTTTTTCACATAATGACATCAAAGTCTCATCCAACACTGATCAGCCAATTACAAATCGGTCAGGACCCCTGGAAGATTAGCATGTAAAATGAAAAATAAATTAGCGCGAGGCCATTATTTGCATTAGAGGTGAAATAAAAGAGGCCTTGTTCCCAAAGAACTCGATTACTCAAGAGCACCGATGAACTGTACTGTATATGAGACGGAGAGCAGACAGTTACACACTTTAACTACTGTCATTCATGGTGAAACAACCTTAAATAACCCTCTGTTTGAATACAACGTGACTCAATGAAAGAATGGCATAAGTTGCATGCAAAAATCAAGCATTTTTAGATTTTAGATTTTTAGATAGCATTTTAGAATAAAAGCTTGCTATAATGAATTTATAAAGTAGTGTCCCTTAACATTTCAGTCCTGTTTCTTATCTAGGCTTATGTTTATTATAGTTGTGGTGTTCTATTAAGAAAAAAAAAAAAGTATAGCACTAAGATAAAACAAGTCCACATTTATTTGTCTTTATTTACTTTCTATTTACATTCTTTAAATGTACTGTCTTTACTTTGATTATTGTAGACATGATTGTACTAGCTCCATATTGACTCCATATATAGTGCATTGTGTAATTGTGCAAGCTTTGTTTGTAACTATGTATGATTGCATTGTCCCTGTCAAATAAATAAATCAATAAATAAATAAAATAATAGAACCAGAATGCAGATATGAATAACAAAAGGAGCAGACGGATCAACAGGTTTAAGTGTATGTCTGTGTATATAATATCTGTAAGCGCGCTGCTCTGGACTCGCATAGTTTGCTCCGTTGAACATTTCCGCAGTGAAAAGCATGTTGCCCTCTATTCCTAATCCTAGTGGTTCTTACCTTGGCTTGAACAGCGTAAAACTGGTTCTTACACCTTTTATCCTTGTAAATCTTCTATAAATTGGTATATTTTTGGTCGGAAAAAATAACGTGTACTTACTAGATTTATTTACTATAACCTAATGACTCAATATTTTACTATACTGTGTTAGATTATTACGTAATTAGAAAAGCAAATGTGCTACTGCCCAACTAAAAAAGTAAGATACATGTGGGCCAGCCGAAAAGTTCACGCTTAACTTGAGGAAAAGACCACCGGCCCACAAACGGACGCTGTTGGGACGAGGACTGAAACGTTATTGCTTCAATGATTTGTTTGATTTACATATTTAATTTTAGAACAGCATGAGCGCACAGAACTACTTTAGGCGATTGTTTCTCACGAAGCTCGTTCACGCACGCCGGTTACCCCCCACGAGTCCGAAGGTTCGCTAGTCCGAAGGTTTTAAAGGTTCACTAGTCCGAAGGTTCACTGGTACGAAAGTTCCTCATAGGGTTAAAGTGAAGGTGCAAACGGCATTGAGATGTAGTCAGTCTGTAAAATGTGCACAAAGCACGAAGACACGCACTGGGGCTCGGCACGTTTAATGTACCAGCTGCTCACAGGTGGCACCCCAAGTTGTACTGAGTATATGAAAATAACAAGGGAACATCTCGAATCCTCCGCTTTATGCCCTCATTTGATCATAAGAAATATGTGTGATCAGAATCCTCCGCTTTATGCCTTCATTTGATCATAAGTATAGAAATACACGTGATTCGATCACCGTAGGATTGGTAGTCAAAAAGGAAATTCAGCTGGCCAAGACGGGAGTGTCTACAGAGCCGCGGAGCGCGGCCGAAACTGCTGGACTATTTGAGTTAATTCATTCATTAATAATACGATAAGGAGCTCAGGCTATGCACAGAAACGTCTTAAAAGCCAATGTGTGGGGCAAAGGGAGGCGAGGAGAGCCCGCTGCACGGAGACACACCTTCGGACCAGTGAACCTTCGGACCAGTGAACCTTCGGACCAGTGAACCTTCGGACCAGTGAACCTTCGGACTCATGGGCAGCCACCCGCACGGCACCTGCAGCGACTAAAGCACAACAGTGTCATATTGTGTCATATTTTAAACTTAAACACAAGTTTTGTTGTGTGCGAGAACACAGAGGGCCGCGATGATGAAACAGAAAGTTGAGCTAAACATGCAAAATGACTATGTTTAGTATTTTTGTAAAGTAAAGTAAAGAAAGTCTCCTAAAATGCCACTTCCTTTTCTCAAACTGTCTTCGACTTTAGGCCGTCTGAACTTCTAAAACACAGTGGATTGATCCAACAGTTCAAATTCCGTCTGCACGCCTCACATTTATTCGATTTTATTTTATTTTTTGTCTGACAGATCTGTCCAAGCCATTGTTTTGTCATTTCCCTTTTCAAAGCAGTGACGCGTCTCTTCTTTAACACGTGGAGACTGTCGTTTGAAGAGCTGCAACAATAGCGCGTCGGCTGCGCTTTAGCTCATCTTACATCCGACCTGCTCGAACAAGACAAAATGTGAATGAATAATTTATGGGATGTCAGATTAATCCCCGTTTACCCTCGCGGAATGACAAAGCCGCGCGGATAGTTTGTCAGCGCTGTTTGTGTTTCGCGGCAAAGTAAAAAGCCAAGGTGCTACTTTTGTTTAAGCATTTCAAATCAATGAGTTCAGTACAAAGGATCGTGAAAATGAGTGCCCAAACATAGACTTCTCACGAAAACAAATGCCCAGAGATGGAAAACAAATGTGCACGACTTGACATTTAGATTTCTAATACAGGAATCATTTCAATATCATGATGCCATTTTAGTATTGTCAGTGAAGTTCCAACCGTGATGAGTTTGAAGGACCAAAAACGATTGTGAACCATGAATAAAGAACATGTTTGTGAAAAGAGAGTGAATACGTTTCTCTACACTTCTTCAGTTCCGCTGACAGAGAACTGGAAAGTCACTGCATGTCATCAGTCTGAAGGGAGGTGCTAACAACACTGAAAATAACACCAGGTTGTTAGTTATGTCTGTGGAACTACTCTAATGTGTGAAACTGTTACTCAAGTCATATTTTGCATGATCGTTCATGACCAAGACAAGTTCCTATGTTGTGTTCCTAATTTTGTTCATTGACAATGGCAATAAATCCTTTCTGATTCTAATGGGTCATCCTAAAATAAGACAGTATACTCTGCCTTATTGTTTCCTTTGTTTTGCTTTAGGCCTGAAGATGGAGTTGTCAATGTGTGACAGGTTGTACTTTAGACATCTGGTCATTTCTATTCAGGGATTGTCTTTCCTGACAATATACTATATCCTCTTTGAAGCCTTTGCCAGGATCTGAACTTTACTATCTTCAAAGGATGGGTTTGTGGTTTTGAGATGGAGATGCACAGCAGACGGTGGTCCTGAGCAGATCTCCTCAGCAGATCTCCTGAGCAGATCTCCTGAGCAGATCTCCTGAGCAGATCTCCTGAGCAGATGCTGGTATATTCTCATATGCTGCTGAGGGCCTCAGTCGGCCAAAGCAGAAAACTATCAGAGGAACTGGAGAAGTGACTTGGATGAATGACGAAACTCTTAAAACCTTTGTCCAATTAACATAATTCAGTTTTCTTTCTGGATGTCTGAATGACAAATTAATTGCCCTTTTTATTGATCCATCAAAGGCTTTCGATCCTCAGCTTTGATCGATCAAATCAAACTTAATTCTCTATTTACATATATTGATCATCTTTGTGTCGATCTGTCAAATGTCAAGTACCATTTTTATGCAGATGATATGGTACTTTACTGTTGCTAAACCTCAATGGAACAGGCCATTGAGTCTTTACAGTCCACTTTCTCTGTGGATGGTGCATCCTAGGTCAAAATTCCTGAAGTTAAATGATTTCAGGAAAAAAAAACTAAAGCTATGGTATGATTATGGACGCGTATTAACAGAGGGTGTCCCTCTGATTAAGACCTCTCAGGGAAAGTTTATTGAGTTTGTCTGAAATTCTAAATACCTTGGTTTCATTCTATCCAGACCAAGGCATGGCAACATTTCCAAGTTTTCATCATTCTAAAACCCAAGGATATGATTTTTTTTTTTTTTTTTTTTTTAAATATGATTGCATGTAATCAAAATGAAAGGGTGTAAACTGTAAACACCTTGAGAATTGTCTCCTCTTTTAAATTTGACAAAAGACAAAGCAGCAGAGGATGAAGTAAACGGAACCAATTTGCGGAAGGTGTATGGACTAAGAATTTAAATAAACATCATTCTAACATGGTAGAAATATTATAACATGGTAAAAATGTTGCCTGTGGAGAGCTTACGAGATCTTTATTTCCTGGCTTTGATAAAGTTCCACTTCAGGAAAGCATTCTACAATAAGTTTTACAGAGTTGAGAGTTCTCCTTTAGAAAGTTTTGCAAGTATGGGACAAACTTTAACTCCTCTCTCAAAAAGACTGCTCCCAGTACCCATAAAACATGAGTCTCCAAACTTCTAGGACTGGCAGAACTGGAAAAGGGTTCTCAAAAGATGGTGGACTATTATTAAACGGAGCTCAGGATGAGAAGTGATCGCACGCTAAACCATCCATCCATCTTCTGCCGCTTTATCCGGGGCCGGGTCGCGGGGGCAGCAGTCTGAGCAGGGACTCCCAGACTTCCTTCTCCCCAGACACTTCCTCTAACTCCTCCGGGGGGATCCCGAGGCGTTCCCAGGCCAGCCGAGAGACATAGTCTCTCCAGCGTGTCCTGGGTCTTCCCCGGGGCCTCTTCCCGGTGGGACATTCCTGAAACACCTCCCGAGGGAGGCGCCCAGGAGGCTCCGAAACAGATGCCCGAGCCACCTCAGCTGGCTCCTCTCGACGTGGAGGAGCAGCGGCTCTACTCCGAGCTCCCCCCGTGTGGCCGAGCTCCTCACCTTATCTCTAAGGGAGCGCCCAGCCACACGGCGGAGGAAACTCATTTCGACCGCTTGTATCCGCGATCTTGTTCTTTCGGTCACTACCCAGAGCTCATGACCATAGGTGAGGGTAGGAACGTAGACCGACCGGTAAATAGAGAGCTTTGCCTTTCGGCTCAGCTCCCTCTTTACCACAACGGTCCGATGCAGCGACTGCATCACTGCAGCCGCTGCACCGATCCGCCTGTCGATCTCACGCTCCATCCTTCCCTCACTCGTGAACAAGACCCCGAGATACTTGAACTCCTCCACTTGGGGCAAGGACACCCCACCCACCTGGAGAGGGCAAGCCACCTTTTTCCGGTCGAGAACCATGGCCTCGGATTTGGAGGTGCTGATTCTCATCCCAGCCGCTTCACACTCGGCTGCAAACCGTCCCAGTGCATGTTGCAGGTCCGGGTTTGATGGAGCCATCAGGACAACATCGTCTGCAAACAGCAGAGATGAGATCCTGTGGTCCCCAAACCGGACACCCTCCGACCCCTGACTGCGCCTAGAAATTCTGTCCATAAAAATTATGAACAGAACCGGTGACAAAGGGCAGCCCTGGCGGAGTCCAACATGCACTGGGAACAGGTCTGACTTACTGCCGGCAATGCGAACACAGCTCCTGCTCCGGTCATACAGGGACCGGACAGCCCTGAGCAAAGGGCCCCGGACCCCGTACTCCCGGAGCACCCCCCAAAGGACACCCCGAGGGACACGGTCGAAAGCCTTCTCCAGATCCACAAAGCACATGTGGACTGGTTGGGCAAACTCCCATGAGGTCCAGTGTTCCACGACCGGGACGAAAACCACTCTGCTCCTCCTGAATCCGAGGTTCGACTATCGGTCGGATTCTCCTCTCCAGTACCTTGGAATAGACCTTACCCGGGAGGCTGAGGAGTGTGATCCCTCTGTAGTTGGAACACACCCTCCGGTCCCCCTTCTTGAACAGAGGGACCACCAACCCGGTCTGCCAGTCCAGAGGCACGGTCCCCGAACGCCACGCGATGTTGCAGAGACGTGTCAACCAAGACAGTCCTACAACATCCAGATACTTTAGGTACTCAGGGCGGATCTCATCCACCCCCGGAGCCCTGCCACCGAGGAGTTTGCGAACAACCTCAGTGACTTCAGCTTGGGTGATGGATGAGCCAGCCTCCGAGTCCCCGGTCTCTACTTCCTCTTCGGAAGACGTGACTGAGGGATTAAGGAGATCCTCAAAGTATTCCTTCCACCGTCCGACGACATCCCCAGTTGAGGTCAGCAGGCCTCCACCAGCACCGTAAACGGTGTTGGTGAGACACTGCTTCCCCCTCCTGAGGCGCCGGACGGTTTGCCAGAATTTCTTTGGTGCCGACCGATAGTCCTCCTCCATGGCCTCCCCGAACTCCTCCCAGGCCCGGGTTTTTGCCTCTGCGACAGCACGAGCCGCGGCTCGCTTGGTCTGCCGATACCCGTCGATGACCTCCGGAGACCTACAAGCCAGAATGGCCTGATAGGCCTCCTTCTTCAGTCTGACGGCATCCCTTACTTCCGGTGTCCACCACTGGGTTCGGGGGTTGCCGCCACGACAGGCACCGGAGACCTTGCGACCACAACTCCGAGCAGCCGCATCAACAATGGAGGCGGAGAACATGGTCCACTCGGACTCAATGTCCCCAACCTCCCCCGGGACATGGGAGAAGCTCTCCCGGAGGTGTGAGTTGAAGTGCGAGTTTACTGACAGAGGGCTCCACTAGACGTTCCCAACAGACCCTCACAATGCGCTTGGGTCTGCCAAGTCTGTCCGGCTTCCTCCTCCGCCAGCGGATCCAACTCACCACCAGGTGGTGATCGGTTGACAACTCTGCCCCTCTCTTCACCCGAGTGTCCAAGACACGCGGCCGGAGGTCTGATGACACGACAACAAAGTCGATCATTGACCTCCGGCCTAGGGTGTCCTGGTGCCATGTGCACTGATGGACACCCTTGTGCTTGAACATGGTGTTCGTTATGGACAATCCGTGGCTAGCACAGAAGTCCAATAACTGAACACCGCTCGGGTTCAGATCGGGGAAGCCGTTCTTCCCGATCACCCCTCTCCAGGTGTCACTGTCATTGCCCACGTGGGCGTTGAAGTCCCCCAGTAGAACAACGGAGTCCCCGGTCGGTGCACTGTCCAGTACCCCTCCCAAGGACTCCAAGAAGGCCGGGTACTCTGCACTGCTGTTCGGCCCGTAGGCCGCCACAACAGTGAGAGACCTGTCCCCCACCCGAAGGCGGAGGGACGCGACCCTCTCGTTCACCGGGGTAAACTCCAACACGTGGCGGCTGAGCTGAGGGGCTATAAGCAAGCCCACACCAGCCCGCCGCCTCTCCCCGCGGGCAACACCAGAGAAGTGGAGCGTCCAGCCCCTCTCGAGGAGATGGGTGCCAGAGCCCAAACTGTGCGTGGAGGTGAGGCCGACTATATCTAGTCGGTATCGCTCAACCTCCCGCACAAGCTCAGGCTCTTTCCCCCCCAGCGAGGTGACATTCCATGTCCCCAGAGTTAGTCTCTGTCTGGAGATCTGGTCGCCGAGGCCCCTGCCGTCGACTGCCGCCCAGATCTCTCTGCACCGGCCCCTTATGGATCCTCCTGCGGGTGGTGGGCCCACGGGAGGGCGGCCCCACGTCGCTCTTTCGGGCTGTGCTCGGCCGGGCCCCGTGGGGTAAGACCCGGCCACCAGGCGCTCGCCATGGAGCACCCATCCTCCGGGCGACGTAAACGGCCTTGTTCGTGTCGTCGTCATAAGAGGCTTCTGAACCGATCTTTGTCTGACCCGTCACCTAGGACCTGTTTGCCTTGGGAGACCCTACCAGGGGCATGAAGCCCCCGACAACATAGCTCCCAGGATCATTCGGGCACTCAAACCCCTCCACCACGTTAAGGTGTCGGTTCAAGATGTCGCTAAACTAATCAGAGCCAAATTTGTCTATAAAAAAATTGTGGATTCCTGTCAAGATGTTTTCTGTCTGTCAGTCTTAGTTAATTTTGTGTCACTCAAGCTCAAAGTTTGGCTATTTCTGGCATGGAACGTGTTTGATTAAAGTGGGTGGTTTAATGAAAAGTGCTGAACAAAAAATATGACAACCACATTTTTTGTTATGATTTTTTTTTTTTGTGTGTGCGTACTTTTTAATTAACAATAAAGGGCCACTTTATCATAATGCAAAGGCAACTTTTCTGGTGAATGGTCCGCTGTGCCTCCATGTGTCTCCATGGAAATCTTTTGCCAAGATTGTTGCACACTACGGCATTAAAACTATAGCTTTCATTTATTCTATAACAGGTGTGTTTATTGCGAAAACAAACACGTAGAAATACATTCATACATTCTTTCTGTGTGTGGGCTTGCCTCTGCACAGATCTGCCCTGTAACTTGACCCCGGCCAGAGAAGTTACATAATACATCTTTAACTTTCTTTTCACAATGCTATGGGAGGTGTGGAACTCATGAATATGCTACTCGAAGGACAGTTAGCAGTGTGTTGTAGTCATCAGTTTGAGGGAGAACATCCCAGTTGCTTGCACATGTGCTGCGACCAAACCACTTGGCCAGCCTGCATCGGTTTCAACCATTAAATGGATGGGATCTACAAAAGGCTCATTATGGCAGATCACCAACCATCTTACACTGTCAATCGTATCAGCACCATAACATTCTCAAATCCTGGCCATGATTCTGATTCTGATTCAAGCTCATCTGTGACTCCTCCAGTGTACTCAGACAACCGCTAAATATTAGCCACAGATGGTGCATCCATTTCCTGGCACACTTTTCAAACAACAATCATTTCTGTGTGCTTTTGCTGTCAGCACATCTTGTTATTTTAGGAACATTTTGGGTATCCATTTTCAATTCCGGCAGCACAAAGCCGTTGCCAGTTCCACAATTGTAGTCTGTTTTGGCACACCATGTCTTCCGTTGAGGAAAGGTCAAATGGAAAGCTATCATTCAACAACTCTGCGGAAATTCACTAGCCTATTGTTGAGGGGGAAAACGATTCACTTTTGCTGGCCTTTGGACCTGGATAAACGTTCTGAATTTCACCTGAGAGGCGAAGGGAAAAGGAAATCAGGCGAGCGCTAGCAACGGGTCAGAAACTGTCCATCGAAACAGCAAGGAAACTCGTTACGGCTCAGCTACGTTTTAGCCTTCAGCATTAATGAGCGTACAGTAACGGGGTTGAATAGAGGAAGTCATCAATAGACGGCAACACACAAGTCCCTCATTATTGCCCAGTGCATGCAGGCTCCAGGCGCAGACAGACACAAAACAGTTTATCGTGACACTGTCTTATCACGTATTCAAAAGCAGAGCAATCGCATCTGTACTAATGAAGCTCGGAATGGAGTTGACACCAAGAAGCAACAGCAAATTGGAGACTTTTGTCGCCCTAGAGTTTGGGGTAAGAAGACAACTTGAAAGCAGTCTGGAAATGCTGTCTGCACAACAAAACAAATGAATTGGTAGTGAAATGTCCAACTTCAAGGGCCAGACTGACTTCATGAAATAAATGGATTTGAGCAGGTCAGGTCAGTAAGTCGAAGCACAACATTTAAATTGTCTGAGGCATGTGTGATGCTATCGGCGACTGTTTACCTTGTGTGCAGAAGATATAGGTTTCAGTTTCGGAAAAGAAGTCCTGAAAATGTTGCATGTAACATGAAGCTGAGACCCAGTCCTGTCGTGTCCCGGGGCAACACTCTCTAGTAACACATTCTAGTCACAGCAGGTCCGGTTGCAACAGGAAGAGCATCCAAATGAAAATCTTTAAAAGTCTTTAAGCTGGTTCATTATAATTAGGAGATTGCTTCTGAAAAGAATTAAAGAATTAAAAAGAATAAACAAACCTCTGTAGGAATACAAAACTTTTGCAGCTGAAATGTGTCTTTTTATCGCTATAGGCAAAAAATAACGTCTTACTTTATATAACAAAGATTTCATGCAGAAAAAATTAAATGAAAACAGTTTTTTTTCATTGATTTATGGCTTTATGATTTATTTACGTTTATTTAACCAGACCTCTTTTTCAAGCGTGACCTTGGTCAAAGTGAAAAATATGACAGCACACAAATCTTAAACAAAACATTTACAATAAAGAGACATTTAAGGGCAAATAAAAACAGAATGTATTGGAATTTCTTTCTTTGTTTTTTTTAAAATAGCTCAAACCCCTAAGTGAACACCAGTTCTCCCAACCCCAAGTCCGCTTGAAGGACGTTCCCAGCTGCAGGAGCAGCATAGGAAAAAGCTCTCTTGCATAAGGTATACTATGCATTAGGCGTGAGTGCGGAGCATAAGAACTTACTTATTTGAGTCTTGTCAGAATGATGATTCTGACTCTAGAAATATATATAACTTGCACTTATTATTGGAAAGAACACATTACATTAAAAAAAAAAAAGCTTCAGGCAAAAACTTCACTTCAAGTAGAACTTGCTTGACACTTTTCACAGTGAACAAACACACTCCTCCTGGTCCTATATCTCCCTCAGTGTTTTACAGCCTGTCATTGTTTCTCCTGTGCACGCTGATAAACACAGGTCATTTTCATTCTCACTCAGTGTTACTGTCAGAGCAGATCATCTCCTCAGATTACCGTGACTTTGCCGAAGTGAACATGGTTGCCCGCGGATACACTATCTATAAAAGCAAATATGTTGCATGTGCATTCATATTTCGAACCTAATCTTTGCTAACATACAGCCAGGCCTCCCACCCACTGCGATTCAGCAGATTAGCGGGGATAGTGTGACAACTTGTATTTTCAGCATAGATAAGCCGTGACCCCAACTTCCTCTATATGGAAATGGTATAGAACCGTCAAGCTTTAATGCATAGGAACATCACAAGTGAATAAAGCTATACAAATATAATGATACACATTAGCTGTGTATACATTTCCACACTGTGTTATATCAATATGTTTTCAGATTTAAATAATAATCCACGACTACTATTGTTTTTTTCAGCATTTGCAAAGGTAAAAGTCAAACGATCACAATGAAACACCATAGTCAATCTGATATCTATAACCGGGAGACAGAGTTGACCTAAATCATGTCAGTAGCTGGCAGCAGATACAGCAGTGCTAGAAGCTCATCCTGCCTCCGTAATACTGCTTCATTCATGTACAGTCGTATGCAAGTGTCTAATTATGTCTTCACGATGACTTCCAAACAAGCTCTCTGTCCTGAGTATGCCCAATGCAAGGTTCAAAAGCAAAGGATATAAATAGAAATGAAGACATCAGAGATAAACATAGTTAGATTGATATTTAGCACTCAGAGTTTAGTCTGGGAATACTCTCATTGAAAGAGATTGAAAGACGGCGGATCATTCTGTCAATTACCTCAAGCACTAAAGCAAGTTGCTATATCCTCTTGGTTAATTTAGTTCAGAGCAAAGCATGTCTTTTCCAATCCAAAAATGCTTAAAGTACTCTTCTCCTTTTAGTCATTAGTAGTCTGTATTTCTGCGAAGTCAATAGAAGCCTTTGTACACCCATTAGCGTTGCCATGTTTGTTTTGGTTTGTTTTTTGCGCCTTTTCCTTATGCTCAAACCATGCTGTCCTGTGATTGGTCTGATGTGTCCAATCTTACAGCAGTAATGGTTCAAGATTCATTCTAATGAGTTTGAAAACTCACAAATATCCCAAGAATGTATATTGTTGCACAGGCATTTTATTATTTACGGAGGCCCCATATTCAAATATTTAAAATAAAAATGTATCTGGCCTGACTCAGTTAAAACAAAGTCTGTATGCCTTTTTAAAAGTAGCATCAGCGGATGGTCTATGCTGGGGTTCACGAGATGTTTTGGACGCATTCAGGGAGGTAACAAGGAGGTAACAACGATGTCACAAGGACACGAGGAAAGATGACAGAGAGGTCAGCCTTTCTGTCATGTGGAAATCCAAAATTATACATTAAAAAAACAGTATCCCTAATATATTACAACCACAACGTAACTTGTTATCTTCTAAAATACAAGCAATAATAACAATGAAAATCTGCAGCACCAACTTTTCAAACTCCAACTACAATGTCAAAATTTGACAGTAATCATTTTCCATAGTGGCTCCTTTGTTTGGTGATGGCATTTTTGAAAAGGGGAGGATTGGCGGCCGTTCTTCTGCGGCCTTACATGGTGTGAATAGGAGCTTTTGTCCACTGAAAATCTTTCCGTCCTTGTGGATGTACTAGCACTGGCGCTGATGGACCAACAGCTCACAGACCTCTGACTCTGCTTTATTACATTCTACAAAAGATTCGGAGGAGAGGCAGAAGGCAAACGTCCGAGCAGTGCACTGTGTGTCGGAGTATTTCTAAAAATATCTAAGGATAATTCAAGATAGGGTTAAAACTAAGCTTGGCTACCTCATTACACAGTTTTACTCAACTTTACAAAGAGTTTAATTTTGCATTCCAGGTGTAAAAGTAAAACATACAGAGTCCTTGTGGTATTTTCTCTTCCATCCGGTTGCAGAGCCTCGGTAGTTATAAATGCAATGTCATGCTCTGTTATGTTAATGTTTCTAATGTCTAGAGCAGGGGTGGGCTCTAGGTATCTGTCTGCACTTGTATCCTTAATAAATATAACGTGAAATGAATTAAATAATAGATTCAATAGCCTATATTTGACAGAAATGTGATATTTTATGTGATATTTGATTTTTTTTTATTTGATTTTTAACACCAATGATCCGCTTCCAAATTTACTCTCCATGTTCACGCTGCAATTTACACTCCTATTTTAGTCTAGTCTAGTCTAATCTAGTTGTATTTCTAGTTCATGATTCTGCTTTAATAGTCTCGTGAAGCCGCTCTAGCCCAGTGAAGAGCAGACAGTGTGTACTACATAATGAATGAAGTCATCTGGATCCAACTTGATGAGTGTTTATGATTGGGCAGGATTCCAGGAACCCACTGGTGAAGCTGCGGAGCTATCAGAACCCTGTGATCAAATGTTCACACACTGCCAGCTCTGTAATGAACTCACAAATAACTGCTCGACTCATCCACAAAAATGAGCAGAAATGAACTTAAGACACAACTTTCAATTTCATACTGTGCATTAATTAGCCCACAATAGTTGAGAGCACAAAACAAATTCCAGTTGCATTTATTATGTAATTACACTGTAATTATGCCATATTTGCCATTGTATTTAGAGTGTAATGATGCCACACTTATTTTAAAGATGTTGTAGTTACACTCTGATAGAACTTTGTGATTACTGTTTACTTATACTTAATTCACAGTCTAATTGCAGTTCAATTGCACTGTAATAACAATGTACTTTTGCTTACTTGTGATCGAAAGCCAAAAAGTAACCGTTACCAACTAAATCTGGCATGTTTTTAGGCAGCAGTGCAAAACGGCCATATAAAAATTAGCCAAAATACTGTCAAAAAGTAAACAAAAGCACCGTGGAACAACGCTGGTAAATACAATTATCACTCTGTGGTTTCTAATACTTTTGAATGAACTAAATGTAGTATTCAGCGAATTAAGGCGCATTACTTGTACGTGTTTGGTCATGATTTTAGCCGACTTTACTCTCGATGTAGGCTTGATTTGGCTTTGTTTTAGTCCTGGTTTATCCCTGGCCTTGTTCATGTTTAGTCCTGGTTTATCCCTGGCCTTGTTCATGTTTAGTCCTGGTTTATCCCTGGCCTTGTACATGTTTAGTCCTGGTTTATCCCTGGCCTTGTTCATGTTTAGTCCTGATTTATCCCTGGCGTTGTTCATGTTTAGTCCTGGTTTATCCCTGGCCTTGTTCATGTTTAGTCCTGATTTATCCCTGGCCTTGTAAGTGTTTAGTCCTGATTTATCCCTGGCCTTGTTCATGTTTAGTCCTGATTTATCCCTGGCCTTGTTCATGTTTAGTCCTGGTTTAGCTCTGGCCTTGTTCATGTTTAGTCCTGATTTATCCCTGGCCTTGTACATGTTTAGTCCTGATTTATCCCTGGCCTTGTTCATGTTTAGTCCTGGTTTAGCTCTGGCCTTGTTCGTGTTTAGTCCTGATTTATCCCTGGCCTTGTTCATGTTTAGTCCTGGTTTATCCCTGGCCTTGTTCATGTTTAGTCCTGATTTATCCCTGGCCTTGTTCATGTTTAGTCCTGGTTTATCCCTGGCCTTGTTCATGTTTAGTCCTGATTTATCCCTGGCCTTGTTCGTGTTTAGTCCTGATTTATCCCTGGCCTTGTTCATGTTTAGTCCTGGTTTAGCTCTGGCCTTGTTCATGTTTAGTCCTGATTTATCCCTGGCCTTGTTCGTGTTTAGTCCTGATTTATCCCTGGCCTTGTTCATGTTTAGTCCTGATTTATCCCTGGCCTTGTTCGTGTTTAGTCCTGATTTATCCCTGGCCTTGTAAGTGTTTAGTCCTGATTTATCCCTGGCCTTGTAAGTGTTTAGTCCTGATTTATCCCTGGCCTTGTAAGTGTTTAGTCCTGATTTATCCCTGGCCTTGTTCGTGTTTAGTCCTGATTTATCCCTGGCCTTGTTCATGTTTAGTCCTGGTTTAGCTCTGGCCTTGTTCATGTTTAGTCCTGATTTATCCCTGGCCTTGTTCGTGTTTAGTCCTGATTTATCCCTGGCCTTGTTCATGTTTAGTCCTGGTTTATCCCTGGCCTTGTTCATGTTTAGTCCTGATTTATCCCTGGCCTTGTTCGTGTTTAGTCCTGATTTATCCCTGGCCTTGTTCATGTTTAGTCCTGGTTTAGCTCTGGCCTTGTTCATGTTTAGTCCTGATTTATCCCTGGCCTTGTTCGTGTTTAGTCCTGATTTATCCCTGGCCTTGTTCATGTTTAGTCCTGATTTATCCCTGGCCTTGTTCGTGTTTAGTCCTGATTTATCCCTGGCCTTGTAAGTGTTTAGTCCTGATTTATCCCTGGCCTTGTAAGTGTTTAGTCCTGATTTATCCCTGGCCTTGTAAGTGTTTAGTCCTGATTTATCCCTGGCCTTGTTCGTGTTTAGTCCTGATTTATCCCTGGCCTTGTTCATGTTTAGTCCTGGTTTAGCTCTGGCCTTGTTCATGTTTAGTCCTGATTTATCCCTGGCCTTGTTCGTGTTTAGTCCTGATTTATCCCTGGCCTTGTTCATGTTTAGTCCTGGTTTAGCTCTGGCCTTGTTCGTGTTTAGTCCTGATTTATCCCTGGCCCTGGCCTTGTACATGTTTAGTCCTGGGTTTATTCTTGGTTTAGTTGCAATTTGACAATTTGTGTTTATGCCAGTGAGACTCTCCATTGGCTTAACTTGAGACTAGCTGAAAATTGTACCGTATTTTCCAGACTACAAGTCGCACCTTTTTTAATTGTTTTGGCCGGGGTGCGACTTATACTTATATTAATACTTATATACTTATACTCCAGAGTGACTATTATGTGATATTCACACTTGCAACTTTATTTCATACTCCGGTGCAACTTATATATGTTTTTTTCTTCTTCTCTATTATGCATTTTTTGCCTGGTGAGACTTACACTCCGGTGCGACTTATAGTCCGGAAAATACGGTAATTGCATGAATGACATTTCCATTCTAGTCTAGTGTCAAAACAACCATGCTCGACTATAATTTCAGATTTTTAATGCATTTGCTAGTATAATATTTCCCATATCCTCATAACTACTAAGTTGCAACTCTGACATTAAAATCTCATGACGGACTCTATTTAGATAGGAGATGAATTAGGAATAAATTAGCATTCATATTACACATTGGTGGTGACAATTTAGCTGGATGAGATTGCTCTGAGAGTGCTGGTAACCGAAAGGATTTCCAGTTTATTGAGTGCGGCCCCCCCACACACATACTCCACTGTAATAATGTGTTCTCAATAACACAGGCTTCTCATTGGAGCCAGCGCATATGAAGACCGACTGAGCGACGGCGAGGCTCATACTCTGCCATAGATTTTTTTGTAGACAGTCCTCAAATGTCAGCATTCGGGATTTAGTTTGCTGTATTTTATTGATATTAATTTTAAATGGATTAGTAAATTGGGGAGGGGGAAATGGTCGCCATATAACCTCATCATGTCTGTCGATTTAAGACAGGCATGTCCAAACTATGACCCGGGGGCCAAATGCGGCCCTTAGACACATTTTTGTTGGCCCTTCTGCTTCCTGCTAAGTTGATCCAAACAACAAGAAGCAGTAGGTTTTACTGTAAAATTGGAAAGATTGAGCATTTTGATGTTATACCAACCTAATATTAAAGAGGCTCATCCAAACTATGTCAAATGCAAAATTTTGAATGAATCACTTTGTCATTCAACAAATTTGATATTGTCAGGTTGTTTGTGGCCCTTTGCCCTGGATAAGTTTCAGTGAAAAAAGTTTGGACACCCCTGATTTAAGATATGAGCAGAACGTTCGATGAATCTGCTGTGTGCAAAAACTGGATAAAATGTAGTACTGTCTATGTTCATATTGGCAGCCACGTTTCTCTCCGTCAGCCTCAAGGCATCTGTGGCCTTTTGAAGTGTTTTTGAAAGTGCACTGTCACTTTTTCTGGTGGAAGACAGGCCTGTCACAATATAGTAACCATATCTACTGAAATGATGGATGAAACTTTATTTTGGGGAACACAATATTTATGGTGTGTACCTTTCTTTGCAGTAGTGGGGACATTTGTTTTATTTGTTAGATCTAAAAGGTCAAATATGTGACTTCAATTACTTATTACAGACACTTCTATTTGTTTTTCAGTGGAAAAAAGTGTACTTCAAAGTTTGACAAGCCTCGATACATCACTTGTCTCCCTGAAGAGGTAATTGTTTTGCCCGAAATGTTCCACAGATAGCTTGGATTTATTTCATAAAGTTTTATCGCTTTTGTTACTTCGAACAGGCCCGCCTCTCCACAGACATGACATGTAACTTGGCGTGGTGACACTATCTGCTTACTCCATGTAGGCAATTTCCATATCTTGTCAAAGCAATGAAGTCCTCATGGAGACAAGCAGGTGGTAGACCGTTCACCAGGTTACGCAAGGTTCTACTTTATAATAGTTGCACCATGATTAGCCTTAATAAAGCATGAACAACAACTTAATTCATAATAAACAAATGGTTTATTTAGGCTTAGTAACTACTTAATTAAAAGTTGAGACACACTGACTCTCTTGAGTTTAGAATCAAATTTAAACTAACCCTCCTCCTGACTTACAAAGCCATAAATGACATGGCCCATCTGACCTCAAGGATGCTATAGTACCATATCATCCAAACAGAGCTCTTTGCTCTCTAAATGCTGGCCTTCTGGTGGTCCCAAGAGTCTCTAAAAGCACAGTAGGAGGTAGAGCGTTTAGCTCCCAAGCTCCTGTGTTATGGAATCAGCTCCTGTCCATGTTAAAGAGGCCGACACAGTCTCTTCATTTAAGACCAGACTTAAAACGTTCCTCTTTGAAAGCGCTTATGGTCAGGCCAGTTAGGAACAGAAATATCTTACCCACACTGCCCTAGGAGCAACTATCCTGAGGGCAGTCTGTGCACAATCCTCTGCTTCTGACTACCTCTCCTATCAACAATATTGAATATTTGATTTCACCTGTGTCTGTTCATTGCTGTTCACATATTTTTCTCCTTCTTCCACTCCTCTCAGGGGTTTCAGACACTGCTGATGCTGCTCCAGTAATGACTGCACCTAAGGTCTCACCCCATCCCACGACCCTGTCCTGTGGACCCAGATGCTCCTCATCTGCCGGGATGAACTCTCTTTTCTGCAAATGAACATCTGAAGCCTGTCCGTCTGTGGGAGTCGCATCTCTCCTTCACTGTTTTTTTTTTTTTTAGTTTTTCATCGCCGAGTGTCTAAGGACAAGGGATGCTGGAACAGTTATCCATTTGCTATTCAGTTATTCCTGTGGACATTGTTTAATCTGAGGCAACTGCTGTGGTTATTTTGGGCGTTACAAAATAAATTTAATTGAAAAGGTTAGGAGTTAGGGTATTAAATAGACACTAAGCCGGAATCTTTTTTTAATAAACCGGATGTTCATTATTAAATAAGTCTCTGTTAATTGGTCTAATAAAAGTGTTGTTAATATAAAGTGTTAGCCCCAATATTTTAAGTTTAATCTGTGATGCCACCACAACCTTCAGTTAAAAAAATAAATAAAAAATAGATGACTGCCAGGTTACAACACATATTTGCATTACTCTGAATGTATCCACGAAGTATTTCCAGATTGTTTCCACGGTAATACTTTCCCGATACTATAAGCGTGTGTGCAGTGGTCAGAGGGACACTGGAGGTTGCTGCACACCTGCTCCGCTCTGCCCTCTGGAGCTGACCTGCTTCCACATGCACACACTGTAACCAATATCATATAATGAATATACATGACGTGCTTATGATGAGAAAGGCTTTTCATATGTAGGGACTTTGTGTATGACTTTTGTTTTCTACTTTTGCTGTGATGAGTTTAGATGTATTATTCATTTTTAAACATTACTTTTTTGACAGTGTTGTGGCGTATTATAATAGTGTTGTAAGGGTTGATGCTGAGCTGATGCTGATATTGTTTTGTAAAAGGAAAGAGAAGATGGTGGGTGTGGTAGAGGTTAAGCGGTAGCGCTGAAGAATTTTGGCAACATATGTAATTGCAATTTTCAGATAGATTTGTGAATTATGTTTTACTGACACTTGAACTACTAAATTAATCCAAGAATCATAACTCAACTACAGGGTTTGCAGCTTTTATACTTACTAAGACAAGATCCTTTATTGTTTGTAGTCTTTGTGATTTGCTCATTTAGAGCATCCATAGTGTGATTTGGATAGTGATATTTCTTGCAGCCCTAGTATGTGGTGTGTAGAGAGAATAGATTATCTGTTCAACAATTACATAGAATGTAAAGCTGTTTATAATGTAGGTGTAGAAATTGCCTATTCAAATTATGACAATGATGATAATTGTAAGTTCTATTTGTCGGTTCTAGTGTTCTCGTGTCATGTAATGTTTGTACTCTTATTGCTCTTACAAACTGGTGCTCGTCTCACTTTAGAGCTTGGAGCAGGTCTTCTCCCTCCAGTTCTCCTCTTTGACTTTGTGCATATAAAACAAGCAGTGTTTTCTGTGTCATTAGGCCTCAAACATTGTACCCGCCTCTCACACACATAAGCCAGTCTCAGGATCCAAACATCTGCTATTCCCCATTAACCCCACCTAACGGAGTGGAAGAGCAACACCCCTCCCTTCCTCCGCTCCTTGAGCAAGGCACTTAGGTTCTAATTGCTCCAGTGGAGCACTGAATGAGGAAATGAGATTCAGCACCAGAGAGCACATGCTCAGCTTTGTTCGCTTATGCCCTCGTGTGCTGCGCTAAGGAATAACACAGGCATCCATCACTTCATCATCCGCCCCACAGCACACACATTTACACACAGGGATAGAGCAGCGGGACAGAGAGACAGCAAAGAGACAGAAAGACAGCACAAACACAGAGACAGAATGACAGCCTAGAGACCATACAGAGACAGAGAGAGACATCACAGCAGAGACAGAGAGAGACATCACAGCAGAGACAGAAAGACAGCCAAGATACCATACAGAGACAGAGCGAGACATCACAGCAGAGACAGAAAGACAGCACAGTCAAAGAGACTTAGAGAAAGAGAGCAGATTGAAAGAAGACAGAACAAAAGAGAAGAAAGCAAACGAGAGAGCACAGAAACATATAGAGGGAGAGAAAAGAGGGAGAAAACACAAAGACAGAGAGAGAGACAGCACAGAGATGGAAAGAGACAGCACTGACACATCAAGAGACAGAGAAAGAGACATTATAAAGACGGATAGAGACAGCGCAGAGACAGAGAGACGGCACAGACTAAGATACATAGAGAAAGAGAGCAGATTGACAGAAGACAGAACAAAAGAGAAGAAAGCAAACGAGAGAGCACAGAAACAGAAAAAGGGAGAGATAAAGAGAGAAAAGAGAGAGACAACACAAAGACAGAGAAAGACAGCACAGAGATAGAGAGAGACAGCACTGAGACAGAGAGACAGCACTGACACAAAGAGAGACAGAGAAAGCGAGATCACAGAGACGGATAGAGACAGCACAAGGATAGAAAGAGAGACAAAGGGGACACATCGAGAGACAGATAGAGACAGCACAAGGATAAAAAGAGACAGCTCAGACACCAGTGACAAAAAGAGGCAGCAAAGGGACAGAGACACAGACATAGGCAGACATTTTTAGAAGAGAGACACAGACACAAACACATAGAAAACCCACAGAGACAGACGACAGGTCCAAACCTACTACGGGGGCATGTGAGGCTGTGAGGGGAGCAGGAGAACAGGGAGCAGGCGGAGGAGGAGCTTCTGCATAAGAAAACGTTACACAACAGCTACCCCTAGCTCTGAACACACAGAAAGTCTGAGCAACACTTGGCAAAAATACTGACTCAAAACCATTACAGGAGCTGATTTAGCGCAAAGACCGTCCAACATTTTGTTTCTGGCATGAATTTCAACCTCGCTTTACACTGGGTTTGGTGCTGGTTTAGTCCTGTGTTGTCCTGGTTCAGTTGTCATGCAAATTTCTCCCCATTTTCCCAATTTTTTTTCAGTTTCAATTTGCTATTATTATTTCATCCCTTGTAGCCATGTAAGTAGTTAGCTTGTTGGCTAACTAGCAGGGGGAGAAAAAGGACACTATTCAAGAGGTTCATATGTTGATTATCTGGTTTTCAACTATTGTTTAATTGTTTTTCTTTGTCTAAATGTCAAGTACAAATGAAATATTGACTACAGCAATTAGATTGATGAATTGATGCTTTGTGTAATGACACTATTTCCTGTCAAGATGATGAGGAAATGCCACATCAGCCTATTTCCCTATTATTTTTAGACTGCATCCATCCATCCATTTTCTACCGCTTGTTCCCTTTCGGGGTCGCGGGAGCCTATCCCAGTGACTTTGGGCCTTAGGCTGGGTACATCCTGGACAGTGGCCAACTCGTCGCAGGGTTAACACACAGACATAGACATTACAGACAGCCATTCACTCTCACATTCATTCACTAGGGCCAATTTAGAGTCACCAATTTTGCCTAACACAAGCATGTCTTTGGACGGTGGGAGGAGCCGGAGAACCCACGGTAACACGGGGAGAACATGCAGACTCCACCCAGAGAGATCATGTGATGTTGGTCTGGTCCGGGAATCAAACCCATGATCTCCTTCTTGGGAGGCAAGAGCGCTAACCGCCTTTGCCACCGTGCACGCCGCTTTTAGACTGCATTGTATTACAAATTGAACCTAATCTTTATAGTAATGTTAGTGACAAGCTCCAGTCTCCTGCTATATTTGTCCAACTACACAAATAATCTGACACCCCAACAGCGTATGTTGTACCACTATATCACAATTATGAACTGCAATGCAATGACGGGTGAGGAATTTGGAGGAGACATTTCTGTTACGCCTCCAGTTAAATGTGGGAGGAACCAAATACTCCTACAGTCAAATGTGGACAATGGATAATGCAGCGTGTGAGAGGATGTGGGAGGGTAAATGGAAAGGATGAAGTGGTGACTGAGCAATGGGACGATTCCTGTCCCCCGCATGTTCTGACGGGGTGAGATTTACCCGAGGACCTTGGGTAAATTGTGATAATTACAAGCGTTACAAGCCATTTGGGTGCGCTAAGCAGAAATGTTCAATGGTGCCCGCAGGCCCCCCAACCCACTATGAAGGTAAATAATGAGTGTAAAATTATCAGCAACTCAAGTTTATCATAAGAGCCCCCCACAGTCCCTTAATATCCTTGCTCCGCCCCTTCTCCTGCTCTTCTTTTGGACAGATTGAGGCTCTAGAAGACACTGCAGGCTGCAAACTATGTAAACTATTGATGTTTCCTGTTGCATTTATGAAAAACACGATTCAGACATTTGTAAGAAGTTGAACCCCTTTGGGTTTGCGCACGCCGCAGTGTCAGCTCTACGGTTTGCCGTGCCAGCTGGATGTGTCACATGTCTTGTTTCATTCCCTCTTTTTCACAGTTTTTCAGTTTTCACTTGAATATGAAGCCAATTTTGATCATCTATTGACTGTTTTGCTCCTTGTGGTTCATAGAATGTGTAGGTGTTGGCAAGCTGTGCACCTGATCTCTCTGCGTCTGTTTAAACTGTGGCTTGTGAGAGAGAGCGGCGATACTCGAGTACGAGTTAGTTTTAACTTGATAAACTAAAGACAGACTATGCCTTCTCTAGCCTCACAGTTTAATTGCAAAGAGAATCATGCAGCTGCTGTACAAATAACCTATTCTTCATTCAATCCAAACTGCCTGTTCAGGCTGGTCCCCCTCTGGGCATGATGCCCCACACACTGTGCGTTATGTAATGGGAGCGGCAGCACTGGCCCATGTCTGTGAAAAATGTCTATAAACATTCCCCTGAATTTTACCTACTGTATTTCAGAAAACTCAGAGGTCTTCAGGCAATTCTAGGCTAGGTTTTAGTCTGTAAATTGTATATAAATTGTTGACCTGGAAGTACAACCCTGTTGTCGCGGCAACAGAGGAGCAAGCAGCATGAAGGCTCTTCAAGAAAGTTTAAATGCCTTTGGTTTAGAGCTTGGATTGAGGACCTGCGTCAGCGTGAATGGATTAAAAGATAGAAAATATGTCAGTTTCAAGAAATCTGATCATGCGGATGTGTGTTTAGTCATCCACATTGGAGCTTACATTTTACAGACGTGCCTGGGTAAATTACCCTGTGCAATTACTGTCGTGATCACATGCAATGGTATTTATGTATTTATGTATTTGTCTATGGGAGTTTTTGTTTATAGGAGTTCTTCTACTGAAAGTGTTTTTCAGACTTCCTATAAGTGATCTCTTCTTTTCCTCTGTATCTTCCTGCGTTGCACCAATGAAATTTCCCCATGTGGGACAATAAAGGATTATCTTATCTTATCTTGAAACCAAGCCAGTACAAATAGTGCTTTGTCTGCAAATGTTTAAAAGTCTATGTGAATATATACACTCCTCAACCACCTTAACATTAGGATTAAACTGGGAAAAACTCAAAACTAAACTAGAACTAGAACAAAACGACATCAGAATAAAACTGAGCTCAAACCAGAAGTATGGACACCAGTTACAAACATTTTGCTTATTGTTATCATTGTATCATAAATCCAAATACACATTTCAATGGTAAAATAGTATCAAGTGCATCGCTGTCTTACCCTGGACCAGGATGTAGACTGAAGTGGTCCTTGGTCTTCGGCTGGTCTGCACAGCGCACACGTACTGCCCCTCGTCCGTCATCTCCACTTTCTCGATCTGTATGGTGAACTCCTCCTGGTTCAGGGTGACCAGGCTGACTCTGGGATCCACTGACCACTTGTCCTCCCCCGCGTACAGTATACTGGAGCGGTTAAGCCACGCCGTGTGTGTCACCACGTCCCCCTGCTCACACCTGGAAGGACAGGGAAGAAGCGTGAAAATAGGACACGAACCGGAGGCTATTTTTAGGAACAACTTAACTTCTGTAAAGTCCAGCGAAGTCGAGTGCTAAAAATATCCACTGTAATGTTCTCCTATTATGTCCTATAGTTATAGAAGCTCTCAAGGTGTGGTAATGTCTTTGATGAACACACTTTACTGTCTTACTTTACTTTACATTACTAAGGGAAATGTTGATGATTATTTTCAGTGTGATAGACAACTGAATATTGCTTTTCATTTCAACTTTTCAGTTGTAATTACTGCAGCAGTTATTATACATACTTTTAAATCGAATCAATTTAAATGTACTTCCACACATAATAATGCGCGAGTATGAATGTTACTCTAACCAAAGCTAATTTTGCATCAGTTTGACATTTTCATATTTTAACTACTTTCATGTTATTATATTTTTGGTAACACTTTATAATTCTATACATATTCCTGCCTTAGTGAAGCATAAACTTTGATTCATATTGATTAAGAATTATTCTAAAATGATTAGGTTTAATGTATTCTTTGTTCATGATTTTGTCAGTTTTGTATCGGAAACAATCTTTATTTGAGATTTGATTCCTTACTTATTGATTAAGGGAATAAAATCGAATATATTTCTTATATAATTTATCATATTAATTAGCACAAGGCTATTGCCAATTACATACATGAGTGCTTTTCTCGTTTAGTATGAGTCACTACGCCTCAGATGGAGCATTAATGGACTGTGGAAAAACAATGATATTTAATTCCACTTTTGAAAGAAGGGTTAGGGTTAGTTACTTTTTTTCCAAGAGAGTAATAACGTAGTAATATAATGAGATGCAGTTGCTTTCTTGTTTCCATATTACGACCAAGACACAGATAACAATGCTTCCTGGTTGACGTGGTTGTTTTTGAAGTCTTCGTGCTGGGTCAGGTTTAATTTGATCACAGATGAGTCTTGTATTCACGAGTATTTATTTGGTATATCATGTATCAGTTAGAGATTCAGCCTTGCAGTTTAGTGTCGTACCTAGACCTCGTTTTGGCTGCTCTCTGTGTGTCTAGTGATGTTACTGTGACGTCATTTTGGCACCGTCTTCCTTCTCGGAGCGGTAAAACGATAGCGCCATCTGCAGTTATTCTAACGATAGTCCAGATATGAGTCAGGTGGCATGCCCCCTCGTCCCGGTTTACAGTCTGCTGAGCACGTTCCCGGATCTCGATGTCCTCCCTGATCCGACAACTGTTCTTGTTCTAGGCCTTCGTTGCTATTGGGAAAGTCAGACTGGACATGTTGCTCTGCTTGTCGTTTAATAGCTCGTGTGCAGGACTTTATGCTAACAGTAACATCACGTGACACTTTTGAAGAAGGCAGATGAGTACAGCCGAAACATGTCAAAGTACGACACTAAATTGCAGGTTTTGATATGAATATTTATCAAAATGTGAAGCCCAAATGCATCTATACCACGATCCTGCACATACATGTACAGGGAAATATAGACAGTGGTCAGCGAGGCAAAACTAATAAGACATTCACAGGCAGAAACGTCTCTCTATACATTTCACTCACGTTGACAAGAAAATGATTGTCTAGTTGAAAAATAATACACCACTTTCTTTCTCGCAGGTGTATATTTTCCACGCTTGGAGCCAATGTCGCCATACATCATCGGGAAAAACAACCGCGCCGTCTGCATCTAAGCTATTAGCAATCACCCCAGCCTGATTTATCGAATATTTTTCGCACACATTTCATAACTAGACATATTGTACATATGCAAATGGATCTCTGCAATGCTTTTGTTAATCTACCCACACGGTTGCTTTTTCTGACATTCAAAGCTTGATTGAGACAATGAGCCCAAAGCCGACCGCTGTGCACCGTCGCAATTACAACACATGGCTTTCACCAAATCACTTGAATGTTGCTTTGATACCGACGCCAGGGTGAATGAACTATGACCTTCTCCATGGTGACACATCTGTTGTACGAGGAGACAAAAAAAAAAAAACTCTTTGGATCAGACTGGGAAGAAAAAAAAAGAAGTTGTGCCAGAAGAAATCACAATAATGAGCTTTCCAAATTAAATGTAACCTGGCAAACACGGGCTGTTGTCTGCCAAATGCCTGTTTATCACGCTGGTTATATTTAAGTCTCACTGGTCTTAATTTCATGTTGGTTCAGAAGAAACGTGGGTGATTTATCAGTTCACAGGATTGGGACAGGTGGGAATGGACCGTGAAAGAGAGCTTCACGTCCCCAATTCACACTGGATTTTTGTCATTCTTTCTGAGGCATTTTGGGGGGGGGGTTTCGCAGCCAATCAGAGGAACACAATATAACACAGTAAGTAAATCAACTCATGTCATGGGTTTTAAGACCGTGGAGTTTTATCGTTATCATCGGCTGTATCATATCACGAGAATGACTGGGAATATGCATTATTGTTCTCTAAATCAAGCCAAGCAAGTGAGATGTCCCACTTTTACAGAAACCTAATTGTACGTGACAAAAATACAAATCTCAACGACTTATTTTTATCATTATGTAATAGACTTTTTCAAACAGCTTGGTATTGATATAAACATTCTATCTCTTTCATTTTAATGAGGCAGCAAAATGAAATAATTCCTTGTTCATATGTTCCTTATTATGTGAAACAGTCAATATCGAACTTCCAGCTCTATTTTCAAAAGTTGACAAATGGATGTGGCATTTGTGGTGTTTGGTGAAACACAAAAAAAACATTTCGATGTCAAACTGTTGTGGCCCGCTGCATTTTTGGTGTGATTTATTCAGAAAGACATTCAGAAATGTTCATAATGAGGTCGGTAGTTTTTATGCTAGTTTCTGCGCTGATCGCTACATCAAAAAATCAATGCTAAACTCTGCAACAAATGGTATTGATTAGCCAAAACAGTCCGGATTTCTCAGTTTGTGATGCTGGATGTGGCTAAAACTAATCCTCCCACTGATTATGCAGCATCAGTGTCACTGAGTAGTCACCAATTATAT
Organism: Eucyclogobius newberryi; assembly: GCF_026437365.1. Taxonomy (NCBI): domain Eukaryota; kingdom Metazoa; phylum Chordata; class Actinopteri; order Gobiiformes; family Gobiidae; genus Eucyclogobius; species Eucyclogobius newberryi. The sequence continues at coordinate 23,973,890 of NW_027315779.1, read as the reverse complement.
CTTTGAATAGACAACAAGACATACTGCAATATATATTTGCTTAGTACCTTGAAAATTGCACCATCAAAAATCTGTTATTTCTTACTGGTTACAACCCTAAATACAGCAAATCTCCTCAGTATAATGCTGTATACTGCTGTATTCATACTGCGACTGCGAGAAAGTCTGGGACAATATTTCATGACTCTGATACATTGGGGTTATAGTTATTCCTGTAGTTCAGAAACATGGTCAAAAGGAAGACTGCTTGTCACAATTCATGGCCCAATAGAGCAGCATTCATACACAAAGTAATTCAAATGGCTTCACAGAACTTCATTAAAATCCCAATAGAAACAAACCAAAACATGAAGAATAGTTATACAATGTAGATAAAATCCTTTCAGGCATGCGCACAACTGAAACAGAACCGTTTTGAGCCTAGATTTGAGCAGAGGCCCGTCTCACATTTCCAAATAGCTGCAATCTCGTATTTAGTCTTCGTTCGGTTAGTTAAATTATGCTTGTTCATTTCCAGCCTGCTCTCAGTGCTGTGAGGCCCATGCGGTGCAGAGGCGCCCGGCTCTGAGCTCCCTCTCAGCTCCATTTACGCTGTCACAGCTTTTGTTACCACATCAGTCACTTCCACTTCACTGGCAGTACTAGGGTCAATGGCATCCTCCGGGCATTCTCCGGCGCACTGTGATAGGGACCCACACGCTCAACCGCTAGCTAGCAGTGCGCGTGTGTGTGTTGGTGTGTGTGTGTGTGTGTGTGTGTGCGTGATCAATACACCGAGCAGTGGCTTTCAAACATAATGGATCACAGGGTCCGGTAGACGGCAGGTTATCAATTTACTATGACCGAGCACATTGAAACCGGCCCTTTCATTTATAAGCGCCATAGTAAATTCATTTCTCAGTGCCGTAAATGTCTTCCACGGGGCAGAAAAACACTGCTAAAGCCTGACGTTTGTGAAAAGCTGCGGCGCCGGTGGTACGGGCGGGCTCTGTGATGTGCCAGCTGGACCGTCCTTATTCCGATCAGCACTGGGGCGTTTGGAACGGGTTAAAACGGAAGCGGGATGAGAGAAGACCGGTCCAGACGTACAGGCTGAGAAACATGGGCTGTACTGGGTCAAACTCGGACTTTTGGGGATGTAATGCTGTTTTGAAAAGTGCTATCAGTATCATCAGTATTATCAGTTTTGTACTTCTTAACGTTGGAAGTATGACAGGAGCAGTACTTGGGTTAAAGTTGAATAGCTTGATCTAACTTAATTCCTTAAATCGTGTGTTGAATTTAAAGCTTGTGTCTCTGATTTTTAAGTAAGATGCTAAATTTAAATGCTAAAAGTCTATTTAGATTCTCGTTATTCAATAATGATTTCAATACTATGATGTATCTTTTATTATACAATCGACTGTAATTTTCTAAACAAAATACTTACACTTTATTGAAGCTGCCATGTGGTGTTACATTCATTCCAATAAAGCTCAAGGTCATTTCAGAACTGTTGACCGTTCCTGCTTGTTTTTTAGTATTGGTACTTGCTCAAATGTGTATCTAGTTTTAGTATAGATTAGTATATGATTTTTGATATTTTGACAACTCAAATCACTAGTATTCAGCACTATCAACCGGTTTGACAAGTCACATTTCAGACAAAACAAACTTCTGCAACAAACCACTTTTAATGCCTCGTTATAAAAGACAGTAATGTTCAATGCAACTGGCAATTAGCATAAAAATACATATAGAATCTGGCCTCATTTCATTGTTTCAATGTCTTCTTTGAATCTGTGACACAGTAATTATTAAAGCTGCACTAAATACCCGCCGACGTCTTCATGTCTTCTAATCCTGGTTTAAGTGGATGTTGCCTGGTAGCGTGGGGCAATGCTTTGGGAGGCTCTGTTCTGTATTATTCAAAGAGGAGCAGCTCGAGTTCACTGCCGAACACAAAACTTATAATTCTATGTAGTTAATTCTATGTAGCTGTGAGTTAAGGTGAAGGCTTTTTGTTCAGTACTTCTTGCAGAGTTGGTGGTATTCATTCCTCACATTTAATTAAGTAAAACCTGGAACAAATTGACCTTTTTGACATTAGCAGTATTACAGTATGAATGTTTTACAAATTATCATCGGCAAATGTTTTCTAAAGTTTCTTATAGTTTATGACCAGAGTTGGGGTTCTACTCTTTGGAAACAGCAGAAATAGAGTTTATTTTAGCTTTTGGAGCAGTGTTTCACAAGCTTTTTCTCCCAGCGACCCCCGATTTTACCCAAAGATACCACAAACATCCTTTTCCAATGATGATAAACCATTATCTTATTAAGAAAATTGTATTATATTCATGTCAATAAAGGTGTTGAACTGTAATAATGATAAAATAGGAGAAAATAACATGACTTTCCTTCCATAAAATGTTCGTAATCTAGTTTGGGCAGTGGGGATCCCTTGAGAATACTCCAGTTTAGTATAATGGTAAAATGATGTGTGAGTTATGATTGTGGAGGACTGTTTCTTCACATTTAAATATTGTAATAACCCAAATTTAAATTGCATTATTCCAATGATTGCCTTCTGAGAGGATAGAACGCAGACAACAAGACCTGCCTCGTTTGGACATGGTTTTCTACAATAAAGATCAAGGCAAAAGATAAAAATGATGTAAGTACAACCAAATACAACTAGGACGGCCTTTCTAATTTACAGAAAACTTGACCGTTTTGCAACAAACTTCTTTGCTCTGCTATTTCAAAAGTGCCAGTTGTGAAAGAATAAAACATCAATAATGTGCAGAGTTGGCAGTGCAAATAGAAAATGCCAAAGATAGTATTTCATGCATTTCTCCTGTAGAAGTGCTGGCAGAGCAGAATCTGGTGTATCAAAGCTTTCAAATTGAACAATTCTTTTGCGATGTGCTGACAGATGATACCATCAGGTTTAGTAGACTTTTTATTCTTTATTCAATCTAAATCAACTTCATAGTGTAAAGATTCATTTGACTTCCTTCCCTTTTTTTGTTTTTTGCTTTGCCAAGAAAGTTACACAGTACGACATAAACATTTTTATATCTCCACGGTGACAAGCAAAGGATGCCACCAGGCCAAGTTAACAGAGCCTCAGTTATAAAGCACGGACGGACAAAATGCTATACGTGACTTTTGGGATCTGAGCTCAAGGACACATATCAAGTCAAATGGTCTTTTTTGAGCTTTTAACCATGTTGTAAAATTGTTCCCTCATCAAATCCCTCTGATCTCCCCGATGTGTGATGTCATACTCTACCTATGACATGTCTGAGATCTTCTGAGCTGTTTTTCAGTCCATAAATCATCGCCGGACTCGTTCACAGCATTTCTGTTTCCTAATCTCTATCATTACAACTGCGTGACGGCATTAGCACGTCGGTGCAAGCTAGCATTTTTTTCTCTCCTGTGTAATTCCCTCAATAGCCAGTATTTTTCTTGTTTTTTTTTTGTTCTAAAACGAGTTCTAAAAATGCTAAAGTACTCAAGGACATGTTTAAATGACAATGAAACACAAACAATGCACGTCCTTTAACTTAGCGAGTTCGATGAAGTCTTATACTTAAGTCTTGTCCATGTACTTACACTTTTCAGGTGCGTTCACACTCAATCAAAATTGGGACTAAACCCACAACTAAACACGTACAAGACCAGAACTAAACGAGGATTCAAACAAGACCAACCCAAGTCCACATCAAATGCAGTCACGCAGTTGTAATAATGTAACTTAAAAACGGCTCAGAAGATCTCAGAGACATGTGATCTGAGCTCAAGGACACATATCAAGTAAAATGGTCTTTTTTGAGCTTTTAACCATGTTGTAAAATTGTTCCCTGATCAAAAACATACCTGGAGTTGTATTTAACTTCATTCTAGCTAGTTTGATGAATCCCGTTTAGAAAGTCCTTTCCCCACGAGCGCGTCGGTGCAAGCTAGCATTTGTTTCTCCCTGTGTAATTCCCTCTATAGCAAGTATTTTTCTTTTTGTTCTAAAACGAGTTCTAAAATGCCAAAGTACTCAAGAACATGTTCAAATGACAATGAAACACAAATAATGCACAACCTTTAACTTAGCGAGTTTGAGGAAGTCCATATACTTTTATAAATATACAGTTTTAAGGTGCGTTCACACTTCAATCACCACATCAAAATTGGGACTAAACCCAAAACTAAACGCGTACAAGACCAGAACTAAACAAGGACTAGAACAAGACCAACCCGAGTCCACAGCAAAACTAAAAAAGGCTCCAATTAGGTCCAAATAACAACAAATGTGAACGCACCCTTTGTGCAAACAGCTTTCTGGACAACTATACTACTTTCCCTTTACCCAACTCCCCCTCACTGTGCCCTGTACAAAAGCATGCCAGACCATTGATACGCTGCATTCCTCTGGTCAATAGATGGATAACCAAGGTAGCACTGAAAAACAATTTCAGTGGCTTTTGTCAACAGGCATGCAGCGTTTCCATTACTGAAGTTTCACATTGTTTTTAAGTTCCAGCCACACATCACACAAGAATCTGTTGGTTATTAAAGCCTGGATGTTTCCTGAGCTGTAACTTCTTCTAGCTAGTTCAAACCTTGAGAGAGTGTATAGCTTTGAATTATTGATGTATGATTGTTTTATACAACAGTTACATGAATATCAATGACATCTCTGAAACCCGTGTAATACTTCTGTAGCTGAAGGATTCATCATAATCCACTCCAAATCCCCTATTTTGAAGACAGTAGAAATTGCAAGAAGAAAAGTAGCATATAACATAATCTCTCAAAGTATCTCGCCACTTTAATGTCTTATGTATAAAATATGTAGGGCTGCTCATTTAAAAATGCACAATCACTCATTTAGCTCATTATTTCAAGCCATTACTTCTATACTGTACATTAACTCGAGTGGCAAAGCATTGATACGCTGCATTTCATAATATGATTCATTAGTAATGTTTTGTGGCACCATGGTTGTTGTATTTATTCGTAGTTCAATAGAGTTAAAAATGGAAATCTTTATTATACATTGGATTAAATGCTTAACCCAATCCAAATTTGTTCTCATTAGAAAAAATTAGCTCAACAATTATCATTTCAACACTCAAGTATGAAGGGATTTTCAAAGAGCGACAAATGAGTACGACGTGGGGGGAAAAGCTCAAAACAAGTGATCCCAGCTCAACAAAAAAACAATCAATAGAATAACCAATTACTTAAACCTTTATTGTTGCTGCTATTGACATATTTATTTTTTACACTTGCATTTTTTACATTCAAACACTCATTAGTCAGTCGGGAGGAAGCCATGTTATGATGATGTCACAGGCCTGTACCACCACCACAGCCACATTTTTAAGCCTAAACAGAAAGACTAGTGGACCATAAACTGCATTTTATAGATCCGTCTCAGAAAATATGAATTGGGAACAGCTAAAAGACACTTTGGAGGATTTCTAAAGGAAATTATGTATTGATTTATTTCTACTGTAAAACTAAGTTTTCATTTCCAAACACTGACGCATTGATCAGTTTTATCAATGAAGTAACCTACTATGATAACTGCTTTACTGCTGTTTTAACAGCCTGTATTTCAGTCATTGCTGTGCACATTAACAGAGAGCTGACCTGGAAAAAGGCTAAAATGCATATTCTTTATGACGTGAAAAGTGCCACTCAGAAGATCGCACAAACAAACAGCAACACGCTCTCAACCCTCCAAATGTGCAAGCGACTTTCTAAAAAAAAAGAAGCTCAAAATCGCTGTAAAGAGGCGGACTTGGCACTGTGAACTCAATATTGATAAAGAATTAAAGTTAATCACAAATCTAATGCAACACTAAGCAACACTAGAGAAAAAGCAGAGATTGATTACTTCCTGCCCAAAATAATGTAGGCTAAATGATCAGGTAAAAAATGTGCAAAAATATGTAATATATATATATATATATATATATTTATATATATATATATATATATATATATATATATATATTATCAGGAACTAGCTGGTAAAGACCATTTTAACCGTAGGACAGGGCAAAACAGGAAAAAAATCTAAAAATTGATCCAATCACAATTTTACATAGAATTTTCTTTTTGTCTTTAACAATACACAAAAATTGCGTTCAATAATAATTTTGAGAGCATAAACAGGGGCCATTTTCCACACAAACGGAACAAGTCTAAACTCTGCTCCAGACAATGTGATTTGATGTATCACTGACAATTTTAATAACTGGGTCACAATTTAATTCAAATTTGACTAATTGCCCAGCCCTATCCCAGAGTAAAATAAGTAAAATGTGAAAGAGAAAAAGAAAATACCAATTAACTCTAGCTCAGGTTTTCAAGCCAGTGCAATCTTTGGTCAGTATTATTCAATTATAAGTTTAATTTTAAGCACATGCAGAGAGAAATATATTGTGCGCCGACTTATTGGACGTACATTCTTTAAAACCATATTTCTCGTCCCTTTAGCGCATACCTTCCACCTCGTATCTGTTATTGTTACAGAACACTATACGCCCGAGCAGCTCCAATCCCCCAGAGGGATAAATATTTTACATACTATTCTGCTCTTATCGCTGCTGCACAGATGGCAAACTAAATCTAATCCCTGCAAATTGTCAATTGTGTGAATGGCATGAAAAAGACGCAGAGATGTGCGATAGCGAGGTGAATGTGAGTTTTGAATGTTGTGTATGGAGGGCTGTAAGGGTCATTATTAATGTACATCCTGCACTTTCTTCAAAATGAAGAGCCTATATACGTGACTGTTAAGAACAAGCACCGTGATGATGTTAATAACGAGGGATGTAACATGGGACTAGCACTGCAGCAGACAATATGTCAAAATGTGGATATTATTGTGAATGTTGTTTTGAATAAATGTAAAATGTATAATAAAAAATGCAATCATTTTTACAGACATTGCACATTTGTCTGATAAGTTTCAGGACAAGTTTTCACCTGAATTCAGTTGTAGTGACATAATATTGTCTGACTAAATTGTTTTTGGCCTATACTGCTCCAGAAAAATTGTGAGATATAATTTATATCAATATTGAATACACACAAAAGTTATTGGAAAATTAGCGATCACTTTTATCATTTCCAATCAAAGCGTAATTGCAGTTTTGCACAGTTAACCTCAATTTGATCCAATGATTCATTGAATGAAGCACCAATAATTGTGAGATTTGATGCTTGTGTTTTCTACCCGACCATTGCCACAAAGACTGCCCTTTGTAAAGACGTTTGTTAAATTATTTTGGCAGTTTCAGTTATTACTGTTAGCTTATGTCTCTTAAACATTATGCAGTAAGTGATATTTTTACATATAATAATGGTCAGTATTTCTGTTATTGGAGAACTTTTATCTCCAATAATGTAGGGGAATGGAGATGGACATTACACGGCCAGATAACAGAAAATCTCTCTTTGAACATTGGGGGTTCTTTGTTCTCCCTGTCTCCCTCACCGCAGGGGAGCCGCTGTGACTTTTTGTGATAACAGATCTTCTCCCCACAGTCTTACAGGAGGACGCCCCGATGTAAACTATGTTTTATGTGATTATGCCATGAATGTTTGTCCGAATCAACTCCCTACACCGCATGTTTCACCTTGTGTTACGTATTTTTCCACTGTTTAAGGTTTTATATTCCCAATGCTTTAACTCGAGTGCCCATCACAGGTGAAAGAAGATGTAAAATGTATCTACCTCAAGAAATAATGTGTACAAACTGCCCAAAAAGTGTTTAACGTGTAAATGTTAAAACAGGGTTACTCTAGCTTTATTGCGCAGTAGCGCCCGCCCCTTTCGCTCCCAGCATGCCCTGCGGGCCAGGTATCAAAAGGACGCTCCAAGCTAGAAACGCTCTCTTCTCTTCTCTTCTCATCCCCTTTGTCTTTTCTCTTGGGAGCCGTCTCCACGTACGAGCCACTTTTTCCTTTGTCTCAACAAAAATCCATCCGTCACGTGGTCGACAAGGCCATGCCAGCCCTGGACTCTGAAACCACCTGAAACCACCTGAAACCACCTGGAACCACCTGGAACTAAGCTTAAGCGCTAAACCGGACAGAGACTTTCTTTGCTACTTCGTTTCTTTTCTTTTGAAGTAATCTACGCCGTTTACGTGGATCAGCGCTACGCTCTCATCTGAGTAAAGGCCGCGTGAGGAGCTAACACGCCGCTAAAGCGTTCTACCGCTAAGGAACTCTCGGATATCGCCTCCGTTGCCACCGGCGCCAAGGACCTCACAGCCGCCACTGCCTTCCTCGCTCCACGGCCAGCACACCGCTCCACGGCCAGCACACCGCTCCACGGCCGCCGCCCGCTTCACGAACCTTCGCCGCCACACCGCTACACGCGACGCCTCGCTACGGACCTCGTCCGCGGACAAGGACCAGTCGGACCGAGTCTCTACAAAAACCGTAAGCCGAGTTCAGTGTGCTGTTCTTTTGTGGCGTGTTTTGGGTAGAGCTCAGCTGTTCCTCCTCCCTTTTAGCTTCTCACTTTCCCCCTTTTTGATATAGATTAGCATAGACACGTTTGATTATCAAAGGCAAAACCCTGGTTTAACATTATCTGCATGAAATTTGCTGTCAAATCTGATATAACATCACCTGTGATTTACCTGTGCACATTTCTGCTCCGGTGTTTTTGATTGCCCTTTGGATAAATAAACTACACGAAAGAGTTATTGACTATTGTTTGTTTGAATAGACTGTGTAAGTCCCTGAATCGTGAAACACCCTTCAGACCTTTTTAACGAGCGCGATTAAGGACCGTATCTTAGCTCTTTGGGTTTTACCCTGGTGCCCCGTCTTGTCTCGTTTCTGCTAAGAAATCTCCCTTAATCATAAACTGAATACATGTAGTTTGAGACCCTACAATAACAATGGAGCAGAACATTCAAACTTAATTAAAGTTCATATCTAATCATATAAAAAGGTGCGATAGCATTCTGGATGGTGGATTATGTTTTTTTCTATATTTGTACAATGAATCATAATCATAAGTCACAATGAAACCAAAATAATCTCATTTGAAGCAACTATGTAATTGAAAACCGCATATATAGGACTACTTCTTCCCCAGTAATGAATACAGTCCTAAAATAGCAGAGTTACTGCATCTCTCTTACAACTACAGAAACTAATATGACATTGTGACACCTCCAATCTCCACCATGGAAAACGTACACATATTTGTGAATTGAAAACTAAAAAAATCACCGCTTTGATAATCCAAATTAGGTCAATTGTATTTTTTTAACAGACTTGTCATATTAAACGCCCCTTTGCGCTGTACATTGTTTCTGTTTGAGCCAATAGCCGAAGCAGGTCTGATGTTTTACGCATTGACATGTGCGACGGGTCCTTCCCAGTTTACAGCAGGTTAATGTCTGCAGGGCCCGCACTTGTAAAGAGCACACACTCAAATTAACAGCACCTTTTACCGAGGGCCCCGTAAATGTAATGGGACACGTGCAGAAGGTCTATTCAGTCCTCGTTGGAGCTGAGCGTGCTCTTGTGCACCACTTTTTCCACCAGTTACAAGGACAAGGAGAGACCATAAGATTTTATTTATGGAGTTATGGTGCTGGGAATACATATTAAAGCTTCTGTAACATATATTATTCAGGTAAAATGTGCACTATGTAATGTTTCTGGAGGAGAGTCTGTCACCTGCTTGTAGATTTACTACTTTGCCTGAAAGAGTATGACATTGAAGTCCGTGGAAACAAGGAGCTCAAAATGCGTTTTTTGGTGTTGGTTTTTTTGGTATTTAAACACACGTCATTGAAAAAATGCAAGACAGTCGTTACGTTTAATGCCATACTATCCATTACTCTAAGGACATTATGTTAAACTACATCATTGTATGGAAAACAGGTCAAATCATCACAACCATCCATCATTTTTGTGCAAAACACCACTGAGACTTGTGGTTAAAAAGCATCGGAGTGTAGTGAAGGCTCAGCAATTATATGAAGTGTGTCCGATAACTACTCAAAGTGACTGTTTTCTAAGGAAATCACAACATAGTAACATCTCAGTCTATCAAGCACTTCAGCCTGCAAATGCCCGCACAGGCAAGTCATTTTAGAGGACACATATATCATGTTATAGCATTGTTCCTCTTTCAAAAATATACCTGGAGCTGTATTTAGCTTCATTCACCTAAGTATAAATCTCCTGCTTTAATCCCAGACATCATCAACAGACTTGTTCTGAGCATTTCTGCCATCAAATCGCATTAATTACAATTGAATACATTACTATGTCAGGGAAAAGCTAGTTTGGGCTTTTTTCCCCGTGGTACTTCCCTCTGCTGCCAGTAGATGGAGTGCTAACACCAATTTAATGTGAGGTTTTGTGTGAGGAACTTCTAAAACATAATATGCCAAAGCAGAAGTACTCGATGTCTACAGTGCATCCGGAAAGTATTCCCTTTTTTCACATTTTGTTACGTTACAGCCATATTCAAATGGGATTAAATTCATTATTTGCCTCAAAATTCAACGAACAATAGCCCATAATGACAACTTGAAAGAAGGTTGTTTGCAAGCTTGTAGCAAAAAGACTTTAGGATGTAATTAGTGCCAAAGGTGCTTCAACAAAGTACGGTATTGAAAAACAGTTTTAGCATTTTTAACATATTTGCAAATCATTCAAACAACCTTCTTTCGCGTTGTCACCATGCGGTATATCGTGCAATACAATGAGGCAAAAAACAAACAAACGTGAATTCTGAAATAAGGCTACAACATGTGGAAAAAGTGACCTGTCAAAAACAGTACATACAATAATGTGTCAAAATGAATGTAACATACTGGACTCTCACTTATACCAAACGTGTGACATGCAGTACATTCATGAATACTGATTACTCCACTCGACATTTTACTTGTAAACTTGGCTAATCCAGTGACAGAGCAGAGAAAGAGAGAGAAAGAGTGAGGAAGAGAGAGAGAGCACTTGAGTTAATGTGGGCCATAATCACAGTGATATATGAAGCATCAGCTCTTACTCTGATGGGGCCATTCATTAGAGCGATCCAGCATCCATTAGGACGCACTGCTGTGTCAACAAACTTGTCCTCCTTTAAAAGACATGCAAGGTGTGAACTCTGCAGTCAACCAGCTTTTGTGTAAGATCGGTGGCTCTGATATACAAGTACACAAGTGCTTTTAATGCGACTAGTTGTATATGTACAATGTTCAGAGGTTTATTTGTCCCACTTTCTTTTTGAGAAATGTGCTTTTTTAATGTAAATTATGCTGTGAACATTTTTCTTGGAACAAACTTGAAATGAAGAAGAATCTGCAGACTGTTGGAGAGGGTGTGGCAGCAGGAGGCAAACCACTAGCATGTGTTTTAGGATTGTCCTGTTGATCACAAGTTTTGGACTGAGATCAACAAAGCATGTCAATGGAATTCAGGACGCTGTATTTGGGCCTGAGGACTCCTGCCATGGACACAGTTATCAGTATCTCTGGAGCATCCTCCTGGCAGCGACAAAAAAAGCTCTTACAAAAAAAGGGATGACACAATATGCACCGACGATCAAGGACTGGACTGACGTAATACTGGAGATTACAAAAATGGAAAAAAATCTGACTAAAATTGAAAATGAGAAAATTTGACATTCTGTGGGCAAAATGGGAATTTTTTTTGGGTTCATGGATGTATTTTTTTTCTTTTTTCTCTGTTGTACTCTCTCTGGTCATGTTCTCGTTTTGTTTTTAATGTTCTTGAAACGATTGATAATAATTAAAAAGAAATAAATAAAGAAGAATCAATCAGTCAATGTATTGTGTAGCTTTGTGGATAAAGTGATAGAGGCTCAGAAATATTTGCTGAGCTTTTTTTCTTTCTTGTGAATTATTCAGTTCATGGATATTCATCAGTTAAACAAAAGTGTTCTTATTTTGTGGCTTGATGACTATTTTCTACTGGAAGAAAGAGATGCAAAAAATGAAATATTTTTTAATTCTACCCACATTCATACACCATACTCGAGGGGATTCACTCAAAAAGAGATGTATTGAATTGCACTAAATTAGCTTCGTCTTATGAAATCACTGCTAGACAAAAAGTTAATTGTAAGCTCATTGTAGACATTTGTATGAGAAATCCACTGCACGATTGGCATTTGTAAAACTTCCCTCCGCCAAAATTCCAACCCATTTTCCACATAATCCGTTGCCCTTTCCTTTCTCGATTTGATCCCCCCGCAGTCCATACACTACCGCACGGGTAGATCAGCCTCTACATGTCGAAGCACGCAGTCAGAAAATCACATTACAGTTTTAATTGGCTCTCTGGGGTGGATCCTCCTCCAGCCTCCTCCTCACATCCAACGGCACCCTAATGGCGTCTTAATGTGTCTCAAACGATTAACCGAGCTACGCGGGCCCGGAGGAATCAGGAAACGGTTAAGATGGTGATTTAGCCTCCCGAGTACGGCAGCAGCAGAGGTCTTGAAGTGGACTCTCTCAAATATTTATTTAGTCTAGACAGCTGTGATGAAGCGCCGCCTGGATGTGTTCCAAGCAACCTCACTGTAAGAACTCATCACTCTAGTATTACGCGTCCTCTGTAATATCCGCTGCTTTGGTTGAGGCGTGTGGAGGCCCGGGCAGGTCAGCGGATTTGAAATGGTTTGTCCATAGTTCGTCCACATTTTTGATCACACATGCACTTGAGGAGGAATGATTTTGCGAGGCGCAGAGTACCAGTTTGCACAGTCCAGATAAATAAAAGATCTGCTCTTCCGGCCTGTAACACCAGAGAAGAAATGAACAAAAAAAGAATGTTATGTTCAGAGGTGGGAAGGCTTTGAAACATGGTACGGCAATTATATGATGATGTGTTTTGATCTTTTATGTATTATTTACACTTGTTTTCATGATATTATTCAACTAAAGGTCATGTTTTTAAGATGGTGAAACCTAGAAACCTTTATTTTCTTGTGGCATAATTGCTTAAAGACGTACTGTGTAACTTTTCTGTTCTGAAGGAAGCTACACACATCCCGCTTGTCATCATGAATATGTTATCTGAAATATTAAATAGAATACAGGCCAAATCAGTTGTTATACTAGGGAGTTTTGAGCAATAAAAATGCTTGTATTTGAATAAATGCAAGTTTGATATGCTTAATGCCATACTATTGTAGAAAAAGCTTCAGTTGTAGTCACACCGTGTAACATTCAAGAAAGAAATCCTAATATTAACCATAATCACGACTTACATAAACTTTAATTAACCCTAACCTTAACCGAAATGAACCCATATCTTCATCCAAACCATGACGTTGAGCTAATTTTTATTATTTTTCTGTCTGGGACCTGATTTTTGCTCTGCACAAAGAAATAAACACCTCCTACATCCACGTATATGCCCACAAACAATGTTGGATCAATTTGGACCATGGACCTACAGTATATACTGCAAAACAATGTTTCTTATTCTCCAGTTCACCTCCGAAAATAAACTGATACCTCTGTCTTACTCTGATCACAATACAAAATAAATCTTAACACAAATAATTCATAATCATTGCCATCCCTGTGACAGGAAAGAGTATAAAAACTAGCTAAATCACCATCCATCAGCTTGGTTTTAGTGACCCCTAATTTATGTCCGACACTCCACTCATTCCACGCCATTGACATTCTCATTGAGCAGTTATTCAGTACCTTCTGCTCATTTTAACCTGTCAAAAAACTGTGTAGGAGTTACAGCATTTTCTCCTTTTTTCTGGTAAAGTCTCTGCCACCTGCTCACAAAACACCAAGCTTAGTTACAGGTCTGATCTGTGGAAAGATGACTCTGTTCACAGTTAGAACGCACGTTTTTCAAGCGATATCTGAGCAATAAAGCCCTGAAATAAATGAGCCATTGAAACCCAAACGACACACAACAAAGAGAGAAAGAATGCTTCACAAAAAACATCTATGTGTTCAGAAACATCCCAGAATTCTCTCCATTCTTTGACACAGCTTCACAACGATTACCGGCCTTCAAACACAAAAGCTTCACTTTGTTCCGGTAGACAATGCATTTTTGAGACACATTGCAGAAGAGTTAGAGCAGAAACCTTGACAAGAACATAACAGATAAAAAGGCGTAATCACAGGTGACATGAAGACCCTGTAGAACGTCGACCAATGCCATGTATCTGTCAGCAGAGCCACAGTACGCGCTTATTGTTGAGCTTCTTTAAAGAGCGCTGACAAGCCGGGCGGCCGCGAGAAGAGCTATTGTGTCGATTAGCGGCCGTCAGGAGCACCACGTCAGCCCTTATATTAAACGGCCAATAAAAAAGAGACATATGGAGCTCCAACGTGAAAACTCAAAGGGCCAATTAATATGTGGAGTGAGTCTTATGTTAAACCGCTCGGTGGAAGCGGCAGGAAGGATACGAGCAGTGGGAATAGGAGAGTAAAGGATATTCACAATAATGGTATTGGTACACACTGCAGCTTCGATTTTCCAACAAGAAATGTCGAGATTATTCGGTTAATCCATAGCTGCGTTTGTGCAAGTCACAGTTTAATTTGTAAGAACTGAAAAGGTAATCGTAAACAAGATCGTTTTACAAGGGAAATGTCAATCTAAAATCGAGGCTAGATATTCATTTGAGCAGGTAAGTAAAAAGGTACATACAAAAACAACAGTTGACCGTTTCTGATTTGTTCTATATCAAAATTAGGGAATGTCCACATTGCAACATTTATGAAACTATTATGATGTGTTGACAATTCTGTTTTACTATCAAAACATTATCATCGTGGTATCAAGCCTTTTCCTTTATATCAAATTGTGTTTGAAATTGTACTATTGTCCTAATAACACAATAATAAGCGTTTGCTGTTGTTTTGGTCATGGTGTCAATAATTGTGAATATTCGTAAAGTGTCTTCTCGCTACACTCACTTTGCCACCATTACTTTTATCTTCTCAACTGTGCCCTGTCCCCACACCCACACGATCACACTTCAAATGTACGTTCACCACGAGCCGCTGAAGAGAGCAAGGTGTCCCGATTCTTAGAATGTTTTGATCCACACTTCACCTCGGACTTCTCTTTGCACTTCCAGTTCAAGTGTGGAGCAATGCCAACTTCAGGCAGGCACATTACCCACGATGCATTTCATTGTAATGTTTTGAAACGGCATAGCGCTTCTGCCATGGCAACTTAGTAGTAGGTGTTAATAATATACAATGTAAATGAACGTCTTCACAGTTCAAAACTGTCAGTAGCAACATGTACTTAGTGCAGGCATTTCTCTGCTACATGCTAACAGGAACTAGATGTTGTTGGCTGATGTTACTTTACCAATCACACTTCACGAAATCCCAGCCTGTACTGCCAATGAAGACAACCATCTGGAGGAATTCAAAATGGGAGAACAGACCCGACCAAACAGTTCCAATGGACAACCACCAATCACTGATCAAGTTGAACCCGGAGAAGAGGCCAACAACTGCCCTTTATAGAGCCGTGTGCTACACACTAACATGATCCTTTTATACTGTTGACTCGTGTTCATCTCCCAGTGAAGCTTTGGGGATGCTTAACCTCCAGTCATCACCCCCGAATACCATCTCTAGGGGGCGCTAAGGCTGATTACGGACAATATCACTCACCGTGTCTGAATGTGATGTAATGCAATACAAATGTACGAAAAATAAAGATTGTTTAAGAATACTGCTATAGCCTACAGATATACTGTATATGTATGATTACTTGCAGTTTAGTGTTTTCAGTTCAATGGTTTCTAAAATGTTATCTTGAATGGTGGCATCCATCAATTGGGAATATACTGGGAATACGATTTTGTCTCATTTATTATGTTCAAAATTATTCCCAGACTCACACCGAGGCTGTACGGGAATAGCGAGTTTAAACAACCAAAAAATGAGTCACAAAAAAATCCCTAAAACTGTGATTGTGGCCAATTCAACACATTATCCAAACTAAACTGAGCTGTGGGCTTTGTGATTTATTGAACAACGCTGACAGCTGTTCTCACACACTTTGTGCACCTTCAGAAAACACACACAGTCAAGTGTAGTGCGTAGTGCGAGTATTGGGACAGCGTCAAAGTGTGAAACTCAAATGTTAAAATCAATAGAATACTAAACACAATACCATTGTGTTATTACAGTTGCATTAGGAAGGGTGAAGAGAGAGTCCAGGTATGACCAAGAACTTCGAGCATTATTCTGAATAAAAGTGGCAGATTACAATTACTAATTGGTTGGTTATTAATTGATTAGGTGAGTATCAGGGGTCTCATTTATAAAGCGTGCTTACATACACACATGTTACTTACAGGCCAAAGTTTAGGGACCAAAAAACAACATAAAAGTGTGCAATCTGGTTCCAAAGCTTTGCATGTGTGGGTTTTGTGAAAAGGAAAAGAAGAAAGTTTGTGTTTCGTTCAGTTTTATAAATGAGATCAATGAGGACCTGGAGCACAGATACCAGTAAAAAAGCTGTTAACAAGTTGGTTAAAACTGTGAAATTTGAAATAGCAGTCCTAAAATACCGGATTGGTGAAGAATAGAATATTGCATTAAACAACAATGCCATGTGAATTGAAGTCACATAATATGCCGCAAAACAACGTATTGCAATACAATACATTCATGCATCAAAAGTCTGACTTGTTCCCATCACGACGGCTAATGCATCTTTCAGTTGGAAGTAAACGATGGGTGTTTGCTGCTCGTGTCTGATCCAATCAAACGGCATAGATGACGCTCCTGCCTAAGTAGCACCATTTAACATTAATGTGATGACTACAGTGACAGTGCAAAGTGGTTGGTCAAATGATGGATATCAAATATTAACAAACACAAACAATTCAAACTCAGAGGGTACTCGGTCTGCCACGCGCAATCGCCCACCAACGAGTGATCTATCGGTGTGTTCAAGCTTTAGCTGAGACTTGTTATTGTGAAAAAGTCTGCTGTCATTTATATCACTTTAACATTAGAATTATTACATTGTTACATATTTATAACTACTAAAATTGACCAAAAACAAAATAAAACAAACATTGAAACTAGATACTTATTTGAGAACAATGGCCAGGTTTCACACAGGGGCAACATGCAATAATTCAATGCAAATGACAAAAACTAGCCCAAAGTATTAAAACATTTTATACATTAAGTGTGACTCAGATGCTAGCTATTGAAGACAGTGCAAAAAAGGGGGTCTTTAATAAAAATGTAAAGCTACAGCGCTGTTCGAATGTTTAATGGTTAGTTGTTCTGTAAGGCCAGAGTTTTTTAATAAGTTGTTTTGCGAGCCCGTCGACGTCAATAACGGAGATTCTAAAAAAATTTCTATATTTATTTTTCCTGTTTTCGCGGATTTTCCGCCGTTTTTTGGGCCAAAACGTCAATAAAAATAAAAATGTATTCTGCTCCAGCATCTCCGACCTCCGACCATTTCTGCACGACCCCGAGTTTGTCTGAACGTAAGAGCTTTAAAACTCTCGCTACTCACGGCTTGACCATAGATCCATGAGATCAACCGGTAGATTACCATGAATGATGCGGGGTGGGCGTGGCTTTGACTCGGGCTCCCATTCATTGAACTCGTTGTGTTCAAATGAGGAAATGAAGAATACGCATCTTGACTGATTATATCAGAATCATTTTGTCGCTGCCATTTAAGAAGCACAAGTCCTCCTCATGTGGACAAGTCCTCCTCATGTGGACAAGTCCTCCTCATCGCATTGTAAGGACACTACTCGTCCTGATGATCAGAGCTGAGCGTCCAGTGTTGACATTAGTGTGTGGCCAAATTGAAGCTGCTCAATAAGACATTTTCATTCATTGCACACTTTGTGTTCCTGTCAAGACTCAAAGTTTATCAAAGTGACTTGTTTGGTCACAGGATGATTCATTTTCTGAGAAGCTGTCAGTCTGGGACTACTTTCTGTCAGTCTGGGACTACTTTCTGTCAGTCTGGGACTACTTTCTGTCTGATCACTGTGAGGTCCACCTTCCATTAAACAGTTAGTTTATGACATTGAAGGTATTTTTGTACACCACAGTATAATAAGTTATTTTCAATGTCTTGCATCTATAACTATAATTATGTAGATAATGTAGAGAGAAGTAAGGCCTATATTCTAGGAATCCAAGAAAATTATTTAGAATAAAAACATATTTTTAAGGCAAGGCAAGGCAAGGCAAGTTTATTTGTAGAGCACATTTCATACACACGGCAATTCAAAGTGCTTCACAAAGCAGGGAAAATGCATTCAAATCACAAAGAAATTACAGAAACATAAATACAATAAAATTAACTAAATAAAAAATTATCAATCCAACTGATTTTCTAAACTAATAAAATCACAAACAAAAGAGAAGAGTGCAAAGAAAAAAATGTTTCAGTCATATGCGCAGCTAAACAAAACTGTTTTTAGCTTAGATTTGAACATTGTCAGAGTAGAAACCTGTCTCACATCTTCAGGAAGAATGTTCCAGATTTTAGCTGCATAAAACTGAAACGCAGATTCCCCATGTTTTGTCCTGACTCTGGCACCAGCAGGAGGCCGGTCCATGTTTTGTCCTGACTCTGGCACCAGCAGGAGGCCGGTCCCTGAGGTCCTCAGAGTCCGAGATGGTTCATATGGCACTAACATATCCAAGATGTACTTTGGTGCTAGGCCATGGAGAGACTTGTACACAAGCAGAGCTGCTTTAAAGTCTATTCTCTGAGCCACAGGAGCCAGTGCAGAGACCTGAGAACAGGACTAATGTGATGGTACTTCCTGGTTCTAGTCAGGACCCAAGCAGCAGCGTTCTGGATGTACTGCAGCTGTTTTACAGCTCGTTTGGAGAGGCCAGTGAGCAGGCCGTTACAGTAGTCTAATCTACTGGAGACAAACGCATGGATAAGTCTCTCTAAATCTGGTTTTGACACTATATTTTTGATTTTGGCAATGTTTTTTAGATGGTAAAAAGCTGCTGATGTTATTGATTTGACGTGGCTATTAAAGTTCAAGTCTGAGTCCATTATTACCCCCAGATTTCTAACTTGGTTTGTAGGTTTTAGAGCGAGACTCTGGAGGTGACCGCTAACACTTTCTCTTTGTTTCTGTGGGCCAAAAACGATTATTTCAGTCTTGTCTGAGTTCAGCTGGAGAAAGTTGTTTTGCATCCACAAACTGATCTGATGCAGTGACAGAGTGAATCTACTGGTCCATAGTCACCTGCCGATAGTGAAACATAGATCTGAGTGTCGTCTGCATAATTGTGATAGGACGGCAGCATGTAGAGGTTGAACAGAAGGGGACCCAGGACTGACCCTTGGGGCACTCCACAGGTCAGGGTCATGTGGTCTGAGACACAGCTACCAATTTCAACAAAGTACTTCCTGTCTTCCAGATAGGACCTTAACCAGTTTAGGGCAGTGCCAGTGATGCCCACCCAGTCCTCTAGTCTCTGTAAGAGGATCCCATGATCGACAGTGTCAAAAGCAGCACTCAGATCTAACAGAATTAAGACTGAGGCTTTGCCCGTGTCAGTGTTCAGGCGGATGTCATTTGTCACCTTGACAAGAGCAGTCTCAGTGCTGTGATGAGGTCTAAAACCTGACTGAAAAACATCAAATGAGTTGTTTATTAAGAGGAAATCTGTGAGCTGTTGGTAAACAACCTTTTCAAGGACTTTGCCCCAAAATGGCAGATTAGAGATGGGCCGGTAATGACTCAGTACTGCGGCATCAAGATTGCTCTTCTTTAGGAGAGGCTTTATGACCGCAGTTTTCAAAGACATTGGGAATGTTCCAGATTGAAGCGACATGTTAACTATGTGAGTGAATGGTGCTAACAAACTGTTCAGCACAGACTTTAGAAATCTGGTGGGTAACACATCAAGGCAGCATGTAGATGAACTCAGACTGGTGATGATCTCATGGACAGTTTTGTCAGTTACTGGTGCAAAGTGAGTTAGCTCATGTCATGGTGGTTTTAGGGTAATTTTTTGCATTGTGGGATTTATAGCATTTTTAATGCCCTGAACTTTGTCATTAAAGAATAATGCAAACTCATTACACTTGGATGTGGAAATGAGTTCTAACGGCAGCTGAGCTGGAGGGTTTGTTAATCTGTTTACTGTGGCAAACAGGACACGCGAGTTGTTACTGCAGCTTCCAATTATTTTAGAAAAATATCTTTCCCTAGTTCTACATAAGATTAGGTTGTACATGTTCAGCTTTTCTTTGTAAATCTCTTGTTGAGCTTTGACTTGCGCCATTTCCGTTCGGCCCTGCGGCACTCCCTTTTCTGTGCCCTGACCGAATCATCATTTCTCCACGGCGCCTTCTGCTTATTTTTAACCATTTTATCCTTTATAGGGGCGATGGTGTCCAGAACATTCAAAACACTAGATGTAACAGAGTTCAACAAATCATTTACATTAGAACATGAGACATTTTCAAAGTTTATCATTTCCATAAACAGTGCACCTGTGCCATCACTTATGTGTCTCCGCTGAACAACTGCAGGACCAACCGGAGGTTTGGGAGAAACAGACAGGTCAAAGAAGACACAGAAATGATCAGACAGAGCAACATCGATCACATTAACATTTGAAATATTTACCCCCTTTGTAATTATGAGATCTAGAGTGTGTCCTTTGCTGTGGGTGGGGCCTCTCACATGCTGAGTAAGACTGAAGGTTTCAAGGACAGCATCAAGCTCTTTAGCGTTTCTGTCACAAACATTATCAACATGCACGTTGAAATCACCTGTAATGACCAAACCATCAAAGTCGGTGCATACGACTGAAAGCATCTCAGTAAAATCATCAATAAAACGTTGGCAGTGCTGGGGAGGCTTGTATAAAACAATGAAGAGAATGGATGGAGACCGTTTTAGCTCCATTTTAAAGGATACATACTCAAATGATGAAAACACCCCAAAAGACAACCTGCGGGTAATTATTTCATCTCTAAAGACAGCACAGACTCCACCCCCTTTTTTGTTTTCTCGTGTTTCAGATTCAAACTTAAAGTTGGGTGGAGCAGATTCTATCAGAACTACATTTCCTGTGTTTTTGTCAAGCCATGTTTCAGTTAAAAACATAAAATCAAGATTATAAGAAGAAATAAAATTATTAATTAAGAGAGATTTGTTACATAAGGATCTGACATTTAGCACAGCAAGTTTCAGACTAGTTTCAGTGGGACTGGGCTTTATCTTTTCACAGGGAATATGAATCACATTTTTCAGATTGGGCCTGGCTCGCATTTTGTTTTTCCATCTGTGTGATGATGTGACTACAGAAATAGCACTAGGGGGGGCTCTTTTTAAATTCAACTCAACTCCACTCAACGACTTTTAGATGGTAGAAATGTGATTTGATAATGGGAAAATAAAATTTTATTTTTATTCCGTCCTCCCCTTTTAAAAATGCCAAGGAAAATTCGTGAACAACAAATTAAACTCTTGCCTAACTCGGGAGAAGCCGCAAAAAATACTCAGCCTTAAAGAGGCTACGATTATTTTGTGTTAAAGTCTATTGCTTTGGTATCAAAATGAATCTTGTAACTGACAAAAAGCAGTGTGAAATCGACGCTCCAAAATCTCAGATGAGGAAAACTCTTGAGAAAGGTCAAAAACATCAACGACTGATACATGAATAAAACTACAACTCATCCCTCACCCAACACCAGATCTAATAATCCACACAAGTACCAGACCTTCAACCCCAAAACACACATAAAATCATTTTTTTTGTGTCCGGCAAAACTATAAGACCAGGCAACATTTTTCATTTCAGCAGGATATCTATTTAGAGTTCTTATCTTATGTCTATGTCTCAAGAGCTTTGGTTCAGAAAAGGTCAATGTACTGTCAACAAACTTTTATGAAAGAAAAGCCCAACTGAATACAACTCTACATTATGATGAACCTGACAAACGATTCATCTTGACAAAAACAATATGCAGTACACGAGAGAGACAACCAGACCTCCATCTTTGTTTGAAAAAAAAGCTGCCGGAACTTCCACACAAGTACAAATATTACCACTGCAATTCACCCCAGCGCTCCCTTTCAGCTCTAAGCGGTCGCCCAGAGGTCACTTGTCCGCCTCGTATCCTGCTTGTTCCTTTCTTCTAACAAACTCTTAAATAAGCAGAGGAACAAATGGAGTGGGGGGGAAATGCTTATTGCTGAAGGAGCTTTGTTTGACTCGGAGCAATCGACAAAACCTCAGATATATCCTCGTTCTCACGGACCCAGACTTTCCCGCTGCGTCCCAAACTGACACGTGAAAATAGGGCACGTTAGACCCCTGCGTCCCCCGCCACCATCTGTTTTCACCAGCAGAACATTCAGGAGAGAGGTGACTGGTGGGACAAAGGAAACCGCTTGTGGAATGATTTGAATAAAATGTCTGTGGTCTAAATGAGCTGGACAAAAAGTTAAGTCGATAATAAAAGTGCCCTGGTGATTTCGATATCCCTTCTCATGGTTTCACAAACGACGACAATGTTGTTGGAGCAATTTACCATTTAATTTGATGTTTAAATGACACATCAGGGCCGGCTCAACAGGTACTGAAAGCCTCCTGAAAAACATGTTTTCAGGGAGGTTTTAAAATAATTTAGCGAAACTAAGGGGCAGTGCAACATGATTTACATATTGAATATATTCATGTGTTTCAACTTCCTGTTATATGCAACTGTTACAGGACTTTTTCTCATAAAAACATACAATATACAATATTTTGATTAGACGACGATTAGAATTAGACGGTAGAAATTCACAGAACACTTCTGGCGATGATTTATGGACTGAAAGCAGAACTAAGTAAAGTCTGTGATGGTTAAATATGTATTTTTGGGGTGTTTGAAGTGTCCGTCGCCTGCTGTCTCCAGGCGGAAAACCAGCCTTTCAGCATCTGCTGAGGAAACCTTGGTTCTTATTTTTTTTATATTTCTATGAAATGTTTTTGAATGTAATTGTACTGTTTTATTATGATAAAGAAATAAAGAAAATAAATGTGAAAATCAAGAAGGCTTTTTCATACATTTTCTGATGATGTACTTTCACAAGGGAGCTGTAGGGGGAGCTCTATTTCCAGAGTTACTTAGTTATGCTTTAAGTCTTTCTGATGGTCGGAGGGGAGAGGGTTTTCTAACCACAATTCTTCAAACTAGCTTGATTGAAGCTAAATGCTACTCCAGGCATGTTTTTGAATGAGGGAACAATGTACATTTTGCATAATATGTGTCTTATAAAACACTTCCAGAGCTCACACTTTAAAAGCACCAAACATACAATTCAAAGTGACTGAATCTCAATTTCCATTACCATTTGATTAATTACACAGAGAAACCCAACCTCCCCGTAACACTCTGAATCAAAGTTTGCTAACAGCATGAGCTTATCAGACAGTTTCTAGTGTGCCCACATGACTTGGCGGCCCTTGCTTTGAATCCTTCTTGTTCATTTATCAGCGGACGCGGGCAAAATTCATTAAAGCCCGCGATGCTTATCTGTTAGTACGGCCTTGTCAGATGGAAATTAACAGAGAACACATAAGTTAGTTTGAAATGCGCGGCGCTTTCTATCTTTCCATCTTTCTCCGTCACAATGTCACCACAAAACATCTCACAGTACCAAGGACAGCGCATAGACTCGACTGTAGACAATGCCCCGACAGGATATTCAAACTGTGCCTCTCCTCAAACAACTTTCATCCCCTCTTTGAGTCGCAGAGAAAGAGGGGAAAAAAAAAGTTTGTCTTTAGATACAATCTGTGTGTAAAAGGTCTTTGTTCTTTAGTTCATACGTAGCTCGGGGAGACGAAGTTACTCTCCAATGCCGACAGTGAAAAGATTATCAGAAGAGATCACAAGGAGAAGCACCGGCGCACAGTGTTAGTTGTTGGCATTTATGTTGTGATCAAAAACGCACTTCAAATCATGTATTTTTAGATTGCGCTTCACTGTAGGTTGGTGTTAAATATTGCATTAGTTTCAGGAACAAAAGGCAAATCAAGGTTGGACTTAGTTGTTGTCTCTGCGTCTTATTCACAGCTGGATGGAAGCACGATTGTTTTCTTCCGCTCAAATGAAATTAAGTTGAATTTTGCCGTGAGCTGCTTTCAAAAACGACTCGCTTCACCGGGAAATTAGAAGAGAAAAGGTTGTCTGTGCGTCAGCAAGGCAGGTAAAGATTATTGTGCGTCAAAGGCTTTGTAACATATCATCAAATGGCTAGAGCTGGTTTATAAGTCAGTTCAATAGTAAAACATATACTGTAGTAAGATAAGAGAAGATATGCCTTTTTTTGTTCACACATGGGGAAATTTCGGAGTTGCAACGCAGGTAGATACAGAGGAAAAGAACAGATAACTTATAGGAAGTTTTAAAAAACACTTATAAACTCTTATAAACAAAAACTCTTATAAACAAAACTCCTATAGACAGAACCTCTCATTTCTTAATAAGGAATGGAGGGGAAAAATAAAGATAAATAAAAATATCTAGCATAAGACTAATAGCTTAGTCTCATGCTAGATAAGATCTAGCATAAAACTAATAATAATGGTAAAGTAAACACTCTATTTACATCAGTGATATGCACATGGATATGACATTATTGCGTGTGAATATGAACGTAATTGCACATGAATATGACGGTATTGCACATGGTTAAGTCAGTATTGCACATGGTTAAGTCAGTATTGCACATGGTTAAGTCAGTATTGCACATGGTTAAGTCAGTCAGTATTGCACATGGTTAAGTCAGTATTGCACATGGTTAAGTTAGTCAGCATTGCACATGGTTAAGTCAGTCAGTATTGCACATGGTTAAGTCAGTATTGCACATGGTTAAGTCAGTATTGCACATGGTTAAGTCAGTCAGTATTGCACATGGTTCAGTCAGTATTGCACATGGTTAAGTCAGTCAGTATTGCACATGGTTAAGTCAGTATTGCCCATGGTTAAGTCAGTCAGTATTGCACATGGTTCAGTCAGTATTGCACATGGTTAAGTCAGTCTTGCACATGGTTAAGTCAGTCAGTATTGCACATGGTTAAGTCAGTATTGCACATGGTTCAGTCAGTATTGCACATGGTTCAGTCAGTATTGCACATGGTTAAGTCAGTCAGTATTGCACATGGTTAAGTCAGTATTGCACATGGTTAAGTCAGTATTGCACATGGTTAAGTCAGTCAGTATTGCACATGGTTAAGTCAGTATTGCACATGGTTAAGTCAGTCAGTATTGCACATGGTTAAGTCAGTATTGCACATGATTAAGTCAATATTGCACATGGTTAAGTCAGTCAGTATTGCACATGGTTAAGTCAGTATTGCACATGGTTAAGTCAGTATTGCACATGGTTAAGTCAGTATTGCACATGTTCAGGACTAGCAGTGTTTGTTATAAAGTCTGACAGCAGCAGGAAGGAAAGACCTGTACAGTACTAACCAGGAAAGTAATGATATTGAACACTCTTTGAGCAACCAGAGTGCATGGATGAAAAGGACTATACTCACTACAGTACGGATTGAACAATATATTGCTGCATAGAACATCGCAATGAACGATAATATTGAAACTACAGGGTAATAAGCACAAAGCAGTATAATCCCAAGAAACTATTTTCTAAGAACCGTGTTGTATCGTAATAAAAAACATGGGCCACATTAAATAAATTGCAGAATAAAACACAGTAACACACATGTTTATTTACAATCCATTATGGGTCATTGAAATTCAACTCTTTATAGCTCAAATGTTACCAAAAAGTGAGGAAAAAGTTCACCACAAGAGCAAATAAGTACACAAGATAAATATTGAGTCTCAATCAGCCTATATGTCATTTAAGAATGTATTTACTTTACATTTGTTTTATCTTTACGCTGTGTTTGTTAAGTGATTTTCTGTCCCTGTCTCAAATAAATAGACATAACATAACATAATACCTAACAAAATGCAGATTTTTGTTGTAATCTAGCGAGTTCTAAGGTTTATTCACTAATAGAAATAATGACAGTCTGACTTCAACCTTTGTGAATTTTCCTTTTGGATATTTCATGTAAAAGTCCAATGTTATCAGTAGGAAATAATCTGAAAACAAATAACTAAAAAGTCTATGTGGAAGCGCTGTGCAATAAGATAAGATAAGATAAGATAAGATATTCCATTATTGTCCCACATGGGGAAATTTCATTGGTGCAACGCAGGTAGATACAGAGGTAGATACAGAAGAACAGATCACTTATAGGAAGTCTGAAAAACACTTTCAGTAGAAGATCTCCTATAAATAAATAAAAACTCCCATAGACAAATAAATAAATAAATACATAAATACCATTGCATGTGATCACGACAGTAATTGCACATGAATATGTGTCACGACAGCACATAGGTTGCACATGAATTGCACATGAATTCCAACAGCAATTGCACATATGACAGAATTGCACATGGTTAGGTCAGTATTGCGAGTGTTCAGTACTAACAGTTTTTGTTATAAAGTCTGACAGCAGCAGGAAGGAAAGACCTACGGAACCTTTCCTTCGCACATCGAGGGTGGATCAGTCTCTCACTGAAGCTGCTCTCCAGAGCGGAGAGAGTGTCCTGCAGGGGGTGACACTCATGGTCCAGCATAGATGTGAATCTAGCCAGGACCCTCCTGTCCCCCACCTCCTGCACCGAGTCCAGAGCACAGCCCAGGACGGAGCTGGACTTCTTGATGACTCTGTCCAGCCTCTTCCTCTCTCTCTCTGTGATGCTGAGTACAGGAGGGCTGATGCCACCACAGAGTCGTAGAAGGTCTTCAGGAGTGGCCCTGTCACTCCAAAAGACCTGAGTCTCCTCAGGAGGTAGAGCCGACTCTGGCTCTTCCTGTACAGTGCGTCCGTGTTATGAGTCCAGTCCAGTTTGTGGTTCAGATGAACACCCAGGTACTTGTATGAGTCCACTCTCTCAATGTCCCGTCCCTGGATGTTCACTGGTGAGGGGGCAGTGGGGTGGCGTCTGCGGAAATCCACCACCATCTCCTTGGTCTTCCCCGCGTTGATGAGGAGGTGGTTCCGCTGACACCAGTCCACAAAGTCCTGCGCCAGTCCTCTGTACTCCGCGTCATCGTCGTCCGTGATGAGTCCGATGATAGCAGAGTCGTCAGAGAACTTCTGCAGGACACAGCTGTCCGTGTCATGTCTGAAGTCTGCAGTGTAAAGGGTGAAGAGAAAGGGCGCGAGGACAGTGCCCTGGGGCGCCCCCACACTGCAGGTCCGAGTGTCAGACACACAGTTCCGGGCTCTCACAAACTGGGGTCGGTCTGTGAGGTAGTCCAGGATCCACTCTGCCAGGTCATACTCCACACCAGCCGTCTCCAGCTTGTCCCTCAGGAGCAGCGGCTGGATGGTGTTGAAGGCGCTGGAAAGATCGAAGAACAGAATCCTCACAGAGCTGCCAGGCTTTTCCAGGTGAGAGAGAGAGCGGTGCAGCAGGGAGATGACAGCTTCCTCCACTCCGATGCCAGACCGATATGCAAACTGCAGCGGGTCCATGGCTGAGCTCACGGTGGAGCGGAGGTGGTCCAGGACTAGCCGCTCCAGTGTCTTCATCAGGTGGGACGTGAGAGCCACTGGCCTGAAGCTGTTGAGGTCTTTGGGGCGCGGTGTCTTAGGCACAGGTACCAGACAGGAGGTCTTCCAGACCTGTGGTACCACCCTCAGCTTCAGGCTCATGTTGAAGACATGCTCCACAACTCCACACAGTTCATCTGCGCAGGACTTAAGGAGCCTGGGGCTGATGCCATCAGGTCCTGCTGCCTTCCTCACTTTAATCCTCTTCAGCTCACTCCTCACCTGTGCTGCTGTGACAGTCAGTGGTTGGCAGGGGGACTGTGTGCTGGGGGGATGGGTGAGTCCAGGCGAAGTGGGGAGCTGATGGTCCGGGGCAGATAAGCGAAGAGGAACAGATGCAGGGCATTGTCCAGCTGTGGAAGAGGGAGCATGCAGCTGTGCAGGGGGAGGGGCGGGTGACCGATCAAACCTCAAGAAGTGAGCATTTAAATCATTCACCCACTGTAGATCCCCCTCTGTCTGGGCAGGGGGGATTTTGAAGCCTGAGATGGTTTTCAGGCTCCTCCACACTCCCTGAATGTTCTTTTGCTGCAGCTGCTCCTCCATCCTCCTCTTGTAGCCGGCCTCAGCCTGCCTGATCTTCCTCCTCAGCTCCTTCTGCACAGTCCTCAGCTCCTCCTTGTTCCCTGACCTGAAGGCTCTCTTCTTCTCCTTCAGCAGAGCCTTCAGTTCACGGTTAATCCATGGCTTGTTGTTTGGAAAACACAGCACCGTCCGGGAGGGAACAATGTTCTCAAAACAGAAGTTGATGTAGTCCGTGATGCACTCTGTGATGGTGTTGATGTCCTCCCCATGTGGGTCAAAAAGCTCAGTCCAGACAGTGGTGCTGAAGCAGTCCCTCAGAGCCTCCTCGCTCTCAGCAGACCACATCCTCACCTCACGGGACACCACAGGCTGCCTGCGCACGATGGGTTCATACACAGGCCTCAGATGTACAAGGTTGTGGTCCGAGCTGCCCAGGGGAGGGAGGGGGGAAGAAGAATAAGCCTCCTTGGTGTTGGCAAAAAACAAGTCCAATGTTCTATTCTCTCTGGTGGGGCAGGTAACATACTGGGTGTATGTTGGTAGAACAGAAGAGGGAGAAGCGTGGTTAAAGTCACCAGAGATGAGGAAGAGAGCCTGTGGATGCTGTGTTTGCAGCCTACAAGTGCAGGAGAGCAGTGCTTCACAAGCATTTTCAGCATTGGCAGACGGGGCCACATAGACTGCGATCAAAATCACATGTGAGAACTCCCGGGGCAGATAGTATGGCCTCATGCCAATAGCCAATAGTTCAATATCCTTGTTACATAGCTGCTCCTTCACTGTGCAGTGTTCGGGTTTGGACCAGCTCGTGTTCACATACACCGCCAGACCTCCACCTCTTTTCTTCAAGCATTCTTTCGTTCTGTCCGCCCGCAGCAGATGAAAATTGTCCAAACCTACAATAGAGTCTGGCATTTCTGCTGTTAACCAGGTCTCTGTGAAAATCAAGACGCTGCTGTCCCTATAAATCCTCTGGGATCGCATGAGGCTCGCTATTTCCGTCATTTTATTTTGAAGGGACCTCACGTTACCCATGACTACGGCGGGAACCGACTTCCTGTTTGTCCCTCTCTTCTCTCGGAGTTTACGTCCAGCCCGTCTGCCTCGTTGCGTTTTCCTTAGGATGTCCGCCGGGATAACGTGACGATCTCCGGGTAAGACGACTGTTCTCCGCAGTTTCATGAGTTCCTCCTTTGTGTAAACGCGGTACGGCGCCGGGGGGCGGGGCCGGAGCCGGGGGGCGGGGCCGGAGCCGGGGGACTCAGAGCCAAGACACATCGCAACGACACGACGAAAACACTCAATCCAGCCGAATAAAGTCAAAACAAGTTAATTTAAAGCGATTCCAGTGCGTGTCCCGATCGTTCGTGAAGTTCCTCTTTCATATAAACGTGTATATAAACGTGTACCGACGACACGCCGTACTTTAGCGCGGCCGGAGGGCGCGGGGGGCGCGGGGGGGGGGGCTGGTGGGCTCGCTCGGAGCTAGCTCACGTCACAACAACACAACGAACGCAACGAAAAACGCTCAAATCCAGCCGAAAAAAGTCAAAAACAGTTGAATTAAAAAACTATTCCAGCGCGTGTCCCTATCGTACAGTAAAATAGAAAAAATATACTTACTATATTTACAAAATATAGGAGATAAAGCACAATAAGTGTGAGAAAGAAGAGAGAGCGTTTACACCGGGCTGCCAGCTGTACCAGCGCCTTATGACGACTACAATAGCGTGACGGTCTTATATACATACAGTAAGGACGTTAAAGTCACGTTCTATTTTCATGGCAACATATTCCTTTTTACATGATGTATTTCCAGTGGTAATAGCAAAGTTATTCTCCACAATGTCCAAACTTGACTATGCCTTAGCCACAGGGACAGTTTTGTAAGTCTGCTAATGCAAACAACGTTGACATACACTCATTCTTACACTAAAACCACTCCCTATGGCAAAACATCCACTTTTCCTTTTTCTCACTTATGCTCCCATTCAACATGTTACAATATCTGCCAAATAAACATGCATATATGTACTCTGAAACTGACATAAACAATAATACCAGATAATAAGCTTTTAAAGGCATTGCACGGCTTAGTTTCACACGAGCGAGCGAAAGCCTTTGTGCGACTGTGGATTCTTTTCAAAAATGAAGGTGCCTTTTGCAATATAATCCCCGCAGGTTTAACACTGGTGGGTGTATGAAGTCAGAAAGTTCAAGGAGCGTAGCGCGGTGGCCCGAATGGAGGCGGACCGGGGCTCACTTGTCATGCCGGGACATTTTACGGTTCCCATAGTGCGGGTCAGCAGTCAAGAGCACGTACGCCAAATGTCGTTAATATCAGCGCTGGCAGATGACGGTGTGCGTTTACGCCACACGGAGCCAAGGAGAGGTCATTAAATCAAGCGAGTGCTGGAAATGCAAGTGATTTGGCAACGGGTTGAGACTGAGATAAATTACATGCTACTTACAAGATGATTACAGTAAATATCATAATTTTAATATGATCAGATTTGACTAAATATATTGCTGTTTGCATTGCACTGGGATTTATTAAACTCAAGTCAAATCCTTTCATATCTAGAGGAAGTTGAAGCTAGCATAGCACACACAGTCCCAAAACTAAACATTGCATATTAGCATGATTGCAAACTGTCTCACAAAAACATACAAGTTAAAGTTATTGTGGGGCAAGTTGAGAAAGAAAACCCCCCACTCCAGATACTCTATGTTTTTGATGAGGATAGAAGATGATATCATGACTAAAAGTTCAATTCTAGCATATTATTGTGGCTGACAATCATTTTAAAATATGCTTTTGTTCGATTTTGCTTTTATATTTCACATTTTCTAACTTAAAATAACTTCTAGGTATGGAAAACACACTTTTGAACCCTTCATTGTGGTCCAATGAGGTTCATTTGGTCGCTGGAGCTCGACACTGGAGCAGTCGAAACTGTCAGGTAAACAGACTCTGGTCTAAAAAAAGAAGCTTTCAAATTCCCCTCGCTGCGCATGGCGTTTAGGTGATGGAGCACCTTCAGCTGTCAGCAATGGGGATGAACAATGACACATAATGGAAAAAAATAAAGGCATTTAGCAACGTGAGCGGCCTGCTAAGAGAGATATGTGTGCAGAAAAGCTCAAAGCAAATCCAACGATGGTTGACTTTACGGACAGCGCAGGAGACTTCTGCATTTCTGATCTGTTTATGTGGTAAACATTTAAACATAGTAAGTTCTGAGATTAAGACAACCTCCTACAGGAATATTAACATATTTTTGAATGAAGCAAAACACAATTACAGTTATGTTTGTGATGAATGAAAGCAGAAAGTTTAGGTATTTGTACTTTTTACAGCTGATACTTTTTACTTTTACTCAACATTTGAGAGCCAGTTTCTGTATTTTCTACTCCACTACATTTTAACAGGGCTAAAATGTAAAAAAAAAAAACTTTTCTTTAGCGTTCTAGACCACCTGAAATGTCTGAGGGGATATATTTAGCACATTCATCATTTGAGTAGATGTCCCAACTTAGAATAAACTAAAATATACAAATAAAACCGCTAGAAACACTGGGAAATGTATTAAGTTGAACAATAATCAGCATATGTTTATACATTTTAATGCAGATCACAACTTTTGACACTCAAAATCTGTCGTAAATACTTAAGTAGATTTTTTCACGTCATACTTTTACTTTTTGTCTCTTGTATCTGTACTTAGGCAACACAAATGAGTACTTCTTCCACCACTGATGAGGGTGACGACGTAAGAACATTGTTAAAAGCTTTTTCAAAAGTCAGCATAAGCATAATGTCTCCTTTGAGCCTGCACCTTGTATCTCATTGACCACAACAAACGTCCGCCCCGTGTGTGACAGCAAGTCGCACTTAAAATACACTCCCGCGCTCATCGATCCACTTTCCCCCGCTGCGCTGTCGAACACCCAGACAAAACCCAGACCTACGCACGAGCTTGAGTGGAGTCTGCAGGTAATACAACTCAATGGACATGAATAATTAATACGGGCCATTAGAAACACAGTAAGGGTATGAGGCATTTGCTTTCCAAAGAAATTCTTCCCGAGATGAAAGGAGAGGCGCTTCCTGCTTATTACACTAATTTATTCTACCCTCAAGAGGTGAGAGTGAAGGGTAGAGACTCTGTGATTGCGCTGCATATTTATCACACACATGCAGGATTGTAGATGTAATTTGGTTATTAGAGGCGGGCATTAGATATGACTTGACCCTAAAGAATAAGTCATTTTCTGTAGAATGTGGTGTATTATTTGTAAATTTGCACTCGAGACTACAATAAGATAAGATAATCCTTTATTGTCCACACATGGGGAAATTTCATTGTTGCAACGCAGGTAGATACAGAGGAAAAGGACAGATAACTTATAGGAAGTTTTAAAAGCACTTTTAATAGAAGAACTCTTATACACAAAAAGTCTTATAAACAAAAACTCCTATAGACAAAACCTCTCATTTCCTAATAAGGAATGGAGGGGAAAAATAAATAAAGATTAAAACTAAAACTAAAACTTAAACTAAACCAAACTAAAAAATTATAAAAATTATAAAAATAATAAAAATAAAATAAAATAAAAAAATGCCGCACTGTTGAAAAAAACTTATGAAAGAATAAGATGGAGACATGCAAGAAGTTGACGATCCACTGAAAAGATGCAGTGTCTTGATTAGTCCAGTTTAAATGTGCACCATTTTCAAACCGAATGAGATCAAGGTTGAAGTTGTTGAAGGTTGCGAGCATTTTAGTGGCATCTGGTCACACTGTTCTTCTTTCCAAAGTGAATGAACACCTACCGAAGCCCTGAAGGGACATGCTGTTGTCTGCGGAGAAACAGCACGACAAATGGGTCAGGTGATGACTTAACTTTACATTGGGAAATAATTGCGTTCCAAGTGTGATAAAAGAAGTTCCGTGAATACAGTGTGTAGAACTGCGCTATAATGGTGTATAAGCATCCAAAGCACATTCTGAGTTGTGTTTTCTTTAAGGACTTTTCCAGAATGTTTAGTTAATTTCCCATTGATGGACGTCAGTAATCCAGGGAAAACAGCATTTCACCGTCTGTCGTGGTTCCAAAAATACCATGTGCAGTGAAACATTCTCCAGTCGCATACAACAGGGTCGACTGCTAAAGTTTAATGTTAGCTGCCTTTGCTTTTAGCTTGACACAAACTGCTTCACTCCTCAGCGCACCAGAATATTCTGTCCCTCTTCTTCTGTTGGTAGTTATTGTATCGCAACAGCTTGGCGACTTCTAAAATAAGCTCTGTACACAACGGCACCTGGCTAGCTCACTGTTAGCGTCACTACTTCCTGTCCAGTGATATCAATATATATATATATATATTTTTTTTTAATTAATACATATTTCAAGATCAGGCAGTGGACAGAATGCTGCGAGTAAATGCCAACATGTTAAGGACTTTACAAATGAGATAAATGCTTCTGAAATGTTAAAGGTACGAGTGCTAATGCTATTTTTTAAGCATGATACATTTTAACATAATAGCAAATTAAAGTAACAAACTGAGCTCATCTCCGAATAACACAATCGGGTAGTCTTCCCTTTACATTTTAATTGGTTGCTTGGTTCGTCTGTTACGTTTTAATCAAAGTTAGCATTAGCGGTGAGAAACTGTGAGCTAGCCAACAGAAACAATGCAATATAAAGCCTCATCAAAAGGACTCAACGCGGTGTAAACACAGTGTATGCCACGTTACAATTTCACCATTATCTTAAATAGCTTGTACGAATAATTACATCACTTACACATTACAGTACATGCTCATTTGTCAAACAATATACGGAATCTCAATGTGAAGCAACCTGATTCGAACTGCTCCTCGCACTGCTAAACTCGGGTCATTAGCCACTATAAGTCGACGCATACACGCACACATCCTCCGCTCTAACACATGCCCAATTAGCTCCAAGTTTAAACCCACTCTTTAGAACTGTTCTTCAATTACTCTTCCCCTGCAAAAGCTCTCATTTGTAAAGCGCGGCTGGCCATTTGCGACTGTTGGTTCAACATCAGCGGGCGGCCTTTTGTAAACGTTGTGTAATGGGTTGCCATCGCCAGGAGCTCCGAGTAAATTCACTGCGGACGGGGACAAATGAAAAAGAATGATTCCTACAATATGGGCCGGCCAGCCAAGCCCCATCTCCGATTCTCTCCAGTCTGGCACACACAGAAACAGGCAGTGGCAAAGGCTAAGTGGATAGTTGAGTCTAATGGCGTAGTGATCCTATAAATAATAGCTGCAGCGTTTCCTGGTCATTGATCACGGAAGGCCGGGCTGAGTGATACTGGGGCAGCTGCATGTTGGATGAAGCTGACCTAAGAGCACGCTCGGCTGCGCTTTCTCCCGCTCCTCTTTTTACCAGGCGTTCTCGCGTTCCCCCGGTCCATGATCTATCAAAAGAGCCTCCCCGTACACCTCTGAAAATGACAGCGCCTAATTGGCTGCTATGAGAGGCCCATCGCTTAAAAGGGAGCCGCGGCGTAGAACTGAAAGTACTGACTCCGGACAAGGTTAACTAACTCCACTTCGCCTAAAAAATCCTTTGGCCTTGAAAAGTTTGCCCCAAATACTGGGAAGGGAAGATGTGTGCGCATGTGTGTGTGTAGGCGTGTCCATGTGTGTGTAGGCGTGTCCGTGTGTGTGTAGGCGTGTCCGTGCGTGTGTGCGTGTGTCGTGAATGAGAACCGAGAGGGAAGGTGAAAATAGCATCTGTGTAGAGACTTTTTGTCATGAAAACAATGACTCTCCTGCCCCCTCTGGTCAGCACGCTGTTTTCCAGATGCCGAAATCAAGCATTAGTAAACTTTTGAGTTATATTAAAGGACAAATATGATGCATTATGTGTACTGGAGTTACCTTTTAAACATGCACTTTTAGTTTGGCATCTCATGTTTTAGAACCAAAAAGGAGGTTTTATAACAAACAGAATTACATATGGATATCTGTTGTTACACAGGCACTACTAGTCTTGGCGCCATCTACTGGCTGCAGAGGGAATTACACACAGACTAAGATAAACACAGATTCTTGATTTCAACACATTTCAAGCTGGAACACAGTTTTACTGATTGTGATTCGACGGGAGAAATTCACACCAAGTGTGGTGTTGGTTTATGGACTTAAAAATAGCAAAGCTTCTCAGAGCCACGTCAAAGAGAAGACATTAGTTATAAAATAGATTCAGAACCAGCTTTTTTTGACACTGAGGGTTTTCTAACCAGTATTCATCAAACTAGTGTGAATGAAGCTAAATGCTTCTCCATGGATGTTTTTAATGAGGGAACAATGTTAGAACTCAACAATGTAAATTGTGCATTATGTGTGTGTGAGTTGCGTTGAGTTAATTTTCAAATCCGAGCAGCACAACCACATTTACTAATTGAAAAAGATGATAATATAACCAGAGAAAACAGTGTGTTATTTTGGTATTCAGTTCAACCTTGTTTTTTTTGCAACTAGCTTTGGCATGTTAGAAAAGTAGTTCCTTATTGAGCTAATTGGACTTTAATCTCTTTATCCTGCATCTTGACAACATCTCCAATTCAAAATGGTAGTGCAAAGGTAGAAGTGTCACCTGTCACATATTTTTTTCCACATTTTAAATTGTACAGTTGACATAAAGACAGGGATCGCAATAAAATCATTTTTTTTTTTTCAAATATAATACTGGTCACCTTAGCACTGAGATTTCAGGTTTTATAACTTACAATTATTTATTTTCAAAAAACATAATTTGAGTGTTAGGATTAGGTATAAAATGTGTAGTGCAACTAAGGCTGAGCAATTGATCACATATTAATCGAGATTAAGATGCAGGTCTACAGCCAATCCTTAACGTGTCTTCTTTGGAGCAGAGTTCAAACATGGGAAGGATTGCATAGTTGTGAGTTAAATGGCTCTGTGGATGTGTGTTGTTAACTGCCAATATGTTTCTGAGAGATGTGAACTGAAACAAATCTGTTGATAGTTTAGGTTCCCATCTTCAGCGTGGTGCACAACAGGTGGTAAAAAGGTCGCTCTATGTCTGCGCTTGTGCGTTAAGACGTGGGTGTGTGGTCTAAAAAGGAGACCCTGAGCAGGTGAGCAATAGATATGAAATGGGTTTAATGTAGGCTGCATGGACCATATAATAGGCTTATGTTTTCCTAGCGTGTCTTTCCACATTTCTCAAAATGTATCCCAGCTGTTTACCTTGCTAAAATTAAATAAAATTGAATGAATGAAGACCGGTCAGACCCCAGCCTTCTAGATCCGTGTCTTTGCATTGACCCCTTCAGTCTTTAGACCCTTAGTATTAGAGGTGGGCATTACATAGAAATTCAGATAATATCATGAAAGTTGTGTTGAAAATATAATACAAAAAAGAACTAATAATAATTTAAAAATAAGGGTCTGATGTAATATGTCTGCACTCATTCATTTTACGTTTGTCTGATAATTAAACCTCAACTAATATGTTTAAAGACAAGTTTACCACATTTCTCTTGGATTGCCATAATATTGTCTGAATCGTTAACGGGATAAACCAAAAAAAACAAAACACTGAGATATAATTTGTTGTCATTAGCGCCCACTTCGTACTGGTAATAGGACTGGAAAGAACAGGTTCATGGTTTATTTAACAAAGCGTTTAAATCTGAAATATTA
The DNA here is from genome assembly GCF_026437365.1 of Eucyclogobius newberryi. Classification (NCBI taxonomy): domain Eukaryota; kingdom Metazoa; phylum Chordata; class Actinopteri; order Gobiiformes; family Gobiidae; genus Eucyclogobius; species Eucyclogobius newberryi. The sequence continues at coordinate 23,936,980 of NW_027315779.1, read as the reverse complement.
AACCAAAATGTTCAAATTGTTAAACTAGTGTCTTTGCAATATTGTGTGTTTCTTTCCTACAGCAAATTAAAACCAAATTCTTCTGAAATGCTCTCTGAACAGGCAACGCGATCAGGCCAGTTCTTGAACAGAGCACATCTCAGCCCATCTGACATGTTCATTTGCAGGTCAGTGCAGAGGTCTAGTTATTTCCACTGTGAGCCGGGGCAGACAGGAGGTCAAAGTGCGTGCCGTGCTGTCGTCTTCAAACAGCCGACTGTGTGTCCTTCAGACTGAGGTGGAGGCAGCGAGACGAGACCGGAACAGGCGAGGCCGTGGGCAGCGCTGATATGATCGCTCCACTCATCCTCGCCTCAGAGAACACCAGGGAGGGCAAACCGATGGGGGATATTCCTCAGCGACCAGTGATCAGAACGTATTTGTATTAATTGGGGTGGATTGCTGTGGGGAACTCTGTGCAAAAAAGTGTTTGTTTTTTTGTGTGGATTTAAACAAAGCATAATGTGTACCCCGCCTAAGGCTCGAAGTCACTGGGATAGGCTCCGGGATAGGCTCTAGTCACCCGCGACCCGGAAAGGGAACAAGCGGTAGAAAATGGACGGATGGATGGATAATGGAATAAGAATTAACTCAAATTCACTAACTAGGCTCTTCCTTCAGCGATAAGGTGCATGAAACTAATGCAAATAATAAAAGCAACATATATATATATATATATATATATATAACAAAAGGCATGCATAACAATGAGGATTTACTAAATTAAATTAAAATAGACATAGCCTAGATACTTTGACCGAATATAAATATACGTACAATTTACAGTTTTTTTTTCCAGATATAGTACAAAATTAACAGTACAAATGGATAAGTTGTTAATATATTTATTATAGTGACATATCTTAGATTGAGCCTAAATGGATTTAGCTATTGAAAACACTGCTGAACAAGGATATAATTAAAAATCTATATTTTTTTTGTGTTTTTGTTAATAAATTAATCTTTTTATACCTGATTAATCCTAATCCTAATCATATTCCAGTGTGAAGACGAGGGCATTTCTGATCATTGTAAATGAGAACCACATTGAGGATGGAGCTAACATCATTGGGACTGAGGCCAACAAACATCACAGCTGGATTAAGGTGGAAATCAAGGAAATGGGGACTATAAACCGGGATCAGGGGGCTTTTTTACTGTCACATACAACTGGGATACTGTCCTGAAGAAGGTATGAAAAACCTTTTAGAATAAATTTCTGTATTTTTTCAACCGGAGTGAAGCAGTTTAATCCTGGATCAAATTAGTAGCAGATAATTGCCATATAAGCATAAGATAGGCTGACATTTAATACCTAGAAGATCAATTTGATAGGTCAGAGATTTGCTATTTAACATACTGTACTAAAGCTGGAACTCAATTAAACATGAAACTTCAGAGAGACGTTAATGACATCTGATCTTAGTTCCCCTTTATTTCATTTTTTATTTTTATTTTGATGTGACCTGAAGGTTGGAGCTTAAAGAAATGTCAAGAAAATGAAAGGTATTACATGAAACATTTAAAAAACTTCAGTAATATAAACCTGAAGTTAGGTTGTGTTACTGCTTTCATATTCAGTGGTAGTTCACATACATTTGGCAGGGAAATTCTACAAACTGTCCAAATGGTGCTTAACACATGATTTTGTATAATAGTCAAAAAAGGTCTTTATCACAATTGTAACAAATCCTAAAAACAGAAACCACATACTTTTATGATGAACCTTTGTCTAGTAAGCTTATTGTAAAAACTATGTTCTCTTGTTATGGAAGGTGAACAATATAGTGTGTTTTTTGGTTCAATATTTATTCGATGTTGATTTCGTTTCACTCGTGGAGAACTTTTCGTAAACCAGAGATCTTGTAGCGCTACTAATCCATCAGCTGCTTGTCTCCAGTGGAAATTGCTTTGTCTGGAAGTTTCCACAGTACAACATAAAACATATACCAAGCACAGTGTTGAGTTTTATTACCAAAAATCAAATAAAACTAGAAAACATTCATTCTCACTGTGAGCGCCGTTGCCTCTCCACAGATCTGACTTATAACTTAACCTGGTGACATAAGTTAAAAGGAGATGAATACGTTGAATGCCATGCTGCGGATCATTGTAGGAAAAGGAATAAAATCACCATAGAAAAGAGTTGAAATGGAAAACTATATATATATTTTTCTTTAATAGACACAGTACTGTTTTATGTTCTGCTACTGCTGCACGTTGCATACTGACGAGGTTGTGAGTTTGATTCCTATTGGTAAGAAGAGAAGTTGTAGTACAAGTGTGACCTGAAACTGAATCTACGGCTTCACCTCATGACCATTGTACCCCCTCCTCTTGTGAAAAAGATTAATACCGACACAAAGGCACATTTTTGACTAAACACCACTTATTTTATTAGAATTTAATTGCAATACAAAAATTCCACCGCAAAATCATGCAGCACACCTTAATACAAGGTTTACTTTAACACCCAATGGTTCTCTATTAGTATTATAAAAAGGTTCTTCAAATATAATATAATTGATCGCAATCACAACATTTGTTAGAGTGACAGGCCCATCGCTAAGGCTGCACAGGTGTGTTAAAAAAGAATACACATCCATTCAAAAAACAACAACACAGCAAACCTTTAATAAAACACATTCATCCTTCCACTTTCACCATGACCTCATTACCCAGCCTCCTCTTCAGACTGGAGAGTTCAGACAAACAAACAGGCGCTAAAACAAAAGGCCTTTGGCACACAGTACCATCTGAGACTCCTCCAGTCCCTATGCTAATTACCCAGCATTCAACAGCTCTCCCAGAAGCCCCACCCCCTTTCCCTGGCCCAGTAAACAAGCCCTGAATTGTAAGACGTGAGCGGGTCACAAAATGGCTATTGACGGTCTCACAAGCACTTTAAATGAGTGTGGTAGCACCGGGATCGATCGAGCAGGCTTGTCAGGCGTTTACAGTCACCTCTGACCCCGGCTGATGAACATTGATCCAGGCTTAATTGTGACACCAGAGGAACCGATCATTAGCCAAATGTGGAGAATAACATGCAAGTGTGTGTCCAACTGTTAAAACAACTGAAAACGAGATAGTTGCGGACCACCTTAGAAAGGACAAGTGCAATATAATATAAGACTAGGCAACCAAATACATTTTTAAAATCTAAAATCAAATCTAAATAAAAACACAGTAACACTCATTTCTTTATTTACCCAACATACTGAGTTTAAATACACTATCCAGTTTACTTAATTGTACTAAAAGATACACATAAGTATTCTTTGTATTTTTTACACATGCTATTGAGTGCCTTTGCTTTAGCTCATGTTTGACCCATGTTTTAGAATTTAAAACAATGTCTACATTACTTTGGCTCAGTTAGATGTTCTTTCATCTGGAATTGTGTTAGCACTCCATCTAGTGCCAGCAGAGGAAATGACCATGGGGAAAACAAAGATGAAATGAAGAGCTAGCTGGCTCCTGACGTGCTAGTGTAAGCACACAGTTGCAATGAATGTGTTTCGACTGCAGAAATGCTCAGGATTAGTCTGGTGATGATTTATGGAGTCAAAAAAACAGCTCAGTAGACTTCCAGATCCCTGCCTTTGATGTCATAGAACTGGGAAAGGAGACAGCGCAGCGATGACGACCTTAACGGGATTAATGAAACGAGCGTGAATGAGGCAAAATAAAACTCCAGGTATGTTTTTGATGAGGGGACGATATTAGTTTTAGCGAGGTTAAAAGCTCACAAAACACAATGTTCCCATAACATCTATAGTGTCCTGTCTATTTATACATTTCTCTATTGGTCATCTGAAAACAAGTGCATGACCGTGTAAACATTCAGCATAATTGCTCTTCTATTCTCACTTTTACTCATAGACGAGACAAATCTGATGCAAATATTGATGCAATTTATTGTTTAAAGTTTTGGACTGATACTGATATCACGATACCATCCATGCAAATTTCAGATCATATGAGAGAAAAAAAAAATTGAATTATTATAAGGTATGAGGGTACTAACTAATACTAATGGATTACCAATTGTTCAACGTAATCCACACATTTTACCGTGAGCGTACTTATTCATACACAATTAATTGCAATAGAATCAGCAGAAGATTCTTAAAAAAACAACCCCAAACTTACATTGTCAATCACCATCATTTTAAATACAAAACCGTCACATGGACTTGTAGAGATATGAATTTGACAGCCTGCACATTTGCTCAATATCCGCGACCAAATGACAAAACAAATTAAAAATCATTATTTACACTTTAATCTGTAATTCTCAAAGCCAATTGTTCTCTGACTGGGTTCTGGTGTTACTCATTTAGCCCTGCATCTGTTCCTCCATGAATCACTTTGGCAAGCCGAGCCCCGACCATTGGCAGCCCCATTTATTTTACAAACATGACTAATTTGTTGATCTGATTTCAATATGCCCCAGAATCGCCCTTTAGGAGGCGAACTATTTGTTTTCCGTGGAAGTTAAACGCGACAATTATCTGAAGTCCATTTCCCGAATGTCCCGAGGCACTGTGGGAGCGTGGAGGACTGATCGTGATTGGCTGCGGGATCAGTTTGAAGCCGGGGGGATCTTGGACGAGCCTGAGACGAGAGGTCTGCTGGAGGGGGCCGTGGCGAGGGCCCAGGGCGGCAAAGAGTGCGCAGCTGATCACGTCTAATGTGGCGAGAAGGGTACGTTTATGCCTTATTAAAGTAGAAGTCAAAGTTTGTTGGAGCACTATATATTTCCACTATACTGCACATAATGTTATTCAAATGCTCACGTTTAAGCATGATATAGTCACAAGTTGGATACCAATGTTTCCTCCTGTCGAAAATCATGTTCTATTGGCAGTTTGAAGTTCACTCTTTGGCAAAGCTAAAGTGAAAGTGTTCAATGTTTTTAACACAAAAAATACAGAAACTACAGTATTTGGATGAAAAGGAGCATGAGGAAGACACTGTATTCATGTCAATCAAATTAATTGTGATTAATG
>NW_027315779.1:23914426-23926926 GCF_026437365.1 Eucyclogobius newberryi | reverse complement strand
ACAATTTGAACGGTATTTCTTTGTAAAGACTAAAACAATGCATATGTCAAATGTACTGCATGAACAAATTTCCTTTTTTCCTTTTATACATTTATATACATATACCAAAACATACCGTACAATTATTAATACTGGATCATTTCTTTGCATTCAGTATCATGATTGCTATTTATGATATTCAAGCACACTCCTATTTGTCGTTGCACTGAGAGCTAACTACACTGACACTAACTGGGCGACAGGCTGCATCTTAAACCCTTCTAACACAGTAAAATTTGGGTCAAATTTGGGTCAAATTTGGGTCAAATTTGGGTCAAGTTTGGGTCCCCAAAGATTCTCAGAGGATCTAATAATAACCTTTAATAATAACGTTTTTTTTGGCACGTTAATTGCTTTATTCAAGTATTTTTTAATCATTACGGATGTATAATATTGTCAAAAAGAAATGAATTATATTTTTCAATATAAGACAGTAGCAGTAGATGTTGTCAGCATAATGTTGTGTAAAATAGGGGTCGCTGGAAGAAAAATGTTGGGATCCACTGCTCTAAGGTACAACCAGTCCCCCATTTACAACTCCATCCTCAAGGGTTAGGGTTAATCAAAGTACGCTAAAGGGGGGTTAGATGACCCATTAGGGGCATGGATGGTTATGCAAACATATGACTCAGGTGACAGTTCAATAAACTGAACAGATTCACCTGACTGTAAACAACTAGTTCAGTTTCAGTTAGTTAGTTTCAGTGTAGTTAGCTCCTACCTTCAGACAGGCTTACCAATCCTCGTTAGATGAATTGAAGAAGCTACATGGATGAGTGGCAAAACGTATTCACCCCCAAATGGTTAACATTTACCCATCCATATAAGTCTCATCATGTCCTTCTCTTCCACAACAGGCATTCTTAGAAAAGGACAACAGAAGTGCAGTTGTGTGCCTCAACAATGCATGACACGTGTCTCTGCAAACAGGGAGCTTTTCAGACAAACAGTACAATTCTCATGATGCTTGCTGCGATTTAGTTTCGTTTTGGCCGTGACGGCGTTGGCAGTGACCAGCATGAACGCATTTAATCCTTTGTTTTAATAATAATGTTTACCAGTCAAATCTGAATTCCCCGCTGCTACGAAAACAACAGCCCATAGTTTATCTCGTGTTAGCTTCTGTAATCCGCATTGCCATTTTTGTACTGTCAACAGTAGGAGTCGATCTGAATCATACCAACTGCAGACTTTGTCACGGCAGAAAAACATTAAAATTTTTATTGCATGTTTTTGTAATAGCACATATGTTGTATTATCTAACCAAAGTACAGTATTCACATTCTCACACAAAGCTGGGAAATCGTAATATGACAGCCAAGATAGAAAATTGGCTCCCTACCTTAATCATATTTATAATGTAATTATCTGCAAGGCTAATTTTCTATTTAAAAGCAAAACAATCTTTCTCTGACTATTACGGCACCAGGTAGATTCACTGCTGAAGCTAAAACAGGTTTTGTACTTTAAATAAATGAAATGGCAGCTTCATAGAAAAAACTATTCTAGGGGGAAAAAAGCTGAAGACAAGACAGAAAATGACTAAGCAAGAAAAATGCTGCCCCTTTTCCGACACGAGGCAGTCAGTCATTTTAATAAAAGATGTCTTTGCTTGTTAAATCTTGCGGATTATTCACAGTGTTGACAACAAACACAAAATGTATCCTATAGCCAGAGCAAATCATTCCTGGAGCTGTTGATGTATTATGAGTGCTATTCAAAAGGGAAGGCACTGTATGTATATCTGTTTATGAAAGTCTGTGTATGGGCGTATGTATGAATATGTGTATAGAGATTTATCTATTTTTTCTCTTTCTTTACATAGGTCATAGGTTAGTTTGTTTTTGGTAAGTTTTTGTTGATGCATGTTTAAAAAATAACATTGAAAAAATATAAATTCAAAAGGGAAGTAACATTGCTGACAGGAAAAAGTGGGAAATTATTTGCTAAAAAGTCAAACAATAGAAAACATGTGGTGAGACATGTTGTTTTACAGCAAAATAAAATAACAAAAATCCAGATTTGATACTTAGACAATGTGTCAGATTCAGATTTGGAAAACGGACCCGCTGTGCTGTGTAGCTAGCACCCATTGCTCGAGTAAAGTTGATCTAAATAGTTAAATGTGGCTCAAATTTCTCAACAATGGCAACATTTAAATATTTTTTAGCCTCCTTCCTTTCCTTTCCTTTTTACATGTATGTTAAAATAGGTGTGAGCTCAAAGTGGAAACATATACAATAAATAAGAGCATAAAGAAAAAAGCATCTTAACACAATGCATTTATTTCTATCTCAAGCCACTTTAAAGCTGCACTGGGTAACTTTTGGTCCATGAATGTAGGGCTGCAACTTACAATTATTTCTGTAGTTGACCAGTGTGTACTTTTATTCATTTATCTTGTCATTAAATAATAACTCAAGCAACTATATATATTGTAGACCTTTTTTTTTCCAAATAAAAGTTCAACTACGGTAACTGGGGGATTCTAGATAAATATTTATTTTTACAAATAAAGTGTAGTTTTTGAGGAAACAAATCAATACAACCTCATGGAATGGAAACAGAAATGGTCCATTGTAGAAAAGCACATTTGCAACCATTTTTACAATTAATGAGAAAAATCCGAAATAATATATTCATTTTTGCTCTGTCTTTAGTATAAAATGTCTGTATAGTTCAGATAACAGTAACGATGATCAAAATATGACTGTACGACTTATCTATCTTCATGACGACAAGCGAGTGGTGTGACCAGGCCTAGTTATAGGTCAGATCTGTGGAGAGGTGACCCAGCTCACAGTTAGAATGCATGTTTTACACAGTATTTTTGAGCAATACAAACACTTCTACTTAAATATATGCTGGATGTTGTTTAATGCCATACTGTGGAGCATTCCAGGCAAAGCAGTAACAGAAAAGGTTACGCAGTGCACCTTTAATATGCCACAAACCATAACAATAGATGTATTATTAACCGTACAATCAAATTGAGTTTAGCTGTGACCTGAAGTGGCACCATAAATTCACGACTGCTAATGATTTTCTGAAAATTCCTTCGGGATCAATCTATTTAATTGTCGGGAGTAATTTTGCCAGTGCCATAATACAGTGAAGTTTTGTCAATAGTCCATCTATCCAAGTCAGCACAATTCAAGGCATTTATACTGTGCTAATTTACGTCAAATGCCTGACACTGAAAGCACTCTTGTGAAAGCAGATTTTCCAAAGAACTACATTTCTCCACTGTCAGGAATGAATCTTTTTTGTGTGGAAAAACGCAAGAACTCAAATCACGACAAACATTTGCCGTGATATGTTCCATTTTCAAGCTCAATTCAACCACAAGGGACAAAGAACACAACTAAACACAATAAAACTGCACATATCGCACTAGACGTTTATACAATGGTGTGGTATTTATTTAACCATCGTCATGAGGACAGTGACATGCCAAACTGGAAAATGTGAACAAAACATAGCAAAAACGTGAACAAAACATAGCAAAAAGAATGGAAAAGTATGCAACCACAATGTTTTCAGAGCCATCCTTTGAACCAAATGCAGCTTAAGTCATTATCTGAGTTGTTTAACAGCACATATCAGTACAGGAAATGATACTTCCAAAGCAACTTAGATCTTTTTTCGTGTCTATAAGTTGCATACTTTGTGTTGGAGAGAATAGTACCGGTAGCTTATGATTTAGCTTATTTCTTGAAAGCCAGTGTAATATTCTTTGGGGATTTATGCCGGACAAAGCTTTCTCCTCAATGCAAAGACCATTACCTTTTTAATAGTCTATGCAGCGCAGTAGATAAATGAATCCTGCAAAAGGCTTAGACGGCTTACAATTTAAACCAGTGACTAAATACTACTCTATCAAATGTTTTAAAAGCAAGAAATGGAATGCATAATGTGTCTTGGTTCGATTAAAATGGGAGATTTTAAATAAAGTGTAAAGAGGAGATGTTTAAAATGAGTTCAGAATTCGTGCAATTATCTTGTTAGAATCAAATTAAAGCAACCGCAATGTTTAGAATACACATTTACTGCATTATTTGTTGTGTTATTGGCAGAAAAACATGACTACCTCTGCTTTGGACATATATCTACAGAAAGTATACATTACTTTAGGTCTGTGTGATGAAAAGAATTGTACTGTAGATATGACATTTTAACCTTTTAAAACGCCTCAAGCATCGAATTACTGTCAAATATCTTATATGGAAGTGCTAAATAACAATGTGTGCTGCACTGAAATGGAGCAAAGCATCATGGTCTATGTTGTTTATTTAGCTGTTGCTGAAGTTGGGTTAACGTTAAGTAAGACATTTTCAACTTTATAAGCCAAATTTTGTCAAAAAAGTCCATTTAATTCACACAGGCTCCATCCAATAGTGCTCAAATTTCAAAAGTCAACTGTGAAACATTTTTTAGTGAAGAGTACGCTGCCTGTTTGTCTCCATAGAGAGGTTATTGCTCCCACCCCCACGAAAGTGAATTTATGATCCTACACTGCCTGTCCCAAATAAAGGTCACACACTTTGATCACAGCTCTCATTCACCGTGGCATGATTTCAGTAAGTTTCTGCAATGTCAAAAGATTTATTTCCATCCAGTGTCATTATGTTTCCACAGTGGATCTTGTGTTGATGATGGAGAGAGAGTGACCACTGCACAAAGCCCTCTCCAGCTCCAAACGTTCTCACTGAGGGTCAGATCTGTAGTACATTAGTTTCTGCTTCTCCTTAGATATTTTCTCTGCTCAATGCCAATGATTTGACCCTTCTCAAACACACTGACATCAAATCCATGACTACGGGATTTGTCTTTCCACATTGTCGTTTCAGAAATGAGAGGCCGCTCACTGCATCAGTTAGGTTCAAATTCCATGTTGCGGCTGAAAGATCATCACCTGCAGCAGTTCTCCAATAGGGCGCTCGTACCTATTAGTTGAATCCACTTTTATTTGGACAGGCAGTGTATAGCAAATAACTGGCTTAACTGAGCTACGTATTTTATGGCATATACTTTATAATGCACTTTATTGTACAAGTTTGTCCCGTGCATTTGCCGCCACGCATCCTTCTCCAGATTTGAGCCAGTATCTTATTTATGAGCCATTAGCAGGACATACTGCAGCTTTACTCAGCAGGTAAACAAACTGTTTGTCATATGTCATGATTCAGAACTGCTAAACAAGTCTTTCAGATTTGCAATGAAACAGAATAAACCTTTACACCGAATCTAAAAAATGCATTATGGGTCAAAACATGTGGATGTGGAGTCTTGTTTGAAGCTCAATATCAATCCCAGAGCACTCATCACTCAAGTTGTTACTAGATCGGCAGGAAGCTCTTTGAAGAGCTATCAAAGCCTCAGATAATACATAATGCACTCTCTAAAATGACTGTTATTGCATCCACTCCAACCACAAACACATTTGCGTTCACTGGCCAGAGCTTTGTGTCTCCAAACGGTGTCACTTTTTGTTTTCTTATTATTTTCAACCGTCCAAAACAAAAAAAAATAACAGAACTGACAGTTTTGACAACCATGAATCTTCCCTGTCAATCCGCTGGGTTTTGTAAAGGTTTTCTAAGCCCAAGAGGTTTAAGAAGTTCATGGAGAGGAAGAACACACAGAAGACTTGGGGGCACGCTTAGGAAAGTTTAGGTGGAGTTGAGCAATGAGTGAAGTTACTCAAGGGTGGTCACTGAGAAGAATTCCAGGTGGAAGAGGTGGAAATACAGTATAGTAAGATGGTCATGAAAGCAACTTGAGAGAAAAAGTAGTTTACCTCTGAAAATGTTTAGTTAACTGATGAGGAATATGGAAAAAATATCAAAATGAATCACAATTTTCCATTTGATAGCCATTTTTCTTCATATAAAACCAAACCAGATGTCAAAACAAGACTTTTATAATTTGTAATGAAGAGATATCATGCTAATTACGTATCTAAAGTAGTATACGACCATTATTAGGCCCGAGCCCCAGCAGGGCGGAGGGCCTATTGCGCCCGCATGTTTGGTGCCCCGTCGCCCCTGGCAAGTACAGTGAACTAGCCCATGCCGAAGGCATGGATCATGCATACTTACTCCTGCTATGACAGAAATAGTCAACAATTAGTGAATGGGCGTAGCCCATTCACTAATTGTTGACAACAGCAGCGCGAAGCGCTGCATTCCTTCAAAAACCCTCCTGGCATGGTCCCGTATGCGAGAATCCATGCCGAAGGCATGGGCCATGCTTGTATCTGCTCAAATCAATGGAAGTCTATGGGGAGTGGGCGGGGCATCCCGACGGAATAGGGAGTGACGAGCGCGTAAGCGCTCGTAATGATGATTCCACCCCATGGCGGCATCGGGAAGGCTTAGAGCTTTCAAACGATGTATCATTTGTTGTTATAGTAAAAACGGCTATATTGTTTTTGCTAAAAATATTATTATTATTATTATTATTATTATTTTTCTTGTTCTTCTTCAGCGCTTTGATCTCTAATTTGACCCCCTGAACATGCTCAAAAACTCACCAAACTTTGCCCAAAATTCAGAATCGGTGAAAAATTTTATTTTTTCTGGGCCATTTTTTTTTTCGTTAAAAAATGGCGCGACAGCGCCACCGACAAAAGTCAAAATACATTGCGCCTATGGGAGACGCCCCGAGGTCAACTTTGGCGTAAAGCTACGAAATTCGGGACACGCATTCCTCTCGTGAGGATAAACAAAAAAAAACATTGTGGCCATGCCCCCAAACTTACCCTATGGCCGCCATCTTCCTTTGAAAATGAAAACAAGCTGAGTTAGCCATTTTGTTTACGTCAAACTTTGACGAACTCCTCCTAGGGCGTTTTGCCCACCGACTTCAAAATCGGCGTACGTCCTCTGGACAAGTGGGGCATCTAAAGTTATTCAATTTTTTGAGATACCTTTTACGGTCTGTGTGCGGCGCAGCCGCAAAGTTGGACAACTTATTTTGGAATATTGCAGGTCTAAAAATTGCTCCCATTTGATCAAAACCAGTCCGATTAGGACCAAATTTGAATCAGTTGTTAAACTTTCTAGTTTGGACCAGTTTAGGCTGACAAAATTGAAATGGCAGTGATAGCGCCCCCTACAGAGTGACCTTTAAATTAACATTGAAGGTCAAAAATTAGTTTTACCAAAATTGTCTAAACTTTACCCAAAATTCTATTTTGCCGTCCCGATCACAAAAGCCAATCACAAAAATGCCTAAATTTTTACGCCGTAGTCGTAGCGATGACAGAAACCTCCCATGTTATCCCTATGGGAAAACCACAAAATCTCTCAAATTACCACATTTTTATGTTTTACACTTTAACGAAGTCCTCCTAGTGCGTTTTGCCCACCAACCTCAAAATCGGTGTACGTCCTCTAGACAAGTGGTGTATCTAAAGTTATCCAAATTTTAAGGATAACTTTTACGGTCTTTGTGCGACGGAGCCGCAAACGTTTCCCAGAATTCTGACTATTTGGCCTTCAGAGTGGCCTATAAACAATAGAGTTTTTCCAAATGACATGATATTTTGAACAAAATTCTAATTTGCCATCCTGATCATAAAAGTATGAGAGCCAAAGTCATATTTTGTACGGCGTAACCGTAGCGTTGACAGAAACATCCCATGTTATCCTTATGGGAAAATCGTAGAATCGCTCAAATCACCACATTTTTACGCTTCACACTTTAATGAACTCCTCCTAGGGCGATTGTCCGATCAAGTTCATATTTGGAGAATATCATCTACACAAGCGGGGCATCAAAACTTACCCATATTTTGATTCTAAGTGCTACGGTCTCTGTGTGGCGGACCCGCAAATATATGTCAGAAATGGGAAAACAGCGAAATCTCTAAAATCACCACATTTTTACGCTTCACACTTTAACGAACTCCTCCTAGGGCGATTGCCCGATCAAGCTCATATTTGGGGAAAATCATCTACACAAACGGGGCATCAAAAGTTATCCATATTTTGATTTTAAGTGGTACGGTCTCTGTGCCGTGGAGCTGCAAATATACTGTCACAAATGGGAAAAACGCCAAATCCTTGAAATGTTCACATTTACGCTTCACACTTTAACAAACTCCTCCGTGGGCAATAGCTCGATCAAGCTTTACTTTGGGAAAAATCATCTACACAAGCGCGGCATCAAAAGTTATCCATATTTTTATTCCAAGTGCTACGGTCTCTGTGCGGCGGCGCAGCAAATTTGACTGACACTTGTGTTGATTTGCACTGGATTGGCCATGTCAATTGTGTCGCCGTCTGTCAAGTTCTTTTTTTATTCAAGACACAATAAGGGCGCCATCTTTATCAAGTCAAAAGCGCAGAGTCGGAAGGCCGGCGGCCCGCGAGGGCCGTTGGATGCCGCTTGCGGCTTTAATTTTTCTTGTTCTTCTTCAGCGCTTTGATCTCTAATTTGACCCCCTGAACATGCTCAAAAACTCAACAAACTTTGCCCAAAATTCAGAATCGGCGAAAAATTTTATTTTTTCTGGGCCATTTTTTTTTTCGTTAAAAAATGGCGCGACAGCGCCACCGACAAAAGTCAAAATACATTGCGCCTATGGGAGACGCCCCGAGGTCAACTTTGGCGTAAAGCTACGAAATTCGGGACACGCATTCCTCTTGTGAGGACGAACAAAAAAAATCATTGTGGCCACGCCCCCAGACTTACCCTATGGCCGCCATCTTCCTTTGAAAATGAAAATACGCTGTGTTAGTCGTTTTGTTCACGTCAAACTTTGACGAACTCCTCCTAGGGCGTTTTGCCCACCGACTTCAAAATCGGCGTACGTCCTCTGGACAAGTGGGGCATCTAAAGTTATTCAATTTTTTGAGATACCTTTAACGGTCTGTGTGCGGCGCAGCCGCAAAGTTGGACAACTTATTTTGGAATATTGCAGATCTAAAAATTGCTCCCATTTGATCAAAACCAGTCCGATTAGGACCAAATTTTAATCAGTTGTTAAACTTTCTAGTTTGGACCAGTTTAGGCTGACAAAATTGAAATGGCCGCGATAGCGCCCCCTACAGAGTGACCTTTAAATTAACATTGAAGGTCAAAAATTAGTTTTACCAAAATTGTCTAAACTTTACCCAAAATTCTATTTTGCCGTCCCGATCACAAAAGCCAATCACAAAAATGCCTAAATTTTTACGGCGTAGTCGTAGCGATGACAGAAACCTCCCATGTTATCCCTATGGGAAAACCGCAAAATCTCTCAAATTACCACATTTTTATGTTTTACACTTCAACGAACTCCTCCTAGTGCGTTTTGCCCACCAACCTCAAAATCGGTGTACGTCCTCTAGACAAGTGGTGCATCTAAAGTTATCCAAATTTTAAGGATAACTTTTACGGTCTCTGTGCGACGGAGCCGCAAACGTTTCCCAGAATTCTGACTATTTGGCCTTCAGAGTGGCCTATAAACAATAGAGTTTTTCCAAATGACATGACATTTTGCACTAAATTCTAATTTGCCATCCTGATCATACAAGTATGAGAGCCAAAGTCATATTTTGTACGGCGTAACCGTAGCGTTGACAGAAACATCCCATGTTATCCTTATGGGAAAATCGTAGAATCGCTCAAATCACCACATTTTTACACTTCACACTTTAACAAACTCCTCCTAGGGCGATTGTCCGATCAAGCTCATATTTGGGGAAAATCATCTACACAAGCGGGCCATCAAAAGGTATCCATATTTTGATTCTAAGTGCTACGGTCTCTGTGTGGCGGACCCGCAAATATATGTCAGAAATGGGAAAACAGCGAAATCTCTAAAATGACCACATTTTCACGCTTCACACTTTCACCAACTCCTCCTAGGCCGATTGCCCGATCAAGCTCATATTTGGGAAAAATAATCTACACAAGCGGAGCATCAAAAGTTATCCATATTTTTATTCCAAGTGTCACGGTCTCTGTGCGCTGGAGCTGCACATTTGACCAACATTTGTGTTCATTTGCACTGGTTAAGCACAGCATTGTACATGTCCAATGTGTCGCTGTCTTAGTTCTTAGACAATTACGTTAGCGCCAACTCTGTAAAATGCAGAGAGCAGAGTCGGAAGGCCGGCGGCCCGCGAGGGCCGTTGGATGCCGCTTGCGGCTTTAATTGTTCTTTACATTTACATTAAGCAGAAAATGATTAAGTAAGTAGCTTCTCAAGTAGAGGGATGTTAGGGTCGCCAACGTATCTTCAGTTATTATAGGGGTCGCTAGAAGAAAAAGGATGGGAACCGCTCAGAAAGTTTCTCCAAAGTCTGAATTCAAATATAATAATTTTACTGGCATTGGCTGTAAAAAGCCCCAAGCTGATCGTTGACAATTCAAGATTATGCGATTAAAATGTGATTATTGCACAGCCGTACCTCTTCTTCGTCACAGTCACTTACCTCAAATGTGAGAATGAATGTATCCACAAGAGGCACAAATGGATATTGATGTTGGATGCACTTTAGCGTACTTATTCTTCTATACGTCTTTATAAACACAACTTAAAATGGAAAATGACTTACTCCCCAACTTCAGAAACCATCTATCTTCCTACGCATTAGGCATAGTGCACCTTCGCTGGCCAACAAAGACTTCCAAAGTGCTAAAACCATTTGTGCCATTAAAACTCATGTATTTGGTCCAAGTTGCAACTTCAATCTGCAGAGTAAAGAGTAATCCTAGTTAATGGACATGTTTGCTTTCTTTTCAGCACCAAAAGACGAGTGTCAAAAATGGAAAGAAACTGAATGTCTCTCGGTAATACCTGATATACTTTCGCAGCATATATTTTGTTTGCAAATGCCTCTTGGGTGTCAGCAACCTGTTCATCATTTCATTTTGTAACACTATATTGCAAAGTGTATTTTGATTCCTCGCTTGGTAAAACAGCTGACAGACGCAGTCCTCTGAACGATCGCGTGGTTCGGGAAAAATCTTGAGCCGTTTCTTTATACGCTTAAAGCCGAATCTACTGACACTGAACACGACGAATATAATCCAAATCAAGTTCTCTAATTGACAGAACGGCGACCTGTTTTCATCTGTTCCTCCGCGATTCATGACTGCGTTCTGGCTTTACGTTTCTCGGAGAACGGCGCACAAACGCATTTGATGTACGAGCTGTGCGGATTTCCATTTTCACCTCCCCAGTTGCGATTAAGTCCAAATTGAAGGCGGCCTCGTAAATTGTCATGTTTACGCGCTGGTGGATGGCTTCTCTTCGCCAGTATAACCATAATTGAATGCTGCGTCTTTTGTCATGTTTGGGGTTTATCAGCGCGCTCTTTGCCGACACCCCTTTCTCCAGAAGACGCTTGTCGATGGGTGATTGTGGGACTAAATTAAGCATAATTAAATGATGATTGCTAGTGTACTAAAATGCACAAAGCTCAGCAAAAAACAGGCCGGCTGGTGATACTTGAGTGATTTTACTTTTTTTACAAATTACAACAAAAAAAGAATTTCCGCACCTAATGATTTTTCAATGTTGCAAGTTTGGGGACATGGTCTTCACTCATTGTGATGGAGGAGAGAGTTGCCTTTTGCTTCATTATTACAACTTTATGAGCTGTATTGACAAATAACAGCCAAAAACAATACTAACTGGTTGTGGGTTTACGAGGGTTAAGGAAAGACCAAGGTTTATTGTAGGTATAGCATCCGGGGACCATCCAGGCTAGGGCAGGGGTCCCGTGCTTGTTTTAGGTTGATGGGAGAAATCAAGCGAGATATCAAGGTAGAGCATGTAAACTCAGAGCCAGGACCCAGGAGTAACAAAGTAAACCATTTCAACAACATGCAGGAATTGCATGAGGAATTGCCAAAGCATTATGACCTGAGGCATGAGGCAATTTGACAATACAGACAGCAGCAAAAATACCCATGCAAATATCGAGAAAACAAATATTTCTGGTCAAGAGAGGACACATGTTTTAAAGTGAACAAATGATGTATTTGTGTGGCTTTAATTGTATCTTAAACATTCTTTTGGTCACCTTTATGATAGGTATTTCACACATTCTTGTTTAACAAAAAACAAAGATGTGGTATTATGACCTTGAAGCGGCAAATAATAAAGAGAAAATGTGACTGCTATGCTAATAATTTAACTGCAGAACTAGTCTGGTAATGATTTATGGCACTGAGCAGAAGTCCAGATTTGCATCTCTGATGCAGCAGTCCAAAAAACATTTCATAGAGTCAAACCCTGGGGCTTCAGACATAAATGACCTTGTAAGAGGGAATGAGACGACGTGAATGACACAAATTACTGACAAAATGCAAACACTCCATGTGTGATTTTTGATGACGGGACAACAATATATACATGTATACAATATATATATATATATATATATATATATATATATATATATATATATATATATATGAGGGCTGTGTACGTAGTATTTGTTCAAGGTTTCTTATGTTAC